>NW_005054400.1:1005938-1036262 GCF_000277835.1 Geospiza fortis
GCCACTCAAGAAGAATGAGCCAGGGCTGCCCAGGCAGTGCAAATTCTTGCTGAAGGCAGCTTCAGCCAGGCAGACAAGCTGGACCTGCTTGAAAAAGAGGGCAGGGAAGTAGAACTGGGAGGGATTCACTGGTTTTAGAGAGTGGTGTTGCTGCCTTGGATGCTGTTGTAGGCGTAAGCAAAGCTACTTCTTGGCCTTGATAGCATCTGGTGTCTCTGATCACAGCTAGCTGCAGGATCTGCAGAGCAGGTTGATTGAAGGCCTTAGGACATGTCAAGGGGAACAAGCACAGGACAGAGTGCCAGCTCGCTGGGCAAGCAGCAGGAAGTCTGCCTTTATCAGGATGCTGCAGGCAGGAAATGATTTGAAGTACACTGCCTTCTCCTGTGAAGTGATTGAGGGAAGGAAGAAGAGCAAGAGCAGGAGCAGCTGTGGCTGTATTTCAAAGTTGGTTTCCATCTTCTTTCTTCCATTACTGCTCTTTCTTTCCCCACAAAAAAAAAAAAAAAAGCCCATCCCAAAATCAAAGTAAAACAAAACCCCAAACAAACAGAAGAATTCCTTCCTCCTTCCCAAGCCCCCTACATGTTTCTGCTTCCTCTCCTTCCTCTTTCCTTTTTTAGGGATAAGTGCCCCAAACTGGTGGTATCACAGGTACACAGAGAGAGTTGATTTGAATGCAAGCACAGCTCCCTTGCTGGTTCTTACACCTGCTTAGGGCTGATTGTGGAGTGAATTACAGCTCTTTAAGGGATACTTTAAATGCCAGAGTGGTTGAGTTGGGACCCTAAGATGACTAAGGATCAAAACAAAGTGGCCAGACTGCTGGTAGGAAAAGCCCTGGAGGAAAGTGGTGTGGAGACACAGCCAGGCTTCCCTTCCATGGCATCACCCCCAGCCAGGGCAATGGCTCTGTGCTCTGTAGCTGCAAAATGCAGCTGCCTCAGGAGAGAGGAGGACCCCAAACCCTTGCAGAGGTGGTGATTATGGCATTTACATTTGCAAACTGTGCTCTTACTGGTACACAGAGGGGCCAGGTGAAAAGTTGGCTTGGTTTGGTTCAACTGCAGGCATGCACTCCATGCCAGAGGTGATAAACCCTGAGCCTTCTTCATTTCTCTCTTCCAGCCTCTCTTCTTGTCTTCCTTCTGTAATAGTGTGAGACATTTTTCTTGGCTGTCCTCTTCCTCCTTGGAGATCAAACACAGGCCCTGCTGCTGAGTTCCTGAATTTATGACAAGGACCATCTTCTTCTAGCCTCAGTTTCCATTAACAGCTGCTCACAGGAGCTACATTCAGACCATTTGTTTTGTCTTTTGGCACCAGCTATTTTATGAATGAGAGACACAGCAAAGGACAAACAATCAGAAAACTGGTTTCACTGCTCTCTACCTGGTGAGAAGTCTTTATAGCCCTTAGGTCTAGTATAAAAACTTACAAACTCTACACTTGTAAGTGTTGTGTAAAAAACTGTTATTGCCCTTAAAACTAGTCATTGGAGCTGAAAGATAAATATTATTCCAAATCTTATTGAATAAAATATATTATATCACAGGTGATGGAGACAGATTGTCTCAATAAATTCTGATACTGTATTCAGTGGAAAAGTGGCAATAAAAATGCTGATGACTTGACACGGGGAGAATATTGAATGTCATTAACATGTTATTTCCTCTGTTCTGATATCACTGTCATGTTCTTCCCACTGCTCTAATCTCTATCAGTTGTGGGCTTTTTTTTTTTTTTTTTTGGCTTGTTTGAATGAGAAAAATGACATTTTTTTTTTCCCAGCCCTTTAAATTAAGCACTTTTGAGAAATGCTTAGAGATAGGAGGTGACATCCTCAAATATAGAAATTAAAACATGGTTTGATATTTAACCATATGCTAAGTATGGGCTGAAGAGGAATCCTTAAGACTGTCATTATCATCTGATAGTTGATTACGGCAGTTGTGGCCATCTGCACAGTGATAAGAGCAGTATCTTCCTTTTATAAAATGCTTGGAAAGCACTTAATGAAGGTAGTTGTTGCTGTTCTTTTGCAGATGGGGAAACTGAGGGATGGGGAAGTTAAGTGAGTCACAGGAGGTCATTTCCTAGTCCAGTGGCAGAGCCAGGCTCCTGTGATGTGTTTAAGCTTTCTCCTACATTTGCTGGGAAACTTGATTAGCCGCACATTGAGGCCAGTTTTCCCAACCCATGCTAAACTGTACCTGCTGGAGCCACAGCCCAGCACCAGAGATACTTCTGGTTTTATTTTCTGCTGCTGTGTGGATATGGATTGTCTCTCTCACTATATATATACCCCACTATGAGGCCTGCAGAACTGAGAATGTATTTGTGTACAGTTATGAAACGAGCCATCTAGGAAAAATAATAGTAATCCCTGTCTTCATCCCCTTTCCCCAAACCAGAATAAAGCCAGTGCTTTTCAGAAAGCCTGAATCTGCCCAGGCATTCCCATTCTGTCACTCTGTGCCAGAAAGCCTGTTGTGATAGCCCTACGGGCAACTCAGATCAGCTTGTACCAAAGAGCATTTGGATCACGTGGGCTGTTTGGCATCCTCATGAGAGAATATGCTGCTGGTCTTGAATGATAGCAATTAAAGGTGCAAAGAAGTCATCTGTCTATTTGCTAGGGCCAGTATCTAGTCTGGTCTCCTACTGTAATCTTGTGCTTTATCCACAACTAATTCTAAATGACTCCAGGAATAGCCACCACTTCCATTACAGGACCATTTCATGCACTGTTATAGTTTATTGTCAGATGGTTTTCAGCAATTAAATTCTAAATTGATTTCACAGTTGCACAGGCTGTTTCTGTTATTTATTTTGGTCCTCACCTGTCTGAGGAAATGGGGTGCCTCCGTCTCTTCATAAATAGATGCTGCTGTAGAGCTGAACGGAATATTTTAAGTGCCTGCAAAAATAGACTTTTACATAGAAATAGTGTGCCAGGCAGGTATAACAGAGTTTAATTTTCACCAAGCCTCAGCAATAGTCCTGATGGATTTTTAAAAGGGAATAATACTGTAGATCTTTTGCTAAGTGTCACAGCGCCTACATTTTTCTATTTGTTCTGGTGTCCTGTAGGAAGGTGTGTTATTTCTCAGCATAGAACAGAAGATGGAATTAGCTACCTGGTATGGCTGCATTGCTGCTCTGCTGTTTACTTCCTGACTTCAGCTCAAGTGCCTACAGGTCCTATCCTGCTAAGTTAATGGGATCCTTTCTGATAAGGCAGATATGGGGCCAATAAACCATAACAACTTTATGCCTCGATTTACCCAGGTGTAAAATGGGAATAAAATTCCTCGTGTTTTGTAAGACACTATTGAAAAAGCAAAAGGAGATGGCTGTAGAGTTAAAGCTGCAGAGTAAAATGGTATTAGTACTTTAACCCTCATGTCTTACCTCTTTTGAACAGGCACTTTCTGAGTACAAATCAGAACCCTAATAAACTTCTCCCGCACTCAGCATCTCCCCTTTTGCCTACTGTGCATGCTGGGGTAGTTGAAAACCTTTTTTCTTCCATTTTTAGTTACTTTTTTTAACATTTGCTGGGATTTTTTAGAAATCATTCTGGTTTTAGTGAGAGCATATGTCCTTTTTCCTGTAGAAAGCATTCTCCAGGCCAAGATCAGTTTCAGGGCAGTTCCTTTAGTGACAGGAAGAAAAGAGATATTGGCACCAACTTGGCACAACGTCATTATTACCATGCAAGCAGTTCCCCTTTATCATCAACATATAAAGAGAACAATTAAATTTTGCAAGGCAGGACTTCTAATCTCCAGGATCAGATTCTTCACGGCAAGGAGGGGGTGTAAAAGTTTCTCTCTTGCTCTGTCTCTTCATGGCGCATGGTCCCAGCTGTATGAATCTGTTCATGAATATGCATGAAATCAGATATGACATTCCCCTGCTCCCATTAATAATCTTGTCATCTGACTTGTGCAGCATTAAGCTTCAGCCCGTGGCTCCTCGTAGCGAAAGCAGCCTGGAGGAAAGGGAGGGAGGGGAGGAGAAAAAAAAAAAAAAAAAAGGGCATGCCTTTTTTTATTGGGATTAAGTGCTTGAAAATTTTGGCAGGGGGTTGCCAGGAGAGTCAGGGGAGGGAGAGAAAGAGAGAGAGAAGCACACAGGGACAGAGAGACGAGAAATCCTCCATGAATGCGTTGGCTTGTTAGAAGCCCAAAGCGGTGGGTGTAATGGTATGCGAGCTGACCTTGAATATAGCCACTGTGGGTTGCCCCAGCTTTTTTGTAAAAGAAGCATTTGCAGCAGAGGTTTGGATTTCAGGCTTTGCAGTCATCAATCATCTCAGCCTATTCTCCTCTTTGACAGCTCTGTACAAGGCCTGACATTTGACACCCAGGACCCCAGGACTTACACAGAGGCACAAGCTGAGGCCCTGGGGAGGAGACAGGGAGCAGGGGGAGAAAAAAAATACCAACAGGAGAAATTTTTTTTCTTTTTGTTTTTAATTTTATTTTTAAAGAAGCTGCAAAACAAATTATAACTGCAATAGGAATTTATTTAACAGAAGAACATTGCATTAGGCAGTTCCTGATGAAAAAGCTTGATCCAAAGAGGTGGGAGAGGAAAGGCAGGCTGAGAGGGATCTGGGGGAAGCAGGATGAGGTTCTTACCCTTTCTCAACACAAATCCAGGTAGATAGGTAAGTGTTGCCAACCTACCAAAGTTTTATTCCATTTTGATGAAGTTAACCTGGACTTGCTATCTCCTAGTTCAAAGCAATAAGATCAATGAGTTTCCTGAGAAATTTCAGCAAAGCTAGTTATGAAATTGAGTATTTGGGCTGCAATTCTAGGGACACTGGGAGTCTAAATGGTGTTAAAAAATGAAGATATGACCTATTAGAGTAGATAAATGTTTTGGGATAAACCTCTTTGTCCGAGTCATTGTTTACTTGAGCTGACATGTTTTAAAGGTTACAATCTTATTAAGATAGTTTTTTATGTCTTTTATAATACAAATATAACAGCAGTATTTATTTTTTATGTCTTTAATACAAATATAACAGCAGTCACTCTTAACCTAACTTTTTTGTGAGCCCACCCTTTGTTCTTACATTCTTCCCTATCCACACAGCCTCCTATCCCTCACACCCTCTTCTAGTTAAGAACAAGACAAGTTTGATATAACCTTTATGTGCTGTTAAACTAGATATGACACCAATTTCTTGTGAAAGCCATCCATGGTTCCCTGCTACCTCCTCATTCATAAAAAGGAAGGGAATTGGGGGTTTGTAGAAGGATTCTGTTGCAGATGACTTTTGGCACAAGGAAATTTGACACAAGGAGCAGGGGCAATGAAATATGTGATTGTAAGTGGACAGGAAAGGACACAGGAAAGTATTTCTCCTCAATGTTTAACTCAGCAGTGCCACATGGCTTATTTAAATTGATCTAGAAACAGGTGACAAGGACTCCCTGCTTTATGCTAACTTTGGATTCAGCCCAGAAGTATCTATCCAGCCTGTGAATTTTGCTGACACAGGAAGCCAGGTTAAATACTCTGGATGATTTTCCAGGAATGTCAGGCTGTCCCTCAAGGAGACTTTGGGTCATAGGATGGTTTAGTTGAAAAAGTAGTTCTCTGCATTTTCCTCTATTTAAAAAAGCAGTAACTCTTCAGGAATTCACCGCTTTTATCTGTTGTGCATTTTGTTATCTCTCACTTCGAGTATTTTCCATTTGCCAGCCCTGATTCCACCCCCTGGGTCACACAGAGATAAATGAACAGTTGGAGTGCATCATTTCTGAAACAAACCTTCAGAGGAGCACTTCCAGAGTAGTTAGCAAACTTTTACTTTCCATAAACAAAACTGCTTGCTCCAATGAACCTTCCTGGAAAAGGGTCACAAATGATGTCAAAGTGAATTAGCGGCTTTTTATGTGAATGAATGTTTGCAAACAGTGTTCGGCCGTCCTGCTTCAAACTCATAATTGCAGTTGCAGCTCTGCATAGGGAAAACCCAAGCTCGCTCTATAGGACACACATTTACTGCCTGCAGGGGTTAGGATGAATATTTTTCCCAAGCTAAGTGCTCTGCGGATTTCGAGGGTTGCCTTCCTCTGAAGGATCAGGGTTTAGCCACTGCTGGAGGCAATGATACCAAACTTGATGGAACAATAGGCTGATTCAATATGGCAATTCCTCTGCTTCTCGTGTTTTCCAAACTGGCTTCTGTGTGCACATGCCCGAGCGATGATTTTTCGCCAGCTCTGGGAGACCCTCTTGAGTGGAAACGGGCAGGATCAAGCACTTTGGCTGAGTCTGTGTGTGGATCTGCATATGTGTCCAGAGAGACACAGACATCAAACAGCTGATTACTGCTGTTTGCTTTCTCTGCTCTGGATTTAACCCAGTGCGGGATTCTCCTCCCTGGACACTCATTCCAGCATTTCATTCAATGTTACTCAAATTTCCAGGCTTTCAACTTTTCCAGTTTGTACTCAGGGTAAGGGAAATAGTTAGAAGATGAGTATTTGTCCTTTGAATGATTATTTCCCTCACTAAATTACAGGTCCAAGGAAAACCCCACCAACACTTTTCCAGACTTCAAACCTGACACCTGAGTCTTTTTTCTAGTTCTGCACTCAAAATGAGAAATTTGCAATATTAGAAAGGAAAAGTCTTAATCTATTGGGAAATCCTCTGATCCATAAAGTAAGAGGATTGTGTTTTATTTTTTTTTTCTCTTCTGTAAGTTTTTGAATAAGATTTAGCTTAGCTAAGCTGAAAAGACTTGAAAAGAGAAGTTTGAAAATGTCATCCTGGGTGCAAATGATTTTTATGAAGTAATGAGGGAAGTACCACTACAACCTGTTGCTATCAATCTATTTTTGTGGCAAAGCTTCAAAGTCCTCTGTTAGAGAGCTAAGAACAGAAGAATATGCTGCCAGAGGTAGAACATCCTTTGGCCATGTCAGGATTCTTCTCCAGGTCCTTTGATTCCTGGTCCAGTTGGGAATAGACACGGTCTTGAGGGTCCTTGTTAATCCAGCATGCTTCTCATCTGAATCCAGTAACTTCACCTGATTTTTGTGTTTTCTGTATGATTATTAGGCTGCTATATTTGTTTATGTCGTCTTGAGTTGCATTATTTTTAGAATTTGGTACTCTGTTAATGAATTCAATGTGTAGGTCCCTACCAAATAGCTGAATATCCATTGGAAAGTCACAGAGAGGAAGAGGCTGTCATTGTCCATGAGATTATTTTGTGGTTTTATATCCAGGTCATTAAATACCTGATGGTTTTTATTTGTTTTGAAATCAAAACTTCAACTATACATGTACAGGACACGAGAAAGAGTGGAAGAGAAGCTGTCCATGGACTGTAACTTGGATCAGATGCACCACACAAGAAGAACAGGTGATAATAATGTATGCAGTGCAAATAAATTAAGGGAAAGTGAAAAAGACAATTATGGATTGCAGAGTGCCTGGTTATAAAGACACTAATTAAAAAATGCTAATAAAGAGTAGTAAGAATTGTCTAGTGTTTAAATTCCTAAATTGAGACACGAGAGCTCAGGCAAAACATAAATCAAAGTGTAAGTTTTTCCTTCAACAGAATATAGTGAGAACCAATATGTTGTTATGTTGTACATCATAAATATCTAGGGGTAAACACTAAAAGAAGAAAAGATGGATCATTTTTATTTTACCTCTTCTTTTGTTGCCTTTTTTGCTATTTCAGTTACATTTTGCTGTATAAAAATAATTATTATTCTCCTCTTATGACCGCTATCGATGTGAAATTATGGCGCAAATGAAGAGCACAGGATCCATTTCAGCAGCCAGGCAGCCTTGTTTGAGGTGCTATAGAGACTGGTGAATGAAGAGTCCTCGCACTGGTGATGAGCACAGAAACAAGCATTTGTGAAACCAGATTGACAATTCATCTGCAAACAGACCAATGTGACTTTCCCTCTCGTGCCCCCGCGATGTAATAACTGCAGCTGCGTTCAGCTTCATTCAAAACCTTGCCTCCTCTCCCCTCGCGCATGGGTGGGCAGTTCAGGATGCTAAATAGGACATTTTGACTGCTCATATCTGTACCTTGGGGCCTACCAGATCTGAGGGCAGCCGAGTGCCTGCTCATTTAACTTGCACAGCTGCAAAGCTTCCAGCACAAATGCTCCTCGAACGCTTCTGTGCGGGGGCTGGATGCGATGGCGCATCGCTCGGCTGAAGAGGGAAAATAGAGACAACAAACTCCCCAGCCTTCGTGGAGAGCACCCTCCCCAAGCCTATGAGATTAAAGCGATAGATTTTCAAGTAGCCCTTCAGAGCGACTAATTTATATGGATATCGAGGATTCAGTTGGAAAATTTAAAAAAAAAGTAACTAGGGGAAAATATGGTGCTCTCTAAGTCCCAGTGGTATGCCACATTCATTTTACTAGAGAGTTTATTCTTTAGTACTTTCATGGATTGACATGAGGGAGGAATTCACATGTCAGGACAGATAAAATCTCCCTCCTGCCAAAGGAGTCTATTCAGACATGCATGTTAGTAGGTTGATAACTTATTCTGTATTGCAGAGGACTCAAAGATAGACATTTCTCCTTTTATCTCCATCTCTGCGCTCCCTGCATACTAAAGATACGGGGAAACAGCAAGATACATCTTAACTAACCCTCTCAGAGAGCAGTGACTTCTCCTAGCCTGTGCCAAGAGATGCAAACTTAAAGGAATAAGGTGTCACACAGACTAATAGCAAACACATTAGCAATGTTTATGCACATAATTTGAGCCTCGTGTGAATATTGTTTAAAAAAAACCTCTGGACTTTGTGGTTAATTTGGTTTTTTTGCTAAGAAAAACTTGCAGTATTGCAATGCTCTTGTTTCATGTTGCTCTGCTAGAAGCATGGGAAATAGGTTGAGAAAGATGGGGGACCAGGACAAGTAAAACATGTTGAAAAATCCATCTTTGACACACTTTCCAAATACTAATGAAGCCTTCATGTTTTTTTGGGAGCTAGGCCCATTCTCCTTCTAAAGACTGGGGAATTGAATCTAACAACTTTATCCCTTGACTAGAGCAGAAGAAGTATGTCTGGTCTCCAAAATGGAATTAAAATACAGGAGTGTTTAGTCTTATGCTTAAGCTGATCGTCTCTATTTCATATACTTCTGGTTTTTCTGAGGCTATCAAATGGCATAATTTTAGGGAAACTTATTTAAGAGTATTAAATTATGTCAGTGTCATTCCTAAGGAGCCAGGTTTAAAAAACAGGGGATAAAGGACTTTTCCCTTTCTCCTTCTTTCAGAGATGGTGCTGAGAGAGCAACCTCCTTCACTGTGGGGCTAAATATGTGGGTCAGAAATAAATCAGCTTCTGATCTTTCTCTCTTCCTTCCAACTCAGTTCCCAAAAGCAGATTTTTCTTATTTTTTTTTTTTAGCAGTTCATATACGTAGATTGAGATTAAAGCGGTTTAGAAAGTGTTTTATATAGATTTGTATACATACCTAAAATATTTGCCTAGATGTATCTTATCTAAGCTTCTGCACGGATCTGAATTTCCCAGGCTCGAACCACGCTTTGTGTAAATCGGTGTTGTCTCACTGTCTTTGAGGGAGCTTATTTACGTCAGCTCTGGAATTAGTTCCCTGTATTCCAGCCAGCACTTAGCTGCAAGAGTCAAAATAACATGGATATGTACTGTTTTCCTGTTATCTCTAGCCTCTCTATAAACAGAAGCTATTAGAAATATTGTGAGAAAGCTTTCTTGTGAGGTTTGTTCCCCACTCAAGAGTTTTTTAGATGGATATCTGACAAGAATGTGCAGTTATACCAATCCTCAAACTTCAGCATAGTTTTCTTTGCCTTAGTAATAATTCACATTGATTTGCATACCCCAGCTTTGAGCTCTTGTAGTTTCAGAGATTTTCAAACTAAACATTGTTCATTTTTCCTTTTTGCCTCACTGTTTTCATACATTTCCCAGATACCTGAATGGAGAAATATAAGAAAAATAAAAACACATGAAAATTCCACCCCCCCATATTTTTCCTCTGGGAATTGCTGTCTATAGTGTGATCCTTTCTAGAGAATGTTTTTGTTCTACCTAAGGTCTGAGGCTTCATTTTGGAAATAATAAGCTTTTCCCAGACAAGACTTAGTGAAGTAATGACTCAGAGGCACAGACAGACAAGTGGACTCTTTGTTTCATCTTAATTATTTATGTGGTGTTATCCTAACAATAATATATTATGACATATCTTCCAATGAGTTCTTCTCTATTTGTGTATTACTTAATGGGAGAGTGAGACTATGAGACATCTAAGCAGGGATAATTATCCAGAAAAAGTTAAGAAACAGTAATATAGCTGGGCAATTTAAATTCAGTCATAAATAATCTAAATTCTGTAGTTGTTTCTTTGTTAAAGGTTTCTTTTCCTGTTGCTATTGACCAACAAATTATTTGATGTTTTAAGAATATTTAGACAAGGAGACTTCAGCAAGGTGAGCTCAAAACTGTGATTTCAGCTTTGAATTGTTCTTTTCCATTGATCTTCCTGTGATTTACAACCATTTCCCATCAGAAAGTTCTCTCCTGCTTTATGTCAACCGAATTTGGGGCACAGTTTCATCCTTACAGAGAGCACCTGCTTTGTGTCCCTTGTGAAGGGGGATTAGTCTCTTGCTTTGAGAATTTGTTGTTCATTGGCTCTCTTCACCATGAAACCAACCAAAAAAGTTCTGCGTGTTTCTAGGTAGAATTGCTTGGAGATTTGTAAAATTATTTTGATCTTGGACCTGAGCCTGCCATTAAAGTGCTTGACTTGCCTTGACCACTGTAATTTTAGAAAGCTGACCCTTCTCCTTTGCAATTTACATAGTGTTTTTAGCCTAATGCAGAATTTCCCTCTTCTGCAGCTGGGAAGAGAATATCCATCATTTCCAGATGTGGACATATGATCCAGGAGGCAATTGAAGGGATTTTGGAATCATATGGTTTGGCTTATGGATTTGGATTGGTCGAGAGAGATTTGCCTGAAATCCTTGAGAGAGTGTGGCACCTCTCTGACTCAGGAGGCATTTTAAAATAAACCCCAAAGCTAAATGCATTTTATAGAAAGGCTTAAAGCTTCTAAAATATAAATCTCAAATATTTATATGTGGGCTGCAATGGAACAGAAGTTACGACCTCATCTGTGAATGTCTAGGATTTGTTTTTTCCTTCCACCAGCCCACCTGGAATGACTTTAGCTTTCAGCCTTACCTAAGGCTGTACCCAGGTTAGCTCCCAGTGACTTATGACTCCATCAATCTGCACAGATCTTTGCTGTACTCCTTCAAGGGAAGTAGTTCGTCTTCTATATGACTGCATCCCCACCTCTTCCAAAGTTCAAAGAACCCAGGACAATTGCTTGCTCAAGCAGCCTTTCAGTCAGGATTGAAGATGCTCTCCCTGCCTCCCCATATGAATAAGAACTTTCTGCTGAACTTTGGCAGAGACAGAAACTTCCAGCGTAATCCATCCCCTCTTGAACTAGAAAGACGTGCGGTGATGGTGATGAAATATCAGGTGAGAATTGCTCAGTGTGTTTTAAGGAGCTTTGAACTGGAAATGGATCAATTTAGAGCTCTTTTCTGAAGTCAGAGTAGCACATTTTTTACGATCCATTTCCCATGAACTAACAACTGTTCCCTATCCAGCAGACAGTTTACTTGTAGCTATTTTGACTTGCATTATTCCACTTAATGAAGATAAACATAAGTCAGACACAGGAAAGCCACAGAATGAGTATGAACGGGAAGTGTTCCAAGTATTCAGCATTTACTGGGCAAAATTGGCCAGTAATTCCTTTTGCTTTTCACTGAGGATAAAAATCCCTTAAAGATAATCATCATCATTGTTTGAGCTAATATAGCAGTTTCATCCATTGGTCTGAGAACACTTCCCAAAAATTAGCTGGACTGAGAACAGCCTTGAGATTAGATTCATATTATTTAAAATACACATTTTATGGACAGATAAACTCATGGGTCATCTAGTACATGGCTTTTCTTGAGTCAAAGAGTCAGAAGAGTACAGAAAATTTCTGACTGCCATTTCTATGATTTCAGTGACATTGCAAAGGATTCATAATGTTGGTTATTCAAGTTGCCTAAATCATTCACATTACAGTGACTATAGGATGAATATTTTTTCTGCTTCTATGCAGAAAAAAAGTTATTCTTAAAAAAGTTTTTCTTTTTTAGTGATTGTATGATTGCACAGCAGGACATTTCATCCTATAAACTGTTCATATATTTAATGCTCAGGATTGTTATTTGACAGATGTTTAGTAACCTAGATCCCATGTCTTGATTTGGATTAGTGTAATATTTTTTGAGCCAAAGAAAGAACATCGAATATTCAATCCATGCAACAGTACTTTTGTGGGAATATAACATTACTTCCCTGGTCAAAATGTCTATCTCCCAAACCTTTATCTGCATAAAAACTATGTCCCCCTATGTTTCCATAAAGCAAATAATAGGATGGAGTGAACATGAGTAAAACAAATGTTCTGAATCAAGATGGAGGCTCATGGATGTTGTAGTTCACCCAGACCCTGTGACTTTACAATTGATAAGTGGTGGTGAATGGGCTGAAGTAGAGCAACACACTGGAAACAAATCAATGCACTCACAGCTCCTCATGCTTTTTCTATAAGCTTCAGTCATCAGACATCTTAGGGGAATTTTGTTTCCTTATTTGTGGGTACATGGTTCAAGAAATTTTCTAGTCTTCTCCTGCTCATGTTCCACTAGTGACAGTAAGTAGACAGTGATGTCCATACTGAAAATGTTTGCCCAGCCAGGCTAAATACATTATGCCCTTCCTTGAGACTTGAATCTATACCCTGCAAACAGCACCATATGGTTAATTTTTAAGCCAACTGATCAAGTGTTTAATAAAGCAGAGGCTGGGGGGATGAGGAGGAGAAATGCCTTCCATAAAAGCCATTGTTCTGGTGGGCTGCATCTCTCAACCCTTTGTAGCTTGGTAGGAAGAAATCCATGGAATGGAGCTTTGACTCATAAGACAGGAATGGGAGAGAAAGGTGTGCATCAGCCTGGGGGCCAAATGCACCAAAAATGTTATTTATGTGTTACACTGGGATAATTACTGATTTATAGATTCAGGGAGAAAAACACTGATCTGGGGATTAGGGTCTCCAGACTTTAGTCTTGATTGTGTCATAGGTAGCTGTCTGACCTTGAACACTTAACTGTCCCCTTCTATTTTATTCTATTCCCTATCTATTTTATCTATTTTCAGGTCAAGGTTCAAAGGCTATGGTTCCATAATCTTTGCTCAGGGCATCTCCTTCTGAAAATGTATTTACAGATTCTGCCTCCACAATTATACAAACCTTTACCTGAATTGGGACAACTGGGTTCTTTTTTACAGCAGCACAATGTTGACATAGAACTGGAATCACTTAATGGGGCTAGTCTCGGTGTTTTAATTAGGTAGCTCACAACTACCTCCTGATTTTTTTCACATGAAGTTAGATTTGAAGCAGATGATCAAAATTTATTTATGCATGCGTTCAAACAAGACAGCATTGTAACTGAGAAAGCTTAAAGTCTTGTGTTTAAAAAAACCAAAAACCAACTTATTTGGGAGATGAAGTCATTTGCAGAATAAAATTACCCACGCAACAACAAAACAGTCTTCCAGCTCCTGTGTTTTTAGATTGTAGCATGCCATCTTTAGTATTTATTTCCCTAAGAGCTTGCCTTTTTTTAACAGATGTATACTCCCTTCATTGGTGTTTATTTAAAACCCTGCCAATATATCTGAAATCAGCACATACTGAGTGTTGATGCACCACCTTGCCTAATTGACTTAGCTGGAAAATAAACAGTGAAAGGCTATTTCAGCAGCAAACTGGTTGATACAGCTACTCATTCCCTACCTTTATCTATGTACCACACAAGCAGACAATCACCTGATATTACAGACTCAAGGTTGTTGCATATTTTCTGCAGTCTTTAGGATTTTAGGGACAAATTTGGCATTGGTGTCACTGTCACCCCTTGAATCAAAACGTGACATTTTCATCTCTGCTGCCCTAAAAGCCTTGACAACACCCAGAAGATGCCATCATAGCCCTGAGAACTTAGTAAAACTTATTTTAAAAACAATAGGCTCCTGCATATTCGCAGTAAAGAAGGATTGTAAGGCTATTCACGCAACGTGAATAATTTGCTGCTAATAATATTGACACTCAATCTGTCTGCAAAATGTCTCTGTTAGCAGGAAACAATCACGCTGGGAGGTGTTAGGAAGACTTTGCAGTGGAGTGGTAGAATGAAGTAATTAAAAACTGACTGGAAAATGTATTGAAAATTTTATTTTTCTGGGTTTTTAATAAGAAATATTAGAAAATAAATAATAATAGTGTATAATTCATAGAGAAAAATAGCTTTCTGCTAGTTTTGCTTTTAAACAAGCTATAGCTGGTTTACAAAAAAGACACAACTTGGAATATATTGGTTAAAAAAGGGCAGAGACATAAAATAGTCCAACAGGGAAAAAAAAATAAAAGGAAATTTTTGATAGTGGTGGTACTGATCACTGAACTGGGACATGACAAAATTGGATGAAGTGTTTTAGGAAGAATTGAAAAAGAAAGGCTTTAGCAGAAAGGTATAAAGGAGTCCTATGGAAATTCATATTTCAGTTTCATGTAGGATATGCTCCTTTCACACAAATTTTACTTTGTACATTATCTTTTGTTCAGCTTTTCACCAAATACAATGATTATTCCTGGGAAAATATTTAGCAGGTAAAAATTACCATTTTCTAGGGACTTGGGTTAGGAACTGATAGACCTCTTTGAAGGAATACTTTGGGGGTTTTGCATTAAAGATTTTCTATCACATATTTCAGAAGTTAATATTTATTTTTGTTAATTTAATAAAAAGGCTGCTCCTCTGAAGTTTTTCTTAAGCCCTTACCCATCATATCAGGGTATTAAATGGCTACAGATTTTTTCCACTGATATAAAAGTGTCTTAGTGTATTTATGTTATATATGTCCTTTATTAGAATTGGATTTTTATACCATATCATTAAAAAAGAATATAAAAATAATAAAATGACAAAAGATTGATTTTCCATATGTCTTTGGTCAGGAGGAATTTTTAACTCTAAAATAATAAATCAAAAATAGAACACAGTAAAGAAGAGCCTTTGAATTAGACTTGATATAAAAAAGGGGGTTTTTTAGAAGTTTTCGTGTTTTTAAAGAAAAAAAGTTTTCTGGGTGTTACTGAGTATGACTCAGATTGTTTTTCAATAATTTTCATTTGCTTTTATTTTCTTTAACTTTCCTTGATAAAGTGTTTCATTGCCAAAATAAGCATTAGGTGTACAGATAATTTAGGTGAGGAGTTTTTTTTAAAGATTCTCCAATTTTGCTTACTCTCTAATTGCTTACTACCCGCTTGCTCACTGACACCATTCCTCTCACTATAGTGAATTAGGAGATTTTTAATGGCTGTTCATGGTAGATACTGAGAGAACATGCTTTGCCACACAAAATAAAATTCATGTCCTAAACTGTCATTTCTAAGTCATTAATGATAGTTGGACTTACTGTGTGCGTTTCATATGTGATAAATAAAAGAACAGAATCAGGAAAAGGAAGAATATTTTACCCTCAATATCAGTTTCCTACAGCTTAAAACGGAGACAGAACAGAGCCCAGAAAAGCTTCCTAATTGTAAGCTAAAAGGCAGGAATCTCTTGGGCTAAGCTGAGAAGAGGAATAGAAAGCTTTGCTGAACAGAATGACACTCCTGGAAACTTTAAATTTGTGTTGACCATCATGTGATGAGCTGAAAAGGCTCAGAGCTGGTGGCTTCAGACCCACCTCCTCTGAGCTGAATGGCTGCTCTGAAGCCAAACCTGTATTTGAAACTTGCTTTGAACACGTGGGCATGTTGCTGCCAGATAGGAGAAAATTGGATCCCATCAGGAAATGACCAGTGCGAGAGAAGGTTATGAGTTTATTAACCTGATGAATAAAAAAGTAAATATTTGGTGTAAAACCTGTCAGAGATTACACTTGTAAAACTTCTAATTCAGCTATTTCCTCTTAGAGCTGTCAAAATATGTCTTGGATAAGTTAATACAACATTACACATTGCAGAAGCTTTTGCTCTAACCTGAAGTTCAATCATTTCTTAGAGCAATTTTTTTCCTTCCTCACCAACCTGTCTTATCAACAGCCTACCTTTATGTCTGCAGGCTGCCTTCTCAACTCTTTATTTCCATAGCTCTAACCTTTGCACTGTGTTTTCAAAATGTTTTCAAAATGCTTAAAACCGATTCTTAAACAATAGCAACCTGATGGGTAATTACCAATGGATCTGAGGAATGAATTTTTCTCATGGACTGGAATCTCACTGGTGTCTCTGCAGTCTGTCCCCTCTTTTTAATAGCATTTCTGGAGAAGGCTAGAGTAGGAATCATGGTCCTTATACAAATTTAAACTGAAGGAGGCAATAGGTGGAAAAGGAGAAGTCACCTTTGCTACCCTCACGTGAGTCAAATGACAACATTTTGCTATGAAAATTGGGGATATTGGACAACCTTTGTCTGCAAACTTTTGCAGCATTGAGAAAAGAAAATAAAAACAGTTGGAGAGAAATATAAAACCAAGTAGACCATATTAAAGTCTCTCCCTTTCTCTCACTAGCTGTTTGCCCTCTAGACAAAGAAGGATTTATCTCATACATTTCAAAAAAAAGTCACCTCTCTGTAACCTACAGTTCATTCAATCAAGGCTTAGCGTAAATAATCAGTATGGAAAACACCAATCAGCTTTGAAGAGGCCCTGGATTTAGGAGGAACTCACTGCTCATGTCTGTGCAGCTCCTCTGGGAAGCAGAGGAAGGAGAATGTATCTTGATTTACTCTGCCCTATTTCTGGGCTCTGCCAGCCTCTCTGCTCTGTCCACTTCACAACCCTCAGATGCTGGGAGACAAGCATATGGTGTTTACTTCCCTGACTGACATCTCTCTGGTTTTCCTCACTCCTCGAGAGAATCCTCTCTTGCCAAGTCAGTTTGCAAGGGCTTGGATGTAGCCATGGCCCCCTGGTCGGGATCCAAGCAATTCCTCATTTTCCCTTGGCAAATGTCAGTAGAGGACAACCTCCCTCCTCCTTTACAAAGTCAGTGTTTCATGGAGGGAAACTCAAACCCAGAGAGCAGCCAGACCCTGGGTGCCCTTTTGTACCTCATTTGTGTGGGGCTGTACAAAAGTGTCACCCAGAGGCCATGGCAGCTCCTGGTGCTCATCCTGGGGCTGCAGGGCAGCAGAGCAGTCGAGGCCCCAGGTGAGGGACTGCCAGGAAATCCTTGCCAAGGGGCTGTGGACAGCCACTGGCACTGCTGCTGCTGCAGCTGATGAAGACTGAAATGAAGAAGAGGTGCCAAGCAGAGGATTTGCATTTGCTGCAAGCTTAAATGGAGTTTGGCTTGAGAGTGGTTTTATTATCCCAGGGAGTACTCCCCACTTGGAGACATAAGCAGGCATAACAGGAGGGATACCACATTTTGGGATGAAAACTTAAAAAACAAACACAAAACCTCCAGTCTCTTTTAAGATCAGCTCCTGCTTTATTCCTTTTATTTTGGTCCTTCTATCTCCTCCCTCCCTCCCTCTTTTCCTCCCTCCACCACTTTGATCTGGTGATAAGGGCATCTTTATCACTCTTATCAGGTCCCCATTTCTTGCCTGGCCTTTTGAAGTGTGACTTCCTGCACCCAGTGTTCAAGAAAGGATACTGGGCACTGCAGGTTTCCTGTTGCTTTTCCTCTGTATCTACAAGTTTGCTTCACTTTCCTTCCTGTTTTTCTGTTTCATTTGTTTGTGCTTCCCTTCACTGATCAAACCTGCCTCTCTCCCTCTGACAAGTTCTCCCTCACTTGTAGATCATTATCACTTATCTATTTTTCTACTCCAGGCTCTCATTCCCTTTTCTCTGCTGTGCCTCATCCTTTCTATCCTTTCTTTCTTCCTTCCTTCCTTCTTTCATCTGTTTGTTGAGATCTTTTTCCCAACTGATTAGTTTTGACACGTGTTTTCTGTTCTTTCTAAGATGTTCCTTAGATTTGTTTTAGACCCTTGACTGAACTGGAGAAAAGCCTGAAAATGAACCAGAAGATCCTTTGGGATTTTGCCCAAAGAATACTGGAGTTAGAGGCAACACTAATTGACTCAATGGGATTTAGGGTGAACTCCCTGTTCTTTCTTTCAGCAAATCTCCTGAACATTTGCTAGTTTTTCCAGATCTCTGCTGATGGTAGTTTGCAATCTTTGACATGTTATTAGTTTGAAGGAAAATCTTCATAGGATTTTTTTCCCTTATTTTTACTAAGAAAAAGAAGGCTCTGAAGAGATATTTAGCCTTCGCAATGAGTAAATATAATTCCATATTTCACTACAGGTTCTAAATCCGTGCTGGGATTTTCCAGATCTATGATGTATGAAATAATTCAGATGGCAAAACATTATTCAGGGGCTTCCCAATTAGTCCCACAATACCTGTTTGGAGGACTGAATAACGCTGAGGCTGTTTTCTGTGTTTTTAAGCAGGTTTTTGCTTTCCATGGGGAGGTGATGGTTCAGTTAAGAAACCCCACAGCCATGAGTTTAGGCTTTCTCATGCACCAGCACTATGTGAGTGCATCCAGGCACAGGAGGAGTGAGGGAAACTTAATTTCAGCCACAATGCTGATCTTTGGCAAACGAGTGGTTTTACGGTGCTTCATGCAGCTCTGTTATTTATTTATTTATTCTTACAGATCCAGCACAGTGCCTTAATGGGTGAGCTGGGCTGTAGCATTAACTCCTCCATCCAGCTGGGCACAGATTTGCATCCTGCTGCCACTGGGCAGGCTAGGATCTGAGTTTGCTTGCTGGGTATGGTGTAGCTCTCATACCCAGCTGAGCTGGAGCTTACCAGGGGATACTTCCCCTCCTGGAGGTACAAATGGCAGCTGCTTTAGGCAATAGGAGATGGCCTTGGCATATCCCTGCTCTGTCAGGGAACATACTGTACTTTGCTCTCACCAGATGCTCATGGTGCGTTATCATCCTGTTTTCACTCTAGGAATCATTGGCTGAAAAAGCACTGGGAAGGCTGGGGGGAAAGTGAATACATATTTTGTAACATAAGTTTGTTGCAGTATTTCAAATCTGGTCAGAACCAAAATCCTCCTAATCCTAAAATGACTTGCTTCCAAACTTTTCTGTTATTTCATTCCTATAAAGTGACATGCTTAACAGCATGAAAATATCAAGTCTTTGCCTCTCCCTTATCTTTGGAAGGAAAAAAAACAAAAAAAAAGTGAGCGAATAACTCCAGAAAGTTTTTTAAAATTTTATTTAATTACCATTAAGCTATAGGAATATAAGTTCAAGAATAGGAACGGAAAATAAAGGGGAAGGAGGAAAAAAGAGCAAATAAAATGGGATCAAAACTTCAAATTTCCACTCAAATCTTTTCCCTCCATTGATAGTTCACAGAGCCCACGAGGAGTTGTTCTGTAAGGTATCAGGATCAGCATGGAGGGAGGCTGAAGGGCTCTGGGTTATAGATGGGAAGGTGGATTGCTGCCTTTGCACAGGCTGTTTTCAGGCATCGAGTCCTTTCTGTTGTTGTTTTAGCCGTGTGGCAGCGCAAGACAAAAGGGGACACTGCAGCTTTCGAGCTTTCAGGACTGGGGGCTGAGGAGGAAAGGAGAGAAGAGCATGATTGATGGAGTTCTGGTTGGCTTATAAAGGGCAGCCGGGAGTGCAGGGAAATAATCAGGGAAAAGGGCGTCCCGTACTGGCGCTCTCAGAGGGGAGAAATGAATCCTGCACCTCTGCATTATTAAGTTGTCAGGCGGGCTGATGATGAAAATCTGAAGGTCAGGCATAACAAGAAGCACCTTATGGGGGGATCATGACCTTTCTGGAAGTGCTACACTCATGTTTATCTGCACCTAACCCTTATCCACAATTCTTCATTTGATAAGAACATTGGGAGAAGGGATGGGGAGGGGGGGGAAGGGAGAGGGAAGTCCTCATCATATGTATAAGCACTGTGTGAAATTAGGCTTCCTGTGAAACTGATTGTGGATGCTCAATTCGCAGTGAAAGATAATAAACCAAAAGGACACACGAGGGATGCAGGCAGAAATTGTTCACTACAGTGGAACTCAATAAAGGGAACAAGAGCTTTCCTAAATGACAAATTTGGTACAGCGGTGCTAAAATCAGGATTCTCCCTAGCACCACTGCAGCAATTTGCTCTCAGCTCTACCACTTTTTATTTACTTTGGAAGTCCTAATAATGTTAGAGAGTGCCTTTTTCATCTATTTATTTATTTATTTCTCCCCAGCAATTTTTATTCTTTAACTGCTTACTTTAAACCAAAGAGTCAAGGTGAAGGACAATGAAACGCTAGATTCCAATTGATTTTTCCTCTTTAGTTTCCATATCAGAAATGAGTATAAATATAAATATATTCCAGGGTTAGACGCCTGTCCTGTGCTTGCCTTATTGACTGCTTTAATAAATGTCCTGACCCCTCCTGCACGTGCGTGCACACACGGGCTCACACATGCTCCCAATCAAAGAGGTGGAGGCATTGCTTGGGTATAAATGCAGTAATGATGGCAGTCACACAGAAAATGTTCCAAACCTAAATCTGCTCTAAGAACGTGCTAATAAGCTTTTTATTTCACCCCAATTTACAGCATCTTGATTGTGCTTTTCAAATCCGCGAAGTATTTAAAGCATGAAGAAGTACGCTTGTGGAAAAGTGAAGTCAAACAAGACTTCATAATTATTGCAATATATTCACTTTTCATGCATAATCCTTTAAATTAGCAATACAATATATCACCTCTACTGCCACTAGAGGCTAATGCACCACTATTGAAAGCTGTGTTAAAGAAAATTATGTCCTATCTGGAAAAGTCACATAAGCTTCCAAAATATTTAATGACAGTAGGTTCCCATCCTGTAATTTTTGCATACTCAAGTAGCCTCATTAGCCTTGATTTTCTTACATCAATGGACAATAACCTATTAACTTTAATGGATTTACTAATACACACTGATGTGTGATCAGAATCAGTACCTTTGGGACATCTTATTTAAGGATTATTAGAACAGCAGGAAAAGAGATAAAATATACAAACTAATGAATAGTTTTATTAGATTAATGGTGGGATACTGGAATCCATCAACTGCCTTTAAAATGACTCTTTAATGAACAGGTGACACTGAAAAATACTATATTGTCGATACAGCACATAATGAACCTTCTGTATCACATAAAAATGAAAGAAAGGTTTTCTATTTCTACTGCTTAAGTGATCCAATTTATCTATTTTTACTCTTCTGCTCTCCCATGTGCTTCCTATTGCTGGGGTTTACAGACCACTTTTCATATTCTATTAAAAAACCCAACTAATAACACCTGGGCTTTGTGCAGTGACTTCCATTTTCAGATCCAGCGCTGATCCGTGGTGGAGGTTTATACAACTTATTGCTGGGGAAATGAGGGCATGGGAAATGAAGTCCAGAGCCACTGCAAAGACTAGTGACAGACCCTAGGTCATTTGGTAAATTGGATGGCTTCTCCATTTGGAACTTTTTTTCTGTGGGTAAAACAGTATTATTTTAGAAGGGAGGTGCCAAACCATAGTTTGGGTTTCTCTCTAGGCTTTGGGATGGATTTGGTGGAGTACAGTCATATGCATGAAGTGTTGCAGAAAGCTGGTTGAATCTTAGCTCCATTGCAAATCCTTTTTGACTACCAATAATTGCAGGAGGTTTTGAATCTGAGAGCCCATGGGGGTGTAAAAATATACTTGGAAGGTCATTGTGTGGGGAGATTTGCCTTCAAGCAACAAAACCCATGAACCACTCCAGTTTTTGTACGCAATGGCGAATCTCACGTTTCAAGGGGTGTGGGAATTTAGAGCAAATTGGCCTTTCTAAACCATTTGGCCATTCCCAAAACTTTGCCTTCATAAGCAAGCCTCTACATCCACTGTGAAGTGATCATCATGGCAAAATAAATTTGTCTCAGTTCATGTGTGTTCGCTCAATATTGTGCTTGTTTGTTCTGTATAATGTGAGCCTCCCAAAACGCTGCTTGGAAGCAAAAGCCAAATTTTCACAGCTTTGTCCTTTGTAGAACCACACATAAATTACTTCACCCTTTTCTGTAGTGGGGGCTCCAATTCAAGTCCTTTTCTGCTAACCAACCCTCATTTCTGTGAACTTCAGCATCTGTGAGACTTGTGAGAGATTTTATTATCTTTTGAGACTTTTTCCCTCCTCCTCCTGTCATCAAAATTGAAACTGGCTGATAAATGAGACAGAGAAGCATGATCTCATAACATGGTTTGTTAGAAATAGAAGCTAACAGATAATCTGTGTAAAAGCTGGTGACCAAATCAGATTTTCTTACAGATTTCAGAATTGTGTTCTTTTATATGTTTATATGACACATTCTTGTTATTGCTTACCTTAAAATATCATGCCAGATATTACTAGAAGTCAGATGCTGCGGGTTGTTTTGCCCCCTTTTTTTTTCCTTTTGTATTACATTGTAATGTTGATATGACTTAGGAAGGGCTTGGCTGTCATGTATCCACACTGGCAGCATCTTATGAAAAAATGTGGAGCCAATAAAGCAGAGTAAGATCCTGATGTTAGAAAAACCTACAACCAGCGCATCCCCAAACACAAAGACCCTGATTTTATGCAGTGCAGAGGACAAAAGTAATAACAAAAGAAGGTTACTTAATAGTTGCTAGTTAGATGTGGTAAGTTCTGTGGTTGATCTTAAACCTAATGAGTCTGAGGTGAGGAATAAAGAAGCCCTTTTCCTCACAGCATCCAGAAGAATGAGTGATGATTTCCAGTTGAACTCCTCTAAAATCAGATCTGGCCAGAACTCAGTGGGCAAATCTGCCTCACATAATGGATTATTTTTAGGCCAAATGAAGCTTTCTTTGAAGCCAATGGAAATATTTTCATTGACTTTAACAGATTTTGATTCCAGGGTCTCTATCTGGTAAGCTGTATAAAGCTCTGGACAATCAAGGAAAGGGCATTTACATAGTTCTTTGTGGTGGCTTTGAAACCTTTTAAGGATCACAAAAATCAGCTCTACTTTTTGACCACATCTGAGATTTTAGAGCCTATGAGGCGATAACATGAACTGAAACTCTTTATACTGTCCAAAAAACCACTAGATGCATTTAAAAATAGCTCCCGAAAAAGGTGTGCCACCAAGCATTTCCACTGTAATTTTTCAGCAGCACAAAGCATGACTCTATTGCTTTAGTGATGACTATTTTTACTCTCTGTTTACAAAGCCTGCATTTTAAACTGTGATAATCCCCTAAATTTGATGCAAGCCTCAGAGGGCTGAAAGCTGGCATGGGAGATGCCAACCCAGGTGTGGTGCTCTCTTCAAAGCATGACGGAAGCCATGGCTGTGTTACAGGGTGGCAGATGCACACACGTTGCTTGGCCAAGTTGCTGCTAAAAATGGCTTTAATATCAGAACATGACAGTTTACAAGCAGCCAGTTAGTCCTTCACATGGGCCAAGTGCCTGTTGTGAGTGAGGAGGGGAAATTCTGATGGAGGAGACTTTTATTTTCCCACCCATTTCTGTCACAAAAATAAAGAATGATCCTATCTGTTCCTTGTTACCTATTCTTGTGTCTTACATCTCTTCATTTTCAGCCCTCCTGCTACTCTTGCCAGTCCATTTCTCATCTCCCATGATTTCTATCCTTGTTGATGGTGTTTCCACCCATGTTGTTGCTCCTAGTTCAACTTCTCAAGGAGGCAGAAACTGCTGGTTTTGTTTTGCTGCTCATCACAGAGGTGCCTTATACACTGTGGTCTCAGTCTTGGAAACCTGTGGCCTTGATTTGTTTGTTTGTTTGTTGTTGTTGTTTTTCCTCAGTCAACGAAACTGTATAAATCCATTTAAATTGAAAATACTTTTACTATTTGTTCATGGGGTTAAATTCTATACATAAAATACAGGAAACTGAACATCAACAAGGACAAGAGTATTTAAGGGAAAAATACAGAAGACTGTACTGTCCTTTGAATTTCCATGATACATATTATGTACAATTCTCATCTGCATGAAGGAAGTTTTCTATCATGGTTTGTGTATTGATAAAATGCATATAACTGAGGGTGACCATAAACTGTAAATTAATATGAGGTATGTAGTTAATCTGGTCAGTCATCTGAATGTTGGGTCAATGACCAGCATTTTTTTTCAGGGAGTAACTGCTCACCTTGGAAATTGGTTTAGTTGTTTCCCCATGGCGTTCCCTTCCAGCATGTGTAATAAGCACAATCCTGATGAGGAAAATCAGTGGGAAGTTTTCTACTGGAGACACTTTTTCCTTGTGTTACAAGAATCCTGGAAAACTTGTTATGAATGTTGTTTTTTCTGGAAACAATTTAATATATTTCAGGGGATAGTTTAGGGCTTGGTGTGAAAATGGCTTTTGGGCTCCAGGAATTTGATGTTGTTTCAGTGGAAATGTGTTTTAAATTGGAAGCTCCTGATGTAGGGACCAATCCCGAGATTTTTGGGAAGGCATCAGATGGCATTAGGACATTATGTTGAACAGGATTTTAACAAAAAAGATTGATTTAAAATCCATGATGTGGAGCCTTTACCTGGATTTGCCAATCCATTTGGCTGTGGGATACAGAAATCTTGTGTCATTTTTCTACATAACTATAAATTCCACCACTTCTTTCCTAAATAGGCTGCAATATTAACTGTGTCTTTTTTTCACTCATGTCACTTCCAGGACAAGAACCACGGCTCCAGTTAGTGGCAGTGCTGGGATTAGAATTTGATGCCATGTCACACAGAGATTGACATAAATACCAAAGAGAGGAAATCTGGATTAGATATAAGCAAATGTAAACAGAGACTAAAACAAAAGCTACTCCAAAATCACACTGACTCCTTCAGAGTCAATTCATCAGAAACCTGTCTGGCTTAAGCTTCTATACTAGAAATTAACATTGGAATTTTTACAATATCATCTCACAGAAGAAAACCAGTTTCTGGCCATCCTTAGAGGAGCAGAATAGTTTAAACAGTGTTTTCATTATAGTGTTTTTACTGGGCATTATTTTTACTATGTAAGGTCCTTTAGAATTAATGGGAATTGATTTCAGTGGCCTTTGACACATTACTGAAAATAATACGGCAAAATACAACCTTTTCCCTCTTACTGCTACGCCAAGGCTTTAACTGGGAAAGCAGTTTACAATGGTGCCCCCATGTAAGGCTTTATTCAAAAGATTTTACGCTTGATAACATCTGAGCCATAGGAGCTGTATGTGGGGTTTAGCATCTTAGCAGCTGCAATTCTTAATCCTGATTCCGTTGCCTCCATATTAAAAGCTCCATGGTCACAGGACAGCGGCTTTGGCCATTCCACATTGTCATTCATTCCTGTCCCCCACACGCGTGCCTGACCATATAGGAAAATGAGTTTACAACCGACTACGCCTATGGGACTCCCGGAGGGACACAATGCCAGAGCCTTTGCTAGTGGTGGATGCATCCTCAAAAGGTTGGAAAGTTTGGTAAGTACATCCTTAACTAAACTCTTTTGACCTTTATTCAGATTTGTTTTTGGAGAAGGGCAAAGGGTTGGGCCAATTCTTGTTTCACCCAACTGGCTTGTCCATCTGAGGGCTATAATTAATCACTGAATCGCAGCCATACTTTGTTTTGGAGGCTGGGGCCCAATCCAGCAGGGCACTAAACTTTAAGCACATGACTAATTCTTTCAAGTCAAAGGGATTACTCATGTGCTGAAAGTCTGCTGCATATTGAAGTAGTTTTCTAGATCAGGCCTTGAAGAGTTAGGGAACATTTATATTTATTGCACAGCGGCACCAAGCTCCTTATTTTCCCTTTGCATCACTTTCGTCCTCCCTGGTGCCTGAGAATTTTCTTTGTGGCAGCAGTTCAAGTAAGCAGTGAGTATAGTTTTGAGCAGGATGTCATCCAGTCCCATTAGATTCAGAATCTAGCCACTTCCACATTTAGGGAAGTTTCCTATTTATGTTCTGTATCATCTGATCTTCACACACCAGTAGTTTATGCTGTCATGAGTTTATTTCTTGATGTGAAGTTGATTTGTCATATCAAAAAATAGACATATAAAAATCAGCTTCCAAGAAAACCAAGAGAAATCATTTGTTTGGATCTTTTTGTAGTAAGTGATTATATTACTTCAAATTTAATTCTCAGCTTGCCCAAACAGGTAGCAACAGCAGTTTTACACCACTTGAGGATTTGTCTCTTAAGGAAAAAACAGGCCTCACAAATATGCTTTTTGAATTGTAAAATGCAGAGGCAAGTGAACTGAGCTACATCCCACAGGCTAAACCCCCCCAAGAAAACATGTAATACTAATTTTAAAAAATAAGAAATAAAAAAAAAAAATCTGTCTTTTTTAATGAAACTAAGATTTTCCGAGGGTACGTCAAGGGTTTTATTACTGGTTCTCCATAATAAAGTAATTGTGTAATTAGTAATACATTTGTCACTCCTTTACTGAGGAAAAAGTAAAACATGTACTGCTTTTGTGTAAATCCTGACAGTGGTGATTTTTTTCCTGAGAATTATACCATTATATCATAAAAGTGTCAAGGCATGAGTTTACTGTTCCTACTAATATTCTAAAATATTCTCTTAGGCTGACATCTCTGTCAATTAAAATTAAACAAAATTGCATTCTGCCATATACACTTCAAATAGGAAGCTTTCAAGTTTATGGCTGTTCTTTGAATTGATTTTAAGATGGCATCTGTAAAACTTGGCTAGTACAAGATGAGGTAGGATGTAGTTAAGGTTCAGTCAATTTTAAAAATGTTTTAAAGATCGTAAATTGACAACTGAAATAGACTGAACATCCTTGGGATTTTTGGGCTGTCAAATATAAATCCATTTTTTTTAAAAAACAGAGCTCTTGCAAACTGAAAATTTTATGAAAACATGTTCTTTCCTCTCCCCCTTCTCCTCCCCCCAGCTCCTTTGATATTTTTGCAATAAGTTACACAAACAAGAGGGCTTCTGGTGTTGTTTCCAGTTGCTCGGTCTCGCGGGATTTGGAATTCTTCTTCTCCTGGTGTTTCCCACAGAAATAGAGTGAGAACGTGCTTTCTCACGGGACTGTATTTCTCATGGAAAATAATAGGGTTGCCGGCAGCAAACGTTTTCTGCAGTGATGCCCTGCCAATAAAGTCTTCAGGGAAATTATTGCCCTCAATAAGATGAAGACTAGTAAATTGGAACCCCCATCCCTACTCCACAAAGATATGTCTTTAGGAAGCTTTCTCCTTCTATTATTCCCTGGAAACCCTGACCTCAAGAAAATGCTGTAGACAGTAATGCTTGGTTTACACTTAATTTTGTTCCCCAGAATAAAGATGTCAGTTAGTGTGTAAAAATAAAAAAAAGAACAATCTTCCCTCCTGGACACCTCGACTAACACATTTATATCAGCACAAGCCCTGGTGTAGAGAGTTATGTTGGGAAAAGTTGTTTTACAGGATAGCTTTATTTTGTTAAGGAACTACTTCAACTATAACAAATGACCATTTTTACTCTCCAAAATGGCATCCTCTAAGGGGGAGGTTTCTGACACAGTAAACCCTCATACATGTAATATTGTCTAAGGTATGTTGAATGCATTCTATTATTATTATTATTATTATTATTATTATTATTATTATTATTATTATTATTATTATTATTGTTTTACTATGTGTCCAATTCTATCATAATCCATACTATCAAAGATTTAAAAATGGATTGTGTCCATTTAAAGCACATATTTTTGGAAAGTAATCTCCTGTATGGGAATTCAAATTCAGGCAGTGTGCTTTCCACTGTTGGAAATGCAACAGGTCTCTGTAGAGTGGCTAGGGAAATCTGCTTGTTCTTAGAGAAAAAGTTTCTGGGGAGGGAAAAAAAAATGAAGAAAACAGCAAACCTTCCCCCATGGAAATGTGCTCTGAAAGAAATGCAGGTGTTGCCATGCAGGAGTTCATGTCAAGAGAAATATTTCCCCAGGGTCCCATGAGAGGAAAGGGGAAAGGAGGGGGGACTCTGGGGTGCGTGACCCAAGAGTAGGGAAAAAAAGCAGAGGCTGGTGACAGAAAGACTTTAATTCATGCACCATGTGCTTGAGTGATGTGTTTACTTTCAACCTTCAAGTCAAATTCAAGCAGCAGCCAAAACCCACAGATCAACACATTTTTAGTACAAAGTTAAAGTAGGGTCATTGGCACCCTTGGTCCCCCACCAATTTCAGAAACAACATTAAATCCATATTAATACCCACTTTTAGTTAGTCATGTCAAAGGAGATGGTAATTATGGGTAAGTATGAAGATTAGGATGAAACCAAATAGTTGCTGCTGGAGGAGGTAACATAAGCATAATTAGTTGGAAGGGTTATTTTTAGTCTTGCAGGAGACTTTTAAAGCTAGTTCTGTTCTGGTCTTGCAGGAGACTTTTAAAGCTAGTTCTGTTCTGTTCAATTTAAGGGCCCTTCTAAACCAGCCCATTCTATGATTCTATTATTCTATGACTCTAAGAGGGAAATTTATTTTTTAAGCTGCTCTTATCCTAATTATGCCTTCTGGCAGTGTTTTAGGTGTTGTAAATCAACAACATTGAAGTTCAGTGGAGTTCATGCTGGCTTACCCTGGCTGAGCACATGGTTCAGCTGAGGTAGAGATGGCCTGAGGTTTTCTAGACAAAAAGTGAAGGAAACAGTTCTGCTCCAAGAAGGTAATGGTGTTTTTAGCAGAATTTGGCCTTCATTATTAGTCTGCTCCTCCGGGATGGGAATATGGTATATACAGCAGTGAACTCAAAGCCAAAATGTTGGGGTGAAGTAGGAGGCATCAGGGAAGATTTTCTTTTTCCAGGGCCTGTGAATCAGTGGAGGTGCTTTCTCTGGCCCTGCTGCCTTGGTTTCCTTGGGGCATCTCACACGTTTCCCTTACAGAGAGGGTAAAAATGCTGACAGCATCTCATCTGGGAGCAGCTCAGGGTACTCTTATGGGTTTGGGGCAAGAGGGGATTTTCCAGTCTGATTTTCTCCATGGGCTGTAAAAGCCTGCCTGAGAATTATCCATGAAAACTCTTCTTTAAGCAGCCAGTGACACCCATCACAGAATTTTTTTTCCTTTTTTGAAAAATAAAGAATGCAAATTAATTTTATTAGAACAGTGACCTGACAAATAAATGTATTTTCTGAGTAACTCCAGCGAAAATGGACCAATGCTTAAAGAAAACAGCTATGCAAATGTGGGGTTTTTTTGTCTCACCTTTATGGATTTGTGTGAAAGTCTTATATTTGCTTATTTCTGTTGGCTCAGACATCTGTGGATTTTATTGCCTGTTCTGAGGAACTTTGCAATGTTTTTGTGAAGAGCAGTAGGAAAGCACTGAGGAAAAAATTGAGTAGAAATAAAGCCTTAGAGAAGTGGCACAACTGGCAATTTCTCCGTTTGCTCCTACAGATATTGAGCTGAGCTGGGGAAATTACTTTAAGTACATAAGATGACACAATTACTGCAGTTGGGTCTTTGTTTAATTTTCAAAAAGACAATCCTGGACACCAAATTCAAAGGTGATTGGTTATGGGCTCTTCAGCCCTTCACCTCTAGGTCACTGAGTTCAATACCATCCCAAGTTGTAGCTCTGCACTCTATCCTTTTTGAACAATTCATGTGAGAAATTTATACCTTTATTTTGCTTGTGACTTACGTAATGACAAATTTTGTGTTTTTACAGATATGCGCACAATCCTAAAGGATTTGGTGTGTGGGTTCTGGGGGCTGATTTCAGCTTGTGGACTAATCACAGGCTATTCACCATGACTGTTGCTTTGAGTATTTCCTATTCACGAGGCCTGATTAAGATGCATAGCTCTGTTTCATTTGGCTTCATTGGATGACACCCGTACTGCAAAGAGCTCTCGACTGACCTTCTAACCCTTTTGGTGAAAATATATGTGCATGAGTGCCCACAAGGCTCTCCTGCAGTTTTTTTTTTGTGGGCAAAATTTCATGCAGACAAGTGTTGGTGAAAAGTGCCTGATGAAGAACAGAAACAATATTTGAAGAGATGTATGAAATTTATTCATGCTGGTGTTCTGGGATGCTATTTTTGAACTCTTTCC
>NW_005054400.1:1036669-1082028 GCF_000277835.1 Geospiza fortis
TCTTTCCCTCGATCTTGAAGTGAGCAAAAAACTGTTGTGTGAAAAATTCCCTTGTGAAATAAATGAGTGGTTCCCCTCCATTTCTCAGTGAACATTGTAAATAAAGTCACAGAATTCAGCAGTAGCTGAATAATTTTGAAGCAGTCACCACAGCAAAGTCACTGGATACTTGGAATTCAGTGGTGCCCTGGCCATAGTACTCCTGGGTGTAGTACAGGCATAACTAGCTAGTAATATATTAAATCTCCTGTACTGTCATTTCAGGTGGAGTACTTTTACTAAGGATGTCAATCTCTATATCTATTAACCTTTAACAAATTAATTTCAGTTTAATTATTTTTTTTTAATTAAAAAAAAAAAGAGACAAACCCAAATTCAGTGCTGCACAGGAATAAGGAATGACCAAACCTTGTCTTAGAGTTCTAATGCCAAAGAGAGAACAGGGCTACAGTCCAGGCCAAAAAATTGGCTCATTTAATTACACCTGCACAGTATTTCAATAGTATGCCTTGGTGAGAGGGGCTTTTAAGAGTAAAGTGCTTTGAAATAAAGCTATTAAATGCATACAGAGACATTGATCGATACATTCGAGTTATGGGGAGGGGGGAAGGAGGGAGAGGGAAGAAAAAGTCTTTTTTTCTTCTCTGTAAGAGTGGATTTGGAATCTTCAAGTGCGTAAGGATGGTAAACGATTGCTAAAAGTCCAAATTAAGAGGTATTAGTCTATTGTGTGGCAGTCAGTCACATCATATTCACATTGCTGTTTTCTTGTCGGAGGTTTTGCCTTGATCTACCCCGGACCACATTGACAAGTCACAATTGAAGCATTCTAAATAATCCACAGTGAAATAAGGCATAGGGTGTCACTCTCTAGGCTACAGAAAGCCTGAGCGCAGTGAAGTTAGAAAGGGTAGCAAAGCCCTTTTCAGTCGCGTTTCTCAGCCGATTAAACTCATTCAGGGCCAGGCTGCTGGAACGAAAACAGAAAGATCACCTCCTGTTTGCCAGTGTTTTGTTGGCAACAGCAGACAGATGTAGAAAAGTAGAAACATTTTTACTATAGCAACAAAGGGGAAAGGGGTGGGAGGCAAATTTAAGAAAAAAAAAAGTTGGAATTCGTGGTCTTGTTAATGTACCAGGTACTTTGGGACGGTACTCCAGATTCTGTCAGCACAGATTGGAATTCAAAAGATCCATGTGAAATGACTGTGCAGTGCAAATCTGCATCCCCTTTTCTCCCCAAACTCCTCCACTGGTACAGTAATTAACCATAAGAACAGATTGACACATGGAGATCCAGTTCATTAACATTTTTTGTTTGGTTGGTTTCTTGGCTTTTCAGAAAAAACCATTTAAGACTGATGCCTTCTTTAAGAGTAACCCATCCACCCATGCAGCCACACTGATGTGACATATTGTGACACAAGATGCCACAGAAAACTAAGCCGAGCCCTCAGCTGAAGGCTTGATTTAGCCATACATTCTCCACAAGTCACCGATTAAATTAACTGTTGTAGATTCAAGGCAGGAAAACGATAATTCATCTACTGTGAGTAGTTGTGCAGAAATGGTTTGCTGCTGCAGGAAAAATAATCTGCAAAATACATCTTTAAAATATGGTACTTTTCCCTTTCAATGTATTAAGGTAAATAAATTCAGTTGCAGGAAATGCAGCACATTTTTAAGAGGTCGCTGCAATGACTTTTTACCTGCTGTGCACCATGCATTTGTGAATACACAAAATACAGTCTTAGAAAATGCAGATTTGCATGTGTAAATGAGCATACAGATGTTCAGTTAAATATAAGAACAAAGTTTTTGCTAACTTTTGGTGTAGAAATCCCCATACATCTAGTTAGGAATAAGTGAAAACTACTTCATGTCTCTGTAATGGAAAACCAAGTCTAGGAACGATTCTGTGTAATTAGGGCAGCAAAAGGGGGGACCCATGTCCCAGCCTCTTCTGTAATAAAACCATTCTGAATAAAATAATAGTTATAAGGGCAATACTGATTTTTTTCGATACCAAGACCTGTGCTTAGGGCAGTTATTTCAGATGTGGCATAGATTTCACTTCTGTAAAAAAATTGAGAAGAAAAGGATTTATATTGAAGTATTTCTACCTCCTAACTAAATATGCTGCTGATGAACAGATTAAATCCAAAAGTTAGCTCTCAGAAAGCCAAACATTGTCACTGCCTTAGAGTCTTTAGAAAATTTATCCATTAACCTTTGTATTTACGTCACTGCTGAGCCCTTTTGAAGACCAGATCTTTGGAGATGATTGTATAGTTTAATGTTTCTGGAAAAAAATAATTACTTTAAATTCCTGTGTCTGTTAAATATCTAAGATCTACTCATTTTCGCTTGGGTATTTTTGGAAAACCAAACCCAAACCCAATTGCCCTCTGTCTTGAAGCAGGTGGTAAGTGCAAGGAAGACTAGCGGGGCCTGTGGAGGGGGCAGGGGGATGCAGGGGGGTTTTGCTCCAACTTGTCACCATTGGGATAACGAGTTCTGACCTCTTGGAAATCAGAGGCAATTCCCCTGAGGACAGGGAGAGCAATGTCAACCACTTAAGCAAGTAGCCTCCTCCACAGATGAAGCACTTGAGCTTTTGTGCACAATGACCTGCCCAGATATTTTTTAAAATATCTTGTGGTTCTGGGCTTAGATCCGAACTTTTATCTAACAGCTCACATGTTATAGTGCTCCTTTTCCAGCCCTCATTTCCCGAAACCTTTGAGTCTTGCCGACTCTGGGCTCTGTGTTTTGCAAGGACTGATCTAAAATATTGTGCTCATTTATCACTGTGTTGTGCTTTTACCATGCTTTAAAAATTTGTGCAATATATATCAGGTGTCTATGGATTTTGGCATGGTGTTGGGTCATCTCAGAGATTTGGCATTGTTTAGACTGCAAAATAGCACACAGGGTCAAGAGCAGTCAATATTGGGCCTATAAATTTTTGGCTGGGCTCTCGTAAATTGTCCTCTAATTTGTGGCTTGAAAAAGGGTGGAAAAAAAAGATATCAGAAGCCAAATCTCTTTACCTCTACAACTGCATTTATGTTTTCAGAGAAAAAGGAAAGAGACCTGTCCGTCCCAGCACTTTGCTGAGGTATTTACTTCTATTGTTCACATTGGACCAAAGAACCAGGGACCAGGTTGACTTCTGGTGTTGTGGTCCTGCAGTGAAATGCAAAACTAAATCCCCAGGCAGAATTTCAGACAAACAGTCATTTTATTTACTTATATTCATCTCTTCTGGAAAAAGGGGAAAAAAAAGAGAGAGAAAATAGCTTGCTTAATCCCAGTACTAACACAATATTGATTCACATTCATGTTCAGTATTTATTGACGTGCATTGCATACGATGGAGGCTATCAATTAGGCTACTCTGCTGAAGAGAAGGGGCAATCATATTAGAAAACAGATGAAGCTCATAGTTTATATAGTCCTAATTTTATGTAATGTAAACCTTTCAAACCCTGGGCACATGAGAGTGAAAATGCATGTCCTGATGAAAAAAATGCAGAAAACAAATGGATTTACTCTCCAGCTAATTACTGTGGGTGACTGTCCTCAGAGTCACATCATTGTTTCCTGAAATTCTGTAATTAAATGAAACTTCTCTTAGTACAAACTGAATTTCTGTGTATTTTATTATCCAACATTAAATACTTTTGTACAACAGCTTAGTACAAGGTTTTGTTTTGTGAGTGGGTCAGATATGTGAAATTTTGGAGGTGGTGCATAAGGTTATCATGTTCCTTCTGTAGATTGAGGCTGAGATTCAGCACACTGAGTCCCCATTAAACATCAATGTCAAGGAGAGCACAGTGGCATATGGGCAGTATTCAGGAGACCAAGTGGTTGCATGCAGAAATCAAATATAAAACATTCCTTTTTTTTTTGCCCCTTGGAGGTTTTATTGCATGGTTGCAGCTGGATTTACACTGTATTTAATAAAACATTAGTAGCCATCAGGGATTGAAATATGTAACGTAATTCTCTTTCAGTAAAATAATTCCATAAATCCAAATATGAAGCTATTTGTTTTTTTGCAAGTACTGTATGCCCACAATTAAATTAAACCCTATATATGGCTTTTTCTTTTTTTTTTACCATGGAATTTAATGGAAGCAAAATCCATCTGCAAAGTTGATTTTGGATACATATTGACATTTTTTGGAGCTGAAGTAGGTCTGGTGGCTAATAAGTTTTGGGGAGAAAGAGGGCTGCTGGCTCTCCATCTTCGCTGAGCTAGTTATGATACAAAGCTGTGGAAAAATGAGGGTCAGTGTTGCATTGCAGAAGCAGGTGAAGGAACTCCTAATTGTGCACCAAAAAAGAAGAACAGAATCAGTGTAATTTTTCACCAAAACTTCTGGTCCCTACCTACATCTGAACTACTAATAAAGTGACCACTATGCAGCAAGACTGCCTTGGCCAGGTACCTTTTACCTTGTGAAGTGAACAAGGTGATCTAACCACATTGTATCATATTTTTCAGCCCTCAGATGCTTTTGATAAGTTGAAAATTGGGGGAAAAAAAAAGAAGAAAAAAAAGATGCATCCGTATCTTACTTAGCAATATAATGTTTTGGAGACATCTTGAGTGTTTCTGGTAAAAGACACAGTTGGTCATATCTTTAGTGGGATGAAACAACTGCATTGAGGTTTGCACCAGCTACAGATTATTTTCTTGTAGGCATTGTGCTAATTGCCATGAAAAAACCGGCAAAGGGAAAAGAAACAGAAAGACTGCGCAGGGAAATAAAACAAAGGTATTAGAAAATGAAGCTTGATGAGATATCTTGAGAGCTCTCCATACAGTTTGCAGAAACAGAAAGTTTGAGTAGGAAAAAACAGGTATTTTGTTATTTTTTTAATGAATATAAAGATAAGGAGAAGAGAATGGATGCTCCCAAGGATGTATGCTTGGCTATTGCAACAGGGAGCCATTTTCCAAGTAGAATGAAGTTTCTGTTTTGTAACAGCAAGTGTGGATAACTGCCCTAGGAAGGGAAGATGACTCCAACTGGAATTTGACTAGATCCATAAAATTGCCACTATTGTACTTCTATGTGAAACATGATCTTTGAAATTACAGATCAACAGTCTCTGATGTCAATACTTTTCCGTAAACAACAATTTTGGCAGCAAAGTACTGGTGCTGGGGGGGTAGAGATTCAGTGTCGTAGAGGAGCTGTGCATTGTTTTGTGAAATGCCTGAGGTTTTATCCAATTCTCCTCTTAGAGATCCAGTGGAGCCAAATGAGTGATCCAGTCTGGCACATGTGGCTGACGTTGCATGGACTAATGATGGCACAGCAGGAAGCAGAATGGGTGACAGCAGCTGTAGCATTTCAGCTCTGTGAGCAGTTTGGGCAGAGACACAACAACATCTGAAATGTAAATTCTTAATTCATATTTCATACAAATCCTTCAGCTTCCCCACACAAAAAGCTGTAGTAAAGGACCATCATCTCCCATCCTAAAACAACAACTTTTCCTCTTCAGCTCAGGTACCTCTTGCTTTGAATAGCTGCACCTCACTGAAGATCAGAGAACTCTACTTTAAAGAGAGAATTGTATTTTAAATTGTAAAAGCCCCACAACACTGAAATTGTGCAGCTTTGTACTTTTTAAACAGAATAAATGCTCTTACTTTTTTGAATTTTTGCTTCACTTTCTTCTATTTACATTTAATGCTTTCAATAGTTCATTTTCACATTGTCTCTGAAAAAAAAGCAGAAGGAAATATTAAAGGTGTTGCAAGTGTTCAAATGTGCAGCTTATAATTGTTCCATTTTTCACTTTTAGCATTTCTCATTAGGCAAGTGTGAAACTTCTGGAAAATAAAAAAAAATTGAGACATTTGGGAGCTGGGGCTAATTACTGTTTTCAGTAAAAACCACTGACCACATTCCTTTTTTTCCCATTTAATTTAATGCAATGTTTTATGTTCAGGTAGGAGACTTTGCATTTCTTTTTCTGTTTCTGTCAGTTGTAGCTGAAGATTGAAAAATCTGACTTATTGAGATGTTCAGGACACTAATCCAGGTGAACTTTGAAGCACTGGGATGTGAACCAAGCATGCATTCAGATGGTGGATTCACATCACCATCCATGTGGACTGAAAAGCATTTGCCACAAAGGTCTTCAATCGTGGGGTAGAAACAGATTTCACTGTTGCTGTGTCCTGATTTTCTTTTTGTTTTCTTTTGTCCTAGCAACTCAAGAATAAGACAAGAATTACTAAAAAGTCAGTATTTTCTTCTAGCTGCTGGTAAATACTTATCGAGTCTTTCTTTGGGGTCAGTGGTTTTTCATATGTCTTAGTACACAATGGAATTATTTAATTACTTTTGCTAGCAAGTTTACAGACAAGTATATCCCCATCATACTGCATATCCTCAAATAAGATTATTTACAATCCAATCTAAGGAGTGCTGACTGGTGTCATTGGAAGCTAAAGCTGCATCAGCATTTAAATTTCTACTTTTCTGGGCAAAAACCCAACTGGCTGATTCAATTAAACTCTTTATGTTATATATTATCCAGAAGTTCACAATCTGAAGTGATTCTGAGAGTCTGAAGCCATGCCTTTATGATTGCAATTTGGTAGCAAGACAATTTCCGAGGACTGTTTTACTTGAACTGCAATGAAAATGTCAGGACGTAACACACTTTCTGATGCGGGTTTTATGAAAGGCACTCCAAAATCAACCATTATTTCAAGCACAAGCAATAAATAACCTTCATTATTCATTAGAGTGTATATATGCATTTGTGTTTGCAAATACGGTGGTTTCCTGAGCAAAGAACCCTTTAATCAAAAGACCCTTCACTCATTTAAGGAGGTAACAAATGGGGAGGCAGGAGGCACGGGAAAAGACACTCTCTTTAATCGGTAATGCAGATAATCTATAGAGTTCCTGCAATGCAAGTAGTCCATCTTCCAGGCATAAACTTTAGATAAGGCCTAGGATGTGGAAAGATTCATGCAATATTGTGGAGCTACTTTTCATAACAGTCATTTGGACGAATTTTGTTTATGGTCTCTATTGAACAAAGAGAATGGACCTTTCCCACAGCCCGTAAATCACGGCCCTCCTGAAGGGTGTCTGCGGTGCTGCTCCACTATTACTATGCACAAGAACATTAACACCACTGAAACAGTCTCTGTGAATTTACTGCTATTTACCTGCTCAGATTAGGTGCACCTCTGCAAACAGCTGACACAGTGTGCCAGACCTGCAGCAGCCCCTTCCTTCTTCAAACACTATGTTAGAATGCCAGCAAGCAGCCTCCCCATGTATATCTCATTTGCATGAGGGTATTTTTTTTCCTCATTTTTAAGGAATCTTTAAAAAATTTGTTTGTCAAGAAAACAGTGAATTTAAACCATGTTTTAGGAATTCTAAAGCCTAAATTCTGGTTTCTAGAACCGGCATGGTTTTAACAAATTCAAAATAATTTTCAATTTTAAATGGTTTTATTTTTGGGGTTAAAAATTAAATTGGAGGAAATCTTGAATGTAAACAAGATGAGTGCTCACTGTAAAAGAGACTGAGATGCTCTTTCCCAGGCTTTTATACAGAAGGGTATTTGTATAACAAAATCTCTGGGTTTGGTGAGAGGTGAAATTGGGAATAACTCTGCTAGGAATGGATTTTTTATAGTTATTTAAGAAAATGAAAAAAAAAAGAGATATCAAACTGTAATGACCAACAATTTCAAACAGAGGCTTTGGGATGATGCTGGAGGATCAGATCAAACCAATTAAAGCACTGGGGAAGGATACTGGCTCCCAGCCCCTAGATAACAGCTCAAAGAGGAGGGGAGGAGGAGGAGAACTCCTCTCCCTTTCTCTTTCCTGCCTCCTTCTTTTTCCCACTCCTGCTTTTCATAGTGGGGGCACTAATGAACTTTTCAAGTCCCATGAAGACAACCCTTGTGTTCTGATTAGTTGCCTTACTTTTAATGAATTGTTTTAATCAAGTTTCAAAGCAGGCACTCTATGCTTCATTGCAGCAGCCCAATGACAATGAGCTGAATGTTACCAAGACAGTGCATCTGATGGACTTTAATGGATTTTATGTGACAGTGTCTAGTGGCCTCATATTAGACATAGCTTTACAACAGAGAACCCATGGGGTTGCACTATGCATTTAATCTATACAAACTGTAAGGATAAGGGAGAGGGAAGCTGTGGAGGGGGAGAGACTCTGAACCCTGAAGACCTTCAAAAGACATGCATTTCATACTAATAAGAAACAGTCTTCGGTCATTTTAATTTTTTTCCTTTTTTTTCCTCTTTTTTTGCAATAGCAAAGTGCCTCCATGTTTTCTTAGGGAATGTCATGAGTATAATATCTCCAGGGCTTTTTGCAATAACATTCTCAAAACATGAAGTTATCTGGAAAAATTAAGCTCTCAAGGAAATCTTGGCAGGGCTGTAACATTTCCTGGATTTCAGGTAGCGATTCTGAGTTGTGATCTCTTAAGTCCGTAACAATTTGCTATTTCTAATTTATTGCTTCATTTGTGACTGCTGCTACAGCGAGGTAAATTTATTCTGATTTGCACAACCTAAGTCTTAGCTCTGACAGTGACTAATTATTACCTGAGTTAAAATAATGAAAGTGTCGGAAAGTGTCCGAATGCAATTTGTTAGGAAAACATGTGGCATGCTGTGTTACCCAAGCCCAGAAAAGCCTAAGTGATCAGAAACCATGGAGAATTAAGAATTTTTCCCCCAAAGGTTACAAATCAATGTGGAAATTTTTCAGGGAATTGGACTGCTGAGGGGTTCCATTCACTGGAATATAAAATGCAGACCATACCTTTATAATTCTCTTCTTAAGAAAGAAAAGTTAGTTTTTTAGAATAATCTAAAAGAATATTATAATGGCAACAGAGAGCTTGCATCAGTTTTAGATCATTGTTTACTATTATTTAAATTACACGCTGGTTGAAGATTATGTTGCAGCCATTCTTTCTTAGGAAAAAACCAAACAAATCCACAAATAACACACAGAAAACAAAATCTGTTGCAAGAAACTCCAGAAGTAGGAGCACCTTTAGCTGATGTAACATATATATTTTTTTTTTTTTTTTTTTTGGCTGGCTCAGGGTTAGTCCTGTGTTTTGTCAATTATAGGCATGTCTTATTCACAGAACAGCTCAACTCCAGCTGTGTAAAATGAATCCTGAAATGAAATGGTCAAATGATGTTAATGACTCTGTCTGCTTGTGAAAGTTTCTGAGGAATGTTAGCAGCTCTGGGTTAGAATTAGAAAGCATCTGACAGCTCTGTAGTTCTGGTTGTTCAAATAACTCCATGCGAGCAGAGGGGATATCAGTAAATTAAAATAATAATGTAAAAAATAATAAACAGCTCTCTGTCTGAAAAGGTAAGGCAGTACAAATGATTTGGGTTTGCTTCATTCTGAGTATTCATCACTCTCATGAGCCATTTAAGCCACGATTGAAATTAAATTTATCTTGAGCAGGATTTAATTTAGATTTAATAAGGCAATTGTTTTATTGTTAAGCACCAATTGGATGTCAACACATAATGTTTCCTAGAGTGATAATTCTACTGTACTCTGAAAAGATGCAGGGACTACATGAAGGCAAATGATTTCATGGGCCATAATGATGTACCTGTGCTTAATATTGCTTAATATATCTGCTTTTACTGTCTGTATTTCAGGCTCTCCTACCACACAAATGTCCTGTTGTATGAAGAAGATACACCATATGTATCTGTGTCTGTGTCTAACACACCTGCTAGACCTCTTGAGAGATATGATTATATTAATTACAATATATTGATTGATTTCTGCTTTACGCGCACTGCCTGTATTTAATTTAAATATACAATGAAGCATATTGAGGACACAATTTGGATTGTTACTGTGATAAATAATTGCTAATTGTGTCATGATAGATCACCTATTTTAAGGCAATGTTTCTCTTATGCTAATAGCAACTGCATATATGGAGTACACTGAGAATCTGTTTCAATTATTCATATTTGTTCCTGGACTGTACTTTCCTATTCAGGTCTGGAAGGAACAATACATACCTTGGCACTTCAAAGCAAATGCTGGCATAATTTTCAGGAAAGCATTTATGCCTTTTCACATAGAGTCCAAGCATGCTATTATGTTGATTACATGAAAATATAGATGTCAGTATGTAATTCTGGTCTTTGCTTTGCTAATCCTAGAGTGTATACAACATATATATATATATATGAAGATCAGTCAGCTAAATCACTAATAGTATTTGTAATAATTATTGCTATTAAAGCCTATCAGTAGACAATATTACTGTCAGTGGTTTTGCTATTACTAAAATATATTAGATTTGTCATTTTACATGAAAAAAATAACATTATTTTTTAATCTTCCCGACACCTACAACAGGCCTAACAACAAATTTTCCAAGAATTTACATTCAAGGGAGAAAAGCCCAACAGCATTATCTTTTTTTGCCTTCACTCACAATTTGTGTCTGCTTTCTGCAAATCAAACTAAACTTATACAAGTCAGTTTGCCAAGAGAAGTTTCCATGAAAACAGCAATTTAACAGAAGCCTGGAGAGTATTTGCAAATTGTGAATTTGTAAATACAACATTTATTATTAAAAACTTGGTTCTAAGAGTCTCACTCAGTTAATCAAGGAACAGAAACAGCTCTGTGTGATTCACACGCCCAATAAAAAATAATCAGAACAGACCCCAGACATATAATTTCTAATCTATGACTACACTGAAAAAAACAGCAGCTGTTCAAAGAAAACTTGAGTACTGAGAGAGAGGATGGGGTTTGTATTTGAAAAACATCTTGGAAAGACAGATCCTTTTGTTACAGAGTTCACTTGGAAATTTCTGCCTGGGCTGGGGTGCATGGAGTGTGCAAGGACCCCTCCCTGTGCAGGGCAGTGCTGCTGTTTTGCTGCTGCTTGGTACTTTTTAGGACTTTTAGGAGGAGCACTGGTTGGGTGCTGTTCCTCAGCCATTTCCAGTGGCACCAAGCTCAGCTGAGGAAGTTTCTGCTCTTTTTCCAGCTGTGCATTGCTCCCATCCTGGCAGTGCATCCCAGCTCTGCAGCTGGATATCCCTTTGGTCAGCCAGTTCCCTGTGCCCTTCACTATGGCAAGAGTTTGAGTTGGGAACACGGAGTTTTCCTGCCTCTTCTTTATGGAGGGAGTCACCAGCAGGAGATTTGTGTGTTGTTAGGTCCAAGACAAGAGCCTGGTACGAAGCTAGAGGCCAAGGCTGCTATAAAAATTGAGGATGAGATGAACATAAAGCACCGAATGTCCTATTCAACCCCACCCAATATATTGTGGAATATCCATGCACTCAAGCCTCCCAGCTATGCCTTTCCCAGGTGTACAGGGTGTTTTCTACCCAGTCCTGCAGTGAGGGGGCTCCCAGCAGTGCTGTGAGGTGGTTCCCAGCTCAGAGGGGACAATGTGCACCTACAGGAGCAGGCAGTCCCCTGGCATGCCCCAGACCACAGGGAGCACAGCCAGGAAGCCTGCAAGCAATCTGGGCCAGTAATGAGCAGCCAATTAATTGATTACTGAAAGTATAACTGAATCCTATGCCTCGGAGAAATCTAAAATATAGTAACTGCTTACTTTATTGACAGCATTCATGCCATATTTAGTAGCTGGTATGTAAGAAGTAGCTGGACAATTTTGTTACACTTAATATGTTTCAGAACACAGCATAAAACATGTTTTAACACTATAACAACTATTGAGCAGTACCTCTGGGAACAGGCTTTATTATTAGATTACATTATACAAGATTAGACTAGTCAATAAGGGATTTCTTTCACACAGCATGCCATCTGAAATACCTGTTTTCTTCCCCCCCCCCCCCCCTTTTTTTTTTCCTTAAATTACTTCAAGACCTTCTGTGCAGGATCTTAGGTACAATATACCCATGAATCATAAAACTGACAAGCCCCAGGGCTGAATGGTCTCTGTACTGGAGATAGGAGGCCTAGAGATAAAGGTGCACTACAGGTATACAGTGACAGGGGTGGATTATAGATAAACAAAAGGCACAGTTATTAGATGCGAAATGCCAGGCAGGATTGTACATGGAGAATGCAAATTGTAAGGACTCAGTCCAAGGGACCCTGCTCTGCTTGGACTGTCAGGCAGGAGGAAAACAAAGACAATGCATCAGTCTGGGTGCAATCCTGGGGTTTTCAGATCAGCTTTAGCTGCTGGCTGCTGAGGGTTTCAGCCAGGTTTTGGCACTTGGGCAAAGCCCTGGGGAAATTCAGGCCCCTCAGGAGGTTAATTCAAAACTCTTCTGATCAAATAATTTGCTGATTAGTTAAATAATAATTAGAAAGGCAAAGAATAGGTGTACTGTGAGATAACCTGGGCCAGGGCAGCAAGCAGATACCTCAATCCTCCCAGGATCCAGTTCCTGTTATATTAATCTTTTCTGCACTTGTTCAGAGCAGTGCAGAGAGAAGAGAGACTGGGCACTGTGGTCTCTCCTGGCTCAGGATAAGGCTCAACAGAGCCCCTGGGGGATTTTCAGGACAGCTCAGACTGGGACAGGGATTCCCAGCTTGTGAGTTTGGGTTCCAGCCTCTGGTGCTTGCAGAGTGCTGAGGTACTATTCTGGTACCCAGTGCCTCCATGAGCATATGTCTGCTCAATTACACCGCTGAAACAGAGTGAGAATCAAACACACTATTTGCTTTTTTCCCCAAATGATATCCGGTGCTATTCACACGTTTTCCCCCCTTTAAATTCCGTGTTGCACGCTGCATTGCATCTGTTGCTGGCAATTTCTCTCTCAGTCCTAAATTAAAAACCTCCACTGAACTACGCAGTTGCTGACTACATCCATGAGAGCAACTCCTATTCAAAATTCCTAGATGGAGAAGACTTGTGGCCTGCTTTGCTGCACAAGCTGGAAATGAATATGAATTGAAAGGACTATATTTAAGAGCAGTTTCCCTTTTTTTTTTTTTTTTGCCGACGAGGATATTTCTTCTTTTATATAACCAAATTTCCCCACAAGATTGACATTTCAGGAAAGGGGCAGAGGCAGACAGGTGACTACAGATCAAATTGGATTTCTGCAACCTTCAATTGTAAAGGTCAGCCCTCTGCAGTGGGTTTCAGCCAGCTTTTCCTCTCTTGGTTTCCAACACAGGTGAAATACCTTGTGTGCCCAGGTACCTTTTAATATTTTATTTTTACTTTGGTTTTTTCTTTCTTAAATGCTCAGTGGAGAAATAAGTTAATTAGGCTGTTGGCTTTGCTGCACAGCAGCATCCTCTGACCAGGTATGGTGGGAGAAGGGACTGGAGAATAATCACTTTCCTACCCTTGGCATCCTAAACATGCTCAGATCAGTGAGAAAAATTCCTGGGAGCAATGACCTGTTGCAATATTTGAAGGGAATTGAGGATCTTTAAATCAGATAAATGAGCAGTCAAGAAACTTCCCAACTGGAGGGCAACGTTGCTTACTTTGAACAGGATTTGGCAGCAACTCTGATGAAGAAGCTGGAGAAATAACTCCAGTAATTACCTTTTCCCCAAGTTGGCCAGTGGGTTGCCATGGACACTCTGTTCTGACCAAAATATGGGCTCTGCTGTCTTGTGAGCAAGCTGTCAAATAACCAATTGGGTGTCAGAAACTTATAGCCAGTAATTAACTGATAGGTTTATAATTAAGTGGAGATGCCCCTGAACAGCAATGCTTGGATCTGAATCCAAATTCTGACTTTTTCCAAAATTCGGGGGCAAAAGAGAGTGACAATTTGGGTACAGTGCCATCTTTATAATTAAACAATGATTTTTGACAGGAGGGGAATCTCCAGCAGTTAATGACTGACTGCAGGAGTTGAGGGCCTGAGGCAAAGCTGAGGGCTTTTAATCCAGGTGGTCATTAACTGCCTGGGAATGCCTGACCCTGAGGTTAATTGTTTCTATTTTAAATCATGAAAATAATATACACATATACAGACCCCCCTTTCCTTCTTTTCTGCTGTACACATGTGTAACAAATACCCTGCTTTTTATGCATTGAAAAAGATGACAGCCAAGCTGTTGGGATGTTCTTGATGTGTTTGCTAAAGAGTTCAGGTACCTCAGATATTCTCTTGGTATTTTCCACCCACAAAATCTGACCCAGAGCCCAGCCAGAAGGGACTGGCCTGGAAAGGCTCTGACTTGGGGCATGTAAGGAACAGGAGTGCCCAGTGGAGTTTCTAAAAGTGCCTCTGAGTCTGGCTCTGAGTTTTTAAAAGTGCCTCTCTGGCTGCCTGCGAGTTGCTAACTCCAAAATCTTGGGCGATGATTTAAATTTTGATTAGTATGTTGTTTTGATAGACAGAGCCTCTCTCTGCGATTCTGCACGTCCTGAGAGAAAGGCACAAAACTACTTTTAGAAGTTGTTTGTGCACCTTATCTGAATATTTCTCGGCTTTAAGCAGTGGCTGCTCCACGCAGAGCAGGATCAGGGGCTCAAAGGCAGTAACGCTGCTTTCAGTGCTAACTCCACCTTTTGCCAAAGAAGCCCCCAGGAATTAAGCATGGCCTGGAAACTCTGAGTAGGTGGCGCTGCGAAGGGAGCAAACCCAAGAGCCAGCGGACACCCCACCTGAAACAGAAACAATTGTGTCGTGGTTCATTCAGATGCATTTTCTTCCGAGTCCTTCCCTCCCTATCCCCTCTTTGCTTTCCTTGTTTTTAAAGAGACATATGTCATCATTGCCAGTTCAGTTTCCTGAGTTTAACCCTTGCTATGTCTAGCCTGATTACTCCTAATAAAGCTTGACAGTTGGAGGGTTAATCCAACCCTTGGTCTCATGGTTTCTTCTCTGGAAACAATCTGTCCCTGAGAGCTTTCTGGCCTGTTGCAAGGTTATATCCCCCTGGGGTGCCATCAGCGCCAGCCAGGGCTCCTTTCCCATTGTCTGCCAAATGGCCGCCAATTAAGTCAACTGTTCCCCAATTAGAATTTTGAGGAATTTATCTTGTTCCTCCTGTGTTCCAACTCCCAAGCAGGGGCAGTTCTTGGAGTCGGTTTCAAGGGCTTTTTTTTTTCTCTTCCATAGTGAGAAGGGGGGGGAAATTAAATAAATAAAGAGCAGCTCTTTCCTGTAATTGGATACTCCTGGGTTTTTCCTGTTGCCCATTCACACAGCTTAATCCTGGGGTATGTGATGAGAACTTGGTAATATTTAAGGGAGGATGTTTTATTATTGTTCTAATCACCTGAATTAGCGTGGCTGAATTTTTTTTGAAACAATGCTGCTCTCAGTAAAAGTCTTTACTGTGACATCAACTATAAATATATCATGATTCTCTGAGCTAAAGGAAGAAAGCAATAATTTTGAACTGATATGATAATCAAATATGCAGGCTTGCTGTTGTTTTTTCTCTCTGTTTTTTTTTCTTCCACTTCCCCCAAAATTGCTTTATTGCTTGTTTACATCTTTTTATGGGTGAGTTTACTTCTGGGCCCTGGGTCCTATTTAATATGGGAAATGCAAAGTCTGGCAAAGTTATCAGGGTAATAGATTTAACCTAAATGTACAAACCTCTGATTGATCCACTGTAGGCAAACAGGACCTTTGGCTTTCTTCCTGAGAGAGCATGTGAAGGTCTTCAGCAAACTCTTTATGTGATACCTCAACTGCCCTTACCATGGTGGACTAAAAGCTCTTAATGCCACGAGGAGACTGTGCCAGGGCTGCTGTAGTGTCACCATCAATCCACATACCTGAAAATATCTTTCAAGAGAAACCAATTTTTTTCCTGAGAATTGAAGTCCATTTTGCTAAAACAGCCAAGAAAGAGGTAAGGATTAAAATGTGAGACTGAAGATGGAAACATCTCCTGCCTTTTATTTGCACTTTTTAGAAATTGGTGCCCAATAATCCCTTTTTCCTTGTTGATGTTGTTACAGGTGGACCTCCCTTTCTGGAGCCTGGCTTTGCAGTTTAATAAATCCAAGGTTTCAGAGCAAACTTGGGGGTTATTAATGAAAACCTACTTTTCAAAGAGGTATTCAGTGTGATGTTACACAAGTTCACTGAAATATGGTCCTGGGTCTTCAAACATTTTCGTAATGGAGCCATCTTACACACTTTTCTCCTGATCTTTTGATGTGCTTGTCCTCATAGTTTCTGATTCTGTCCTGGTGCTGCATTAAGTGGTGTGACTAAACTTGTAGCCAACATCTGTTGTGTATCTCTCTATTTTTCTTTCCAGAAGAGTCAAGTGGTTTATTTTGGGATTGCTTAGAGAAGATTTTTAGTTCTCTTTTTCACACATTTCCTTCACATTACTGCAAATAAGACCAAAGCACTCCACTCACATCTGCTTCCAAGTGTCACCAATTTCCTACAAGTTCAAAAACATGAGGCAAGATGGAGATAAAGACCACATACAAAATTTAGCTGCCAATCCAGTTTCTTTAGGGTTTATGTATGATTTTATCTGAAGTTGTGTGTCTGGCCATCCAGATTTGTTTTCAATCATTACAAAAAATAAGTCCTTCATGGGAGAAATTACAGAAGTTATTCCAGATGTACACAAATAAGACCAAGACCTTTAGCACCCCTCTTAAGTCCTGTAGTTTTCTCTTATTTGACTGAAGGCAAATTGCAGCGAATTGTATGGAAAACTGACACCCTCAAATCTTTGCAAATTGTTATATTATATTCTTCCTTTTTAGAATTTTGTTTGTCTAAGATACACAGCTATTCCAGGAGGAAGGAGTGAGAAAATGTCCCATACACAGTGTAACTGTAGAAATCAGAAATATATAGACAAGCTACCCTCGAGGGCAGGAGGTGGAGGAAGTTAGTGAAAAAATATAGCACAGTAATAATATCAAAAGAACAGGACAGCAAATTATAGCTGTCCCTGGTCAGATTTAATTGGGTTTTCCTCAATATCGTGAAGAGTGGTTGAGGAATTTCTTTGCTTGCCATAAAGCTCCCAGCAGTCCCCCCAGACCGTGCTCAGCTCCAGTCCCATGGAAGCAAGAACATAATCTTTACCCACACATCAATACCCAGCTCCCACATCAACAAGAAGGAAGCATGCCCCATTAAAGAGGTTAATTCCCACGCGTCAAAACACTGCATTTGAGGAAGTGCAAGTAAGCATTTTAATAGAAAATTTTAAACCCATTGGGCCTGATTGTCCTCACATTGCTTTAAAATCAGTGCTGCTTGGTTTATTTAAACCTTTGTTTTATTCTGGAGCAAGCAAAAGGATGTAGGAAGTAATTATCCCCTTTTCCTAAGTAAATCAATGATTTTGCTACAACTTTTATCAACCTGGTCTACTTAAACTCAGTGAAACTCCCAAATATGGGTAAAATCAAGCACTTATTTCCTGTTTGGCTTGCACTTCATGCTCATCCTTGCAGTGGCTCTGTGCACAGTGTAATAATGGATGTGCAACTTGCACGTGGTTGTTTTGCCTGCCCGTGCAACCCTCAGGTGAAAAAGCAGAGCACATTTTTACAGATGCAGGTTTTATTTTCCTGTAGCCATGCTCCGGGCAAGTTCTTTGGTATTTTCCATCTCTCCCCTATGGAAAAATAGAGCAATGAGAGAGGCAGGGGATCCAAAGTGCAGACATGATGAACACACACTACTGCAAATGCATCCCAATTCACTTGCTGCTGTACATGTATGTGAAGGATCTGCTGCTAGGAAATTCTGTCAATACTTTGCCCGTATCAGGAAGATTAAAGGCCCTGATTTTTTTTTCCTTTCTTAGTTTAGGTGTTTGATTTTATAGCTCCTCTCTCTTACATTTTTTTCCTTTGGAAAAGGCTTACCCACCATGCTTCACTTCAGATAAAGACAGGAATCTCCATGTTAGCCTGGGTAGGATGCTCTAATGTGCTAAATAATAAGTATCAATGACCTCCTGTGGCTTTTAATGTAACTACTCCACCAAAATGTGCTCCTTCGAGGAGGGCATCCCAAAATTCTCTTCATGGGGCATCATAGAATCATAAAATCATAGAAGAGTTTAGGTTGGAAGGTCATTTAAAGGTCATCTATCCAATGAGCAGGGATATCTTCTACTAGACCAGGTTCCTGGGACCCCCTCAAGCTGGCCTTGAATGATTCCAAGGATGGGGCATCCGCCACCTCTCCATGCCAGTGTTTCACTACTCCCATATTAAAAAAAAAAGTCATCATGGGACTTCCATATGGGAACCACTCAAGGGCGCCCTGGGGCATTGAGACTCCTCTTGATTTCCCTTTCCTGGCCTGTTGGGTACATGCCACTCTGAGGAAGGAGCCCATCAAGACATCTCCTTTGATGCAGCCCTGCAAGGACTTTTGCGTGTGTCATACAGGATGTGTCAGTCCCATTCTCTGCACCCCACCAGGGCCACGCTGAGCCCGGTGCCGCCACGCCTGGAGGAAGGGCTGCAATTGCTGCAGCATCAGCAATGAACTGGTTGTGCTGAGCAGGGCTCCAGATAAAAAGAGCCTTTGTGGCCCCCGTACAAAGAGCTCCTGGTTGCTCTTTAAGAGCTCAGCTTGAGCATGCGTTAGCCTCCTTGGCACGGCGCTAACGCGCACGGGGGCAGCAGCAGAGGAGCGAGGGCAGCACAGATGTTTGTGGCAGGAACGGCCCTGTGTGCCAGCAGGGACACAGCCCTGCCACCACAAATAATTCAGCAGCCCCAAAGAGAGCTTTCTCAGGCCCAAGAGCATCATCAGCAGTGACAAACAGGAAATTGTTCCCCAGCCAACGGCTTAAGTAGATTTGCAAGGAGTGATTTGTTTCTGTGCTGGTAGTTACAGCCCCAAAACCTTATATGTATATATATATATGTATATAAAAAAAATTAAATCTCAGAATTTGGCTCATTTACTGTGAGAAAAATCCTTCCCAGCAACTTTGACACAAAGTAAGTTTTGACAGGCCTGCTATGGTCAAGAGCTGTGCTTCTCCTGCACGTCAAACGTGATATTGAATTCTCTGGGGAAGATGCTGGGGATCCTTTTTGGCTGGATGATGCTGATCTCAGCACACCTCCTCCTTGTTGGGGGGAGAAGTGGTGTCAGTGACATCCTGTAACGGAGTCAGATGGTGCTGCCAATCTGATAATGCAACAGGTGCCCAGTGCATGCCCAGGGCTTTTGATAATTCACATCAACAAAAGGAAATCGAGATCCTCAAGTGACGGCTTGAAGAAAAGAAAACTCAAAAACATGGCTGCAATTTTCTGCATTGTTTGTTACCTCTCACAAGAACTTCAACATTTTCCAGGTGAAATTTGCTTTTTCCTTTATTTCCCTATTCTACTTTGCAGTTTTCTTGCTCCAAGGATAAAATGGTGGTTTTTGTTTGTTTGTCTTTTTGACCCCTGGGAAAGCCAGGTAATCTTTCTCACAAGTTATTTTTCAGCTTGAAAAATACCAAACTGACAAACAACTCCCCACTAACTCAGAAGAATTCAACTAATCAACAAAACACACAAAACAACGGACCTGAATGGGCACATTTAATTGGAGTTATTTATCATTTCCTAGAAGATTCTGAGTTTTTTCAGGCCATGGAGTCAATTTCTGTTCGTAGAGTTCCTATTACAATATGGCCCACTTTCACTTGCCCCTTTGCCACTGTAATAGTAATCATGAAAAAATAAACAAATGTCAATTTTAGACCAATTTTCCTTTCTATTCTCTGAAAATATACTGAAAGACCCTGCATTTTCTCTGGTGTTTGGTAACCCAAAAGAAACTTGATATAATACAATTGCAGCCAAAGCACTATCACTGTGTGACATTCAGTTTATAAGGAAATGTGGGAATGTGCAATCCATTCACAGTAATTTAAATAGATGTTTTGATTGGATTATGTAAGTATATTTGTGTTTGCGTGTGCATGTGTGTGCATGCATATACGCCATAAATTGTCAAAAGAGGTCACTCCATAAAAGTGAATTTAAACTTAATTTTACATTCTTGGTAAAAGTTCAAAGGCTAAATTCAGTTTAACCTTGGCTCAGCAGAGCTTTTCCTTCTGATTTTTCAGTCTGATATGAAAATTGCTTGTGAAATAAAGACAAACATAGGTTTGCCTGAGGAGGCATTAATAATCCGATCCTTACATGTTTGTATAGAAGACAGGTACAATCCAGTGTTGATTGCTTCTTAGCTTCTCTTTGCTTTTGCAGGAAATCCTGGGAGATAATATGAGGTCATCACAACTGAGCACTGTGCACCCACAAACAAACTGGTAACTCTGAAGAGCCCAGCTCTCGATGGATCAAATGTGTGGGACTGACAGACCCAGATATACACAAGAAATCATCATTGCAATTCATCACTCTCTGCATTTCACAACCCACATTTGACCATTTTCCCAAACAAATCATTTAATGTGTGTATTACATTGCATTTAAATGTTTTTGTTTTAAAAAGACTTTATGCAGAGAGTCTAAAAGATTATATTATGAGATAAACTTAATGGTGAGTTTTCCAGTGTAAGTAAATAAGAATCCCATGGGAACTAAGAATTTTTGGGATACATTCAAACAAACACTGTAAAGTTTTGAGAAATGCCAAGTTCTTGGGAGATCAGTGTGTGTGTGTGTGTACTACGTGTTTGTATAGTCAACAATCTCCGAGCAATATGGTATGCCAGTTATTAATTCTGCACATTGCAGATGGCTTCATTATGTGTATTTAATTTCAGTACTTAAGCAAACATACAAAAGTAGGGCTTACAAACTGCTTTAGGATACGGCGCTTATGTACAGTCAAATGAAACGGAAACAAAACGGAAACAACTGATACTCCTTGGGCTGGAGGTAAATCTATATTGATGGGATTAAGCCATTCAGAAGCATCCCTCGACTTGAATAGCCCTAAAACCACCAATTGCTTTGTTTGTGGTGTCGAGAAGGTACTGATCACTAGAGCCTTAATTTGCCGCAGCAGTTAAGTGCTCCAATTCCTCAGCGCAGTAATTGCCACATGTTGAGTGTGCAGATGTCTAAACACGTGGGAGCACTTCCCTTTCCTAAAGACAAATGAAGATTTTCATTTTGTTTTGTAAACGTGTCAGGATTTATCACTTAGTCATGTGTCATGCATTAGGGTGTTTATACAATACGGCTTTCCGCACCCTGGTTCTGGACTTCTATGATTTCAACAACAAGGCCGTGGAGTAAAGAGGGTTTGCTAGACCTTCCCCCCTTAACCCAAGCCTTAGGCTGGACTAAAGGGAAGCACGAGCTCGGAGTTTAAATGCTAAACAGAGTTTTTGCCAAGAGTGGGACAATTGTGATTCACCTGTAGACTGCTTGATAAAGGACACAACATCAGCAAGGCAGGCGGATATTTAAAACAAAACAAAAAGTTAAAAATAAAATTGCAATAATGTCTATCAATAATAATTTGGTGTATATGTCCATATTACTCTGTGTTCAGTTGGATTTATAGCCTCTCCTCAGCCTCCTTGTACCACCCAAACACTGAATATCTACATTTTAAACCTTTCATATAAGTGACTACATTTTAAAGCATTTTCAAGTTTGCATGTGTAACATCTTATCAGAGACAGGGCGACTGACAGTAGTAATATTTCTGAAATAACTGTTCTGTAGTGGAAACGGGAATGGGCACATGTTGGGAAGTTGGGAAGTGGCTTGGGCACCAAGCCTGAAGTTTGATTCATCTCTGTTTGGCGTTTGAGGCTGATATTGATGCTGCAACTATGGAGCATCTCCTGGTAGGGCTGAGGAATAGATCTGAAATTCATACATAGCAATGAATGTGCGGTATAGTCATCTCTCAGAAAGGTTTTACAAGCAAAGACAGAATCAGATAGCAAGATTCCAAAATAGCTAAGTGATATTTCTAATGAATATTTGAATTTTTTAAAATCTGAAAATAAAGATAAAAAGCATCCACAAAGGTCAAAATCTGCCTCTCTGCTCTGTTACCGTTTTGGAGGCTGATGCTGTTTTGTTTGCAGAAGCCAGCAAAAAAACCCCAAACCAACAGTTATTTATCTGTTACCAGACAAAGACTGTAAAGAAATCCAAGAAGAGTATCCCAGCACAAAAGCCTGAACTCTTTGACCTCTCAGGCCTTGGGCTTGGACAATTGGCCAAGCTGGGCTTTTTCCTGAGAACTGCCCGAGGGCAAAGGCTGAGAAAAGATGCACATTGTTCTTGGCACCATCCATTAAAGGCAAGGGCTGAAAGGCAAAAGGATCTTTCCAGGTTATAGCAGAGCTGAGAATGCAGCCTGACACTCATTTTCAAGGTAATGTAATAAAGGGAAAAAAGTGAGTTGTAGAGATCTTAATTCTTTAAAATTTAAAAGCTAATTTTGTGTCTTTTAGTCAATTTCCTATGCAGGAAGGAAGAATTTATTAACTGACTTCTGATGTTAAATGGAGTGCTAATGGGCAAGTACAACAATTCAACAGGTGCCAAGGAGAAATATAGAGACATTATATCAATATTAATCTTAGGGCTCAAAAAAGCCTTGGAAGGGGGTTTTATTAGGCAGGTTGTGATGGGAACACTCGTGCCACCTGCAAAGTGAAAAGGGGGTTGGGTTCCCCTGTTGAAAATATTTGAATATTCACAGTGCAAGGTGTTTTGATGGAATTTTGTGCCATTGGAAATTGCTGTTTGTTGACAGAGGGTGTCCTGAGCTGGAATTCCCCCTGGGAGTGATGTCTTGGAGCTGCTGTTCTCTGGCCAGGGCAGGCAAGGCAGTGCTGCTGAAGAGCAAAAGTATTTCCAGCATTGAACACTCAGCTGGAAACCTGAACACCCATTATTACTCTGGATAGAAGTCAAAAGAATAGTTGAACCTGTTAAAAATCTACACAGCCGCTATTTTACAGACTGATCTTCTGCCAGTAAACAAATGCTGACTGTAATGTACTTCTGATTTTGACCCCTGGGTTGAAAATTTTCTGTATAAACACCAGCTGATGAACAGGTCGCTTTGTTTTCAAGACAAGACTCTCACACTCGAGCCCCACACAGCAGGTCCCTGATCCAGATAAAAGACTTCAAAATGCCCAGCAATAATTTTCACTGAACAATTTTTTCTTTGTTCCAAGCTGTCAAATTATTAGTGGGAAAGGATTAGCAGGGAAGGGAAAGTGCTTTTGTCTAAACATCTTGTTTGGGTGTTAAAAAAAAATAAAATCTATTTTGGTGTTCTCAGGTAGAAAATGTCCACATTTTATAGACAAAAGGGTTTGAAAATTTCACAGTGTAAATGAAATACAACTTTAAAATGATAAAGCAAAATGCAAAGAAAATCTTTTGATATTTCACAGCAATTTTTTTCACTCAGTTGCACATATTTTCTTGCTGAAAGTGTGTTTTTTGCAGACTAATAGCTTTTTTGTTCCATACCAAAACCAGATAGAAAGGAAGACACAGAAATTCCCTGGAATTTGAGAACTATTCATCTGTGGCTCTGCTCCTCTTCACAAATGCATTAAAATAACAAACAATAGGGATATCTGGGAGCGCTGAAATAATAATCAAAATATCAGTGGAAAAAGAGCTATTCAGTTATTCAGTTAACTGGGAACCTGCTTCTCAGGGTTTTGACTCCTGAGAGATTTCCCACTAACCATCTTATCTTCCTGGCTCTATTATTTAATGTTGATTTTTTAGTAACAGAAATAAGCTTTGGCAAAAGCACCCCAGAATTTGCAGACTGGAAAGGAATTCTGCCACGAACGTGGCGCAAATAGGTGCAGTGCTAACACAGCACCCACAGCCCCTTTTTTGTGGAAGATTTTGCCGTGTGACAGCCACTGGGAACATCTGAGCCTGTTGCTGTTTGTAGCCAGGAAATAAACATTTTCATATTCGGCTTAATTGGAACCACTGCTCAGAGGAGGATGCTCTGAGCATTGTCAGCACAGAGTTTTTGGCCAGCCCATCCCCTTGCAGAGGAGCAGTAGCAATCCCAGCCCTGCTCAGCCCCTCTCCAGAGGACGTTGCACAACCCGGCTGCATCATGTTCTTGCTCTGTCATGTCCCTTCTCGAGCAGTGTCGTAAACAGCATCTTATTCACCTCAGTGGCATGTGCAGAGGAGAGACATCACACGGTGATCCTGGGAGCTGGGGCCAGAAAAGGGAATAAAAACTGCGCAATGTGAGTGACACCAGCTCTGGGGCTGCTTGACAGCAGGGTTTTGTTTTTTTGGGATCTGTGTGAAAATGGTAACAGGCTTTATCTCACATGAAGAATTAGTTTCCCGTTCTATTAATAGTAATAGTAATCACAACAGTAATCATAACAAAATTTCCCTCAAATGAAATGAATATTTTCTGGGTTCCAGCATCATCTAAGTACTCCCCCCCACCCCTTTAACTCCATAAATCAAAAATAGCCACAAAGAAACCAGCTCAGTTTTATACATGTGAAAATATGCTGAGTGGGACTGGCAGCATCTCCCAGTGCAAATCCAAAAAGGGATTTGAAAAAACCCAAGGCAATAAAAACCTCCAAAATCTGGGAACACCACTGATGGGATGTGAGGGAATGATGTGGTGGGGAGAGGTTTGAACATTCAATGTTAGTGTTTAGCAAACCTTTATGTAAGAAAAATAATGATGTCGCGTTCTGTAGCTGCTAGATATATCCAATAATTTTTATTCAAATATAAATATTTAAGATACTGAAAAGCTGCTTTCTCTACTCTCTTAAAAATTCCAAACTGTACGACCAGTTCCTATAAATGACTAATCTTATTTTAAATGAAGCTAATTTTTGGCTAGGTCTTGAGAAGAAAAAAATATTGGATCTGCAACAAAATCCATATTTTTCCCCCCACACTGTATCTTAAAAATGTATCCAAACTAACAGCTTGTTTCCAGATGATATTAGATGCTCCTTTTGGTTTCCAAAATCGGGATTTTGTCTCTGGTTGTGTGACACAGAGATTGGATACAGGTTCTAGATTTTTTTTATTGCCCTCTTCACTTTTTGAAGGTCAGGCTGGGGGATCTTTATAAGCTGCTGGGGACAAAAAAAAAAAAAAAAAAAAAAAAGAAAAAAGAAAAAAAAGCAGGTTTAGAAAATCTGGGGATTTAAAGTGGAAGAGCACAGTCTTTCCCCCCTATGGCGGGTGGATTTATTGGGTGTCATGATGACACAATGTGTCTATTTGCAGGCGAAGAAAACCCCCTACTTAACCTTCATCTTTTTGTGTGTGCACGTACCAGAAGGCACCACACTGTTGCTGGAAAGCAAATAATTAGTGACATGTTCTGTAACACCATTGCTATTTAGAGCTAAATCAGTGGGTTAATGCTTCTCGAAATGTGACATCCATGAGGGATTCTCTCTCCAGCACTGTTAGTCACTTGGTGGTCTCCGGAGTGACAGGATCAATGCCCCGAGTTTTAAAAGTCTTGGTTGCAATCGGAAACAAGTGATCATTGGAGATTTTTTTTTTTATTTTGGGAGGGGGGGCTGGATCCTGCAGACTTTGGCTCTTCCTGCCCAAAGAGCCCCAAAGGAGATGATGGTGCTCAGCCCTCTGCTGACCTTCACCCCAGCACATGGCTCATGCAGCCCCTCTCCTGCAGGGCAAGGAAGAGCAGGAAAAACACATGGGATCAAGTTCTGAATTGCAGAATCCCTGAATTGCAGAATCCCTGAATTGCAGAATCCCCTCTCCTGAGGGGCAAGGACCAGCAGGAAAAGCACATGGGATCAACTTCTGAATTGCAGAATCCCTGAAGGCAGAGCCCAGGGCTCCCCAGGGCATCTGCACAGCACTAAACACCCTGAGGGGCTGAAAGAATGAACCCCAAGAGTTTATAATTGCGCACTGACGATGGAGAGAGAGACTCTGGGGCTGGCTTTGCTCAGAAACTGAAGCAATTCTTCACCAGGGAAAATGACCTGAACAAAACGCTTTGCATGGGTGAGAATAAAATCCAAAAGCATTGAGGAAAGGGGGAAAAAAAAAAGAAGAAAAAGGAAGAAATAAACCAGTCAAATCACATTTTACTTCTTCTTACGCAGGAGACTGACACAGTAGCTTTTTTTTTCTCCTTCCCATTTTCCATTAAGCTGGTTCTTTAAAACACATCTGAACTTTTCCCATCCTGACGATTCCCACGGACAATTGGCAGAGAATCTAGGACAACTTGCAATACTGGGATTTTTTCCAGGCATGAGTAACTTGTTAAAAAGCCACTATTTCCCTAATACTAACAGTAAACAGAGTTCACATCCACATGAAATCCTCTGTGACCCATCGGGGAAAGTTTTTTGTATATTTATACAGGGAGATATATGAAATCATTTAATTCCTTTATCCATCAAGCACTTGGAACTCAGCATGTCCGTTTATATTTCACTTACAAAAATAAATATACACATGCATGCCAGGCTAGATTTAAAGGTATCCTTTTCCCCCAGTTGACAGCTCCATGCCTGTAGTTTTATACGGGAAAGCTTTAGAAAGAACAGTATTTAAAATAAAGTCAGTGAGCCATGTTTTATGTCACGCTGATGAAATATAACTCCATCACACCTGCTGCTCCTACTACTTTGGGTGGTGGACAACTCTATTGAGCAGCTATTTCCCAATTTTCTGAGCATTTAGAAAACTTTATATTTGGGCAAGCAGAAATTTTGGAGAGACATCTGCTGTGTAGATGTTTTAAAAGTACAATGATTTCAAAACATCCCCAAATGATCACTAATCTTTGGGACCTGTCGATGTATCTAATTAAGCTAAATCTATTTTGGAGAAAGGAAATCCAAATTGCAGTAACATTTGAAGTCCCTCTCACACCATGTCCCACCACAGAAATGGGTTTTGCCTGCTCAAAGAAGTTGAAACTATCTAAAAATAGATATAGAATATTATTTATTTCAGATTATTTAATAGTGTAAAAGTACCAGGAAGCCCTTGTAAAGTGGAGGAAAAAGGACAAACTGAGGTCTGCCTGTGGCTGAATTTTGGGCGCCATATGGGATGGAGTTCATAGGTGCCATCAGTTTGAGCACAAGTGCCTGGTTTGTCTTGATTGCCTTTCCAAGTGCAGCTACAAAGGCAGTGTGGATGTTTCCAGTAGGATCATACTCCCTCTTGTAAACCTGGTTTTTGAGAACTGAACAGAAACTGGGAGCCTTGCACTCTATTCACAACAGTGCAGCTCTCCCACTCAAATCTGTTCTCCTGGCTATGCCTCAGTTTCCCTGAAAAGAAAAAAATCAACACAACAGAATGAGCAAAGTACTTTATAAAACACTTTGAAGTTTGTTTTATCCTAATTATAATAATGTAATCCTAAATCATATGGCTAGAGTTATGCGATGTAAAGACTTTTCCACGTTTCTGACTTTTTCCCATCCAAAAAGGGTGTGAAAAGGCAAAGCTGTGATTTCTTACTAGTTGGGATTTCCAGAAAACATTGGGTTTTGGAAGAATCAAAAGAAAACACATTGGCTTTGGACTGGTTTCCTCTTGGAAGGTTTAGTCAACCTCACATTCCCTGCAAGTGAAATTAGGTGTGTTTGTGTGGTATTTTACGTGCAGCCTTTTAGTCTGTCCATAAAACATAATTCTCATTAACAGGAGCCATTAACAACCCTCTTCCATTAGGCTGGATTTCCTCAGTGGGTTATGGTTTCTTTGTTGGCCAAGTGGACACTTTTCTTGGGAAAATCTCACTTAAAAAAAAAAAAAGGAAATTATTTGGTTGGAAGAGTGTTCTGACTTAAACATTCCCAACTGGGTTTGCCATTCAGCGCTGATTTGAGTAGGGAGGGTTGGCGAGGTTGAGCATTGACAATTCCACAGACCTGGATAATTCCCAGCCAGCCCAAATCTTCCAGCTTTCCTGACCATCTCTGGACCACAAATTCTGTGGCAAAAGCGAAACATCTACAGACACAGGAGAAAAGAGGATGTGGCCATCACCATCAGGACCTGAAGATTTCTTCTCCACCTCCTGCAGAAAAACCAGGGTCTCTGTGCATACTCCATGTGTTCAGCCTTGGCATCCCTAGGTATCAAAGCAATTTCCCTTGTCTTGCACAGGAGAAACTATTTTTGATTTTGTTTATTTTTTTTTTGTTTAGTGGAGCCTTCCATTCGGACTCACAGGATATTCTGGAAAGCTTTGAGGGTCTCATAGCACATTTCGGCCAAATGTTTTTGTGTTTTTATTCAATGTCTACATGGGAAAATTAGTATGTGTTAGTTCAGTTTTCACTTCTTTATTTCGGAGGCACACTTTGGAATTGATTTGAGAAGCATATCAGCAAAAACACACCAGGGGAAGTCCCCCCTAATTATTCTCACTATGGACCTGATTAGAATCAATAAATTGATCACCACCTCTACATCTAAAAATTATCACTTAAGTCATAACCAGGCTTCTATACAGAGAGAGTTCTTAGGGGTCTTTTTGGCATTGTGCCCCTCATTACTGTCTGGTGAGAAACCCTGAAAAATCCAGATCTTTTCTTGGAACTGTTGAGAGATCTCCTATTATAGTAGTGATCCAACAATAAAACAAACCAAAACCAAAAAGAATTGGTTCCATCTCTGAGGCCTTACAGCAAAACATTTGCTAAAGTTTTATTAGTTCTGGCAAAATGCAAAGTATTTTGAATTTAAATAAAATAAAAGTATGGTAGTTACAGCAACAGGCTGTATTTTTGCTGTTTGCCTGAAACGTTTCAGTCTTGCTGGGAATGAGCAGATTGTTTTTCCCAGCTCCTCAGGAAGTTAGTGCCAGTCTCGTAAACTCTTTCAGATTTTCTCAAAGTACAACTGAGGCCAGAGCCACTTTTTTTTTTCACTAAGCAGTTACATTGCTAACTTCCCCCATCTAATGGATAGTCCTTTGGCACAGGAGTTCAGGCCCTGAGAGTATTTTACCTAAACTCCCCTTGCCTTTGTGACTAAATCTGCAGGGTGGATTAAAATCCCTCCTTTCAGCATTAACAGGGTCCTCAACCTTCCATGAGGTCACGTCTGAGGACTTCCATGAGAAGGACCAGGGAGCTGTTCTGTGGGAGCTCCTTGTACTTCATTCTCATGGAGTCATTTAAAAGGATGAGAAAGTTAGTGTAATGTTTTCCTCTTTATTTGTGGTGCCTCAAATTATTTTTTATGAAGTTATTTGTACACATTTCAGTGTTTCCTGTTTGGAGCAGACGTGGTGGCTGAAATACCATGAGAAAAACTTCTCATCCTGATGGCAATTTGGATCTGGCTGAAAGCAGGAGAATGTGTTTAAAATCCTCACAAGAACTCCTGCTTTTTTTATCCAATGTCTCCCATGATTTATGACAAGAGATGTGCTCTGACTGATGAACGAGATATTTTCTGATTTTGAGACCACACAAATATTGAAAGTTTGGCTCTTAACAGGACTTTGAGGTTTGTAGTTTCCCTAGATCATATCGAACAAGTAGAATGTCAGAGTGAGATTAGGTAACTTTTGTACCAGGCAGATTTTAGGCTGGTCTAATCTGAAAGTAATTTTTTTTCATTATTTTGTAAAAATGATATATTTCTCTGCTGTGTCCCACTAACTTATTCACAATCTTCATTCTATATACTGCAGAGACTGCCAAAAATCTTATCTTTATCAATGTTTTCTTTTGTCACAGACCTGAACTAGGTTGGTTTTTTTGTTGTTGTTGGCTCAGGGCAAATGAAAGAATGAAGCATCAACAGATGCACCACCAAACAACCCAGTTCTGTCTGACTTGGTCCTTGGCATCTGTGTGCTATTTCTGTCAAAACCAATCAAACTGAGTGTTAATTTTTGAAGCAAAACCGCTGTGATTATTTCACTTGTGATGTAAGCCAGATCTAACCTCAAGACTGTCAAAGGCCAGAAGTCAATGACCCAATTTTTCATGCCATGCAGCCCTTTATCAGTAGCCAGTGCTTTTCCCAGTACTCATTCCCACTCATATAGATTATTCATTCTTTGTGAAATTTGTTATAGATGCCAAATACAGTATCTATATAAAATTCCGCCCAGTTGCAACTTTGAGAAGCTTTGCCTACAGCACACTGTGGCAAATAGATCCCAGAGTGCATGTCAAATATGAAACCTCATCGAGACAGGAGTCTCACTTTGCACAGGGAAATACTTCTTAGAGCAATCACAATTGAATGCCAAGGGCCCCCAGTGAAAAGTTTCAGTGAGAAATTTGTGTTTGGTTATTGCAATTATGGATCTTTCTCTAATTGCTCACTTGGAGTATAAAATGGAGTGATCTTGGTATTGTAGGACCTCTCTACTCTGATTATAACGTAGAGTCCAGTGGGACAAGACTTTGACCTGGATTTCTGCCTTCACCTGAGCTAACCTTGGGTTTTGATAGTTCACCAGGGTTGGTGTTCTTTGATTTTTTAACTTTTTTTTTTTTTCTCCTGAGGCCAGGAATGCAAAACCTTAGCAGGGCAAATTTAGCCTGTGCTTTTGCAAAACTAGTGAATAGTAACCCAGGTCAAGGAGAGAATTTCAGCAAACTGGAAAAGTGCCATGTTTAATAAAAAAAAAAGAGGAGAGAAAAGGGCAGAGTGGCTTCATACATCGATAATATCTCTCTGGCTTTCTTTTGATCAGCAGGAGCACTGTGTAATGAGGCAGGGGAATGTCTTCTTTCTGGGAATGCAGTTATTCAGAGCTGGTGACAGCATGAAAACTCTGCATATTTGGTCTCCCAGTTCCACAACCTATTCTGCTTTTTGCAGACTTCATCTTCCCCATGCAAAGACTGATTTTGGGGGAATCTTTCTTTTAGGACAGCGTGAGTTTCACAGGCATCTCTGAACCCTATCTTTAGTGGTAAAGGTGTAGAGAAGAGGAACTGAGACACAAACAAAAATAGACAAGTACATAATTACAGTAAATAAAACAAGAAAGCTGAAGAATATTAACTGAACTATAAAACAGTCATTGGCTGAATTTAATTTAAGTTGGCTAAAGAATGGCAAGTCAACAGAATTTCATACTGAAATTCCCTCTAAGGTTCAGGTCCATTGAAAGCACTGAAAGAACTCTGGTACATTATTAATGCATAAACTAGTCTGCAGTATGAGATGGAAAAGTAAGACTAGGAAATAACTAATTTTTCCATGTTTTTCTTCCTTGCCCAGCCCTATTTTCTGACAAAATTTATTAAAGTGGCGCGTTTTGACAGATTAAACTGCAGTAATTATCCAGACATTGTCAGTCTCTTACATACCTTCCTTTTGTTGTTACTGCATATTCAAAATCTATAGAAATTGAGGGTGTTTTCTACAGCTGGCCTGCACATAGAGCATACAGTATGTCAAAAGTTAAAAGCAGTCAGGCTGTGAGGCTATCGATGGTTGCTGGTCTCTGAACACATTTCCAAATGCACAAACATATATTTTGAACTCTACATTCCTTTTCTCTTCTTTTTTTTCCCCTTTAAAACCATAATCTTCATGAAAATGCTGTGATATATATTCCAGCAACCAGGTCTGAAAAAGAAAAAAAAAATAATATTAACAGTGAGACAATAATCCTGCTGTCAAATGTGCAAATATTTGCTAATAACTGTTGCCGTCCTGCAGGCCTGGAGGAGTGCTCCATCTCATTCTTCTGGCTTGGTTTTTGACAGAGGGCTTCCCTTTAATCTGCCCTCCACCCTCACTGGTCCTGGATTCCTCCCATCCCACTGGTGCTCTGGGCTTGGTCCTGCTGCTGGTCTTTATCCTGGGAGTTCAGCTGGGGCTCCAGGGAAGAATGTGAAAGACATGTGGGCTCCCACACTTGCTTTTCCTGGTGTGGTGCTCTCTATGTTTGCTTACCATAACCAAATAGATGTTGTGGATGCTCAGGACACCTGCAAACCCTCAGTGTTCCCCAGGAGAAGACAGACCACCACGAACTGTCTTGCCTAGACCTAAAGGGAACATCCATGAAATTAATTGGTGCTTTCAAATAAAAGGCATTTAATGTAAAACTGATAAATCCATTAAATGCGTATTACAGCTGCCTTGCCTTTATTCAGGGAGGAGATTTATTCATGGAACAGTTTGCTATTGCCTGTGCAGTTATCAGTGAATAATGATCTGGTGGTTTCATGCCTGAATTCCAGGTAGATAATAAAAACAAAACAAAACAAAAGGATTAATGCAGTTTATTTATTTCTGGACCCTTTCTATGCATGTGACTCCCTGCAGACCTGCAGACATGCAAGTAAGAGCAGAGAAATTGCTCTGATGCTCTAACTCCTGTGTGGCTGGGTGGGTTTGCAAAGCTGTTGTTGTGTCACTGTAAATGCCCAGAAATTGTGTCCACACACCAAATCCATCAATCTGACCTCAAAGCACACGTTGTCCACAGTCTCCCCAAAAGTGCACTAAAATCCAGTCTCCAGCTGAAACTCCCCAATATCCCGTGACTCCCCTCAATGCTTTTTTTAGCATTTTGGGTCCTAAGCGCTCATCTCCACAGAAAAACATGTCCTGCCTATGTGTGTAAACCCTCAAAAATGCTCTGATTTTATCCACAAGTCAGGGGAGCAGCTGGGAGACATTGTGGTTTTCTTCCTTTTTTTTCTTCCTTCTTTTTTTTTTTTTTTTTCCTTTGTTTGCTGCCCCATCTCTGACTTGGAGGGTCAAATCCATGGCAAGTTCATTTCTGGGCCAACTCTGCCAAATTATATGATGTGAATTAATGTCTACTAGAGCTTAGAACAGCAAACTCTGATTTAAGCTCTTAGGTTGAACTTGTCTACAATTGTTGAGGTGAAAGGCCAGTTCATACCCATTAATTAACCTAATCCATCTCAATCTACTTTATTTTATACCTTTTAGGGTTTGCGACTCTAAGAAATATATTTAGATAAAGCAATGCTGTTAAAACCCGGGAACATTGCTAAAGACACTCACCACCAACCATTGGTTTATATTAGAGATCACTCCAAGCATTTTTTAAATGCTGGGAATTAAATTTAATCACATATTTGTTAGTTAGTCCCAACACATGGAGCAGTTTCCTATCCAATTGGTTCAAATAAGCAGTCCATTAATGTCAGGGTTATTTTTGATTCTGACTTTTAGTCCATTTGTGGTAATTTCATTAACAGGCAAGCATTACTGCTGGACTCCCCCTGATTTTTCCTTCCACCTCCTCCTTCATTGTGGTTTTAGTGCTAAAACACATGAAAATGAGAGAGTGCAATTACCTTGTGAAATCTGAACCTAAACACAACCCCTAAGTACAGCTTTTAGGGGCTCTTGTGTACATAGCAGCAGGCAGAGAATATTCAGAAAGATTAGCAAGGTTCAAGCTTTATCTAAAAGCATATGGGAATTTCTTAAGAGGATCTAATCTAAAAATAGGATTAAGACATATTACCAGATGTCTATCCCCTAAATATTCATTTTTAAACTGAAGATATTTAATGACTGAGTAATATTTAATAAGTTATTAGTTGACCGTAGAGGCTTCTGAAATTGAAATTCCTTGGAAATGTCTATCACGATAATAATTAATAAGGATTTTAAAAGAGCATCTTCATTGCAATGGTTTTCTGCCACATTACAGAAACCCATTTTTAAAAAGTATGGGCTCATTTAGATTTGGTTTGGGTTCTTTTTTGGTTTTGGGTTTTTTTTTAATAGTATATAGAGAACAGAAAATCCTGTATGCTGTAGCATTGAAATTCCTAAGGTAAAAATTAACAGAAAGCAGACATGAATGGTTTGAGATAAAGATCTACGTATTTATCCATTTTTATCTGGATGCTTTTATTCTGGAAAACAGTCCAGAATGACAGGTAGGAGGCACTTAGTGTGGTTTGTGTGGCTGTGCCTTGCATGTGGCCCCTGTGTTGTAGGATGCAGTCAGACTGCTCATTTAAAGGACAGCAGGTCTTATTGATCTCAGCATCCACAAAAACCTGGAGCACATCTTAAAAAAAACATTTCTCAGAGATTTAAGTTTTCTACCATCAGACAGATGAAAAAAGCTGAAATACTGCTATTGCAGAATTCTCAGTACAGTCAGAAATATGGGAACACGCAAATAAGCCCCAGTCCACTTTCACATTTGGATTTCTATCTCAAATTTTCTAATATTAATCCATGCTTGAATCTCAGGCTGTGTTTATTTTCTGGTAGATGTTGTGGTAAATCCAAAGGCTGTGCTCAGACAGAGGTTACTTGCTCAGATTCATGAGGTAAGCCAAAGTCAAAGTTCTCCAGAGAAATCTCATCTTTTACTCTCCTGTGGCCATGATGTTGTAAGTCAGGAATATAATTGAAGTACATTTCTTGTGATATTTGGGCACATGTTTCACAGAGGAGAGGAAGGATTTTTGCTCTTTCTCTCTCTACCCTGTTAAATTTTTTAAAATCACGGACTACTATAATTTAAAAAAACCAAACAAATTAAATTACTTTTATAAGACTTAGACTTTCCCCTGGAATGGAAGGCTATAGGTACAATCCATAAATTGTGGTTGTACCAGTTCCCTCACCTGGAAAAATCTGATGTCCTTCAACAGGAAAAGAAAACTGCTGTCACACAGACAGTGCAGAGTATCCTGCTGGAGTGACAGAGGAAAAAACATTGGATTTATGGAAAACCATGAAGCTCTTAGTGATTTCCAGGGTTTTATCCTCTGCTGTAGCTATGGAGCAGCTCTGGAAGATGAGAGGAGGGAAAGGTGATGGAAGCTGGAGGAGCTGTAGCAGCCTTGTGGTACCACTTGGGAATTGTGCTCCCTTGTCCCTCGCTGCCAGTCCCACTGGAGGCTGGCACATAAAACCCTGGGCACAGCTGTGCCTAAGGGGGAAATTCCACTGCCCTGTTTTACAGTTGTTGTTTTGAGTCACTGGTAAAGCCAAGCACCAGGGAATAATTTGTTTGAAGTGTGTATGTGCCCCGTTCTGAGCAGGATGGGAATTATGGGTTCATGCGTCAATCAGACAATCACGGTGGAGAATAACTGGCAAGAGTGGTGTTGATGTTTTGGCTGAGTGATGAAGAGGATCATTTCTTCTTCCTCTCTGTGTACCTAAAATTTTGGCTCATAGCAAACTTGGGAATCCAATGCACATCCAGGATTTTATTGTGCTTTATTTTGTTCTATTTTATTTTTTGTCCAGCCAGAATAATTAGTTATAGGAAAGAAAATATAGTGAAGCAAACATTCCTGGAGAGATCTTTCCATTATTTTTATTTTTTTCCCTTCATCGCTTGCCAACCATGGGCTCTGCACTTGGCTTCTCAATCAGGAAGAGAAAATAAAAGATAAAGGGACAAAATAACTTTCATAAGGAAGAGGTAGCAGCTCATGCTTGAAATATTTTTTGCTTTCACTAGTGAGAGGTAAAAGACATTAACCCAGGGCTGGAGTGTGGGTCTCAGGGCCCTAATATTCAGCAATATTACCCCTCAACCAGCTAATAACAAAAATGAAGACTAATCCAGCAATTAGCTTGCTAGTCTGACCTTGATAAATGCGAATTCAGACAATTGTTCTTGTTCTTCATAAAATCATACAATGGTTTGTTTTGTAATGGACCTTAAAGGTCATCTTGTTCCAAGCCCCTTGACATGGACAGGGACACCTTTCACTAGGCCTGATTACCCCTAGCCCCATCCAGCTTTTTTGGTTCTTGTTTGTATATTGCACCAAAAAAAGTTGACTATTTGAGACCAGAATCACAAAGATATTTATGAACCCAGACATACACTGAAAATACAAATAGGACATGTCTTTTAGGGATAGAGTGTGAGGGCCTGATTTTCAGTCTGGACTTGGCCTCTAGTCTCTCATTACTTTTCTGAGTTCAAATAGCCCTTTTCCACACCACAGCAGTTTAAAGTTTAAAACTAAAGTTTTAAAGAAAAATAAATTAAAGATCACACAAGTGGTAGAGTAAAAGAAGCAGAAGTTCAGCATTTCTGAGTGATGGGTCACACATTGGAAAGACATTCTTCTGTGACTCAAAACTTCATACCTATGTATATTTATGAAATATGTACCAGATTATTTATCTATGCTACCCTTGTCAAGGAGTTGCAATGTGGATATTTGAATAGTGTTTCAACTTTTACAGTCACCTGGAGAGGCAGAGAAGTTGGTTGAAGTCCATAGGTCATGTTACACGACAGAATGGCAGTGGCAATGACCACACACTGCAGAAGTTTGGGAAGGAAAATGATAGGAAAAAATCCTCCCACTCATTGGAAACCTAGAATAATTGAGTTTTCTGTGGGGGGAACATTCTGAGGTAGGGAATTGCTCTTAGACCTCACAGCAAATTACCAAAATTACATCCTTGGGTGTTGGCACACTTCCACTGGAGCATGAGAAGATTATCTACTGTGTAGACAATTACACCTGCAGTCTTATCAGCCAAAATACTTTCTACCCCTTCCAAAATACCCTTCAGTGGCCTTCCTGAAGCCTCTCCACTCCCAGTACCCACAGCTCTGTGACATTGGTGGGGCCACCAGCAGCCCTGCAGCTCTTGATTTCTAATGAGTTCCTCTTTGCTGGACATGGGACAGATGGCAGGGAGTGGGAAGGGTCATGGCACACAAACAAACCCCCTCCTGCAAGGTTAGCATGTCTGGCTGTGTGCACACCCTCTGTGTACACTCAGGGTGACTCTGATCAAAGCTACCACATCTTGGCCTGTACCTTCAAGCTGACATAATTTTGTCACGGCTAAGATGGCGTTCTTGTATGAGAAATAAAAATATAGAAAAAAGCAGCTTTTTTTCTCACCCCAAATTCCATAAGATTTTGCCTTATGCATTCTTTATTCTGGCCCTCTTCTTTCCATCAGTTGCCAAACTAAAGTTTTGTACTGGGCCATTAAATTAAAAGTGAAAACAAAACTTTTATTGACATGAACACTTTTAAAAATTTCTCTCTCTTTGCCATTGGGGCCTCAGCTGAAGTGACCTGAGGCTAAATAGGCTCTCAAAGAAAGCTTTCTTGCCAAAGAAATGTCATTGCTGTTAAACAGTACTAATGAATGCATAGATTTAGAACCTTATTTACATTGAAATTTGTTTAGTAAGCCAAGTTAGGTCTGAAAATTGGGACAAACTGTTTCCTCAATAATTTAATAACTCCAAAGACCTCGTCCATTTGAAAAGGGCTGAGCCTCAACATCCACTTACAAATGCAATGTCACGTTTCCCAAAATTGAATAAAATGCTAATAATACAGCAGATCTCCAGATCAGCAAGTAAAGTGGCTTTTAGCTCTGAGTTCAGCTGGAGACAGAGTGAATAACAACAGTCAGCTTACTCCGTCCTAAGCAAAATGGTTTTATTACATCAATTGCCTGTGTTTCAAGTGTTTTGAAGGGTTCACATTTATTTTCATAACCTCGCTGAATTTGGCACCCTTGCCAGTCAGTAGTGCTGGAAATTTCATATCGGGAGCTTTTCATTAAAATAGGCCAATTAACTCACTCAGGTCACATTCCCTATATGAACTGCTTTAAATAGTCAGCCTTACCACCCATTTTTGTGAGAAACAAAAATCACCAACAAAAACCAAATTCGTTAATTCATTTTGGTGAGTCCTTCCCAGAGGAAAGTATACATCAGCTGGTTAACCAAAAAAAGGGACACTTGGACAAATATGTTGGAGGTAGCATTCATTTGATGTTTTATTCTTGCTCAATATATTATGAAAGATGTGAAAGAGGTACGTACGAATACCTTATATCCCATTGTAATAAAGCAGGTAGAGGAAACCTCACCACAGAGACAGATGGCACAGAGATAAGACTTTGATGTCAAAAGTTGAACAGTCACCCATTTCTTCAGGGCTTATGCCTTTTTCACTAGACTGCAGTTATTATACTGAATTCCAGTCCCAAAATTTGTTCACAGTTTCCCACTGGTATCATTTTAAATAGTGTTTTAAATGGAAATAAACAAATGCAATCAGGCCATTATGACTCTTGTCCTGAAACTGGGGTAATAAGCAAACAAGAGAGACACCAGTAATGTCTAAATATTTTAAATATGTCTGAGAAATGATATGCTGTTCCCACACAGCAAACAATTTGTGGAACATGGCAGATCTCAGTCAAACTAAGAGCTCCCAAACAAATGTATCTTTCTTCACTACAAACTGTTAGGAAATACATTTTTGAAGCTGAGCCTCTATCAGAATATGATATTACATGACACTGTAACCTTTTTCCCTCCAGAAAACCACCCTTTATGAATAAAACATAGGTGACCTTTAAAAACTTAGCAGTTGTACTAGGTGATTGCATATTAACAAGCTTTTTGAGGAACTAGGACAGGCACTGTAGGTTTCAGTTAAGGACAGATAATAGAACTATTCAAATAATTTATTATTTTATACAATATAGGGAAATGTAAGAAAACTACCTCAACAAGAGTCTACTTAAATTTTTGTACGTGTAATTTTATGTGGCTTGCTCCATTCATCTAAATTATACAGTCACTGCTAAATGAAAGACTTCCTTTTAAAGGACAACTCTGATTCTCCTTTGCTTGAAGTTTATGAACAGCTTTGGTTTGAGGCCACTTGATTGGACAAGTTGCAGTGACTACGAGGGCATTTTTCATAGGTGATCAAAGGTATCTGAGGCCTTCTGTCCTTCCTTTGCCAGGATGAAAGGTTTGGAGACAAAGACTGAGCTGATTTAAATCAGCAGAAATGGGGAGACATCACGGCATATACAGCAATGCATGAGGGTAAAGAGGACTCAGTCCTTTGGCTGACTTTCTCCAGGAAAGGCTCTTGACTTTATTTGATCATCTTCATTAAAGCCAAATGAAGAAAAGAGAGAGTAGGTTGACACTAAAGAGAACATTTCTACCAGAGGGATAACTCTGGAAATTCATAACATTTATAAGTTTGAATAATTACACTAAATCTCATCTTCTTCCTTCCTTCATTCTCTCCCTAGTTCTAAAGTCTAGTTATAGGAAGGAGAAATTTAGGGTGATATTCTGATGCCCTTCAACTCTTGAATGGTCCATCATGTTGGCATCTCTCCTTACACATTCAGTACATGGAGATCTGACAAATGAGAAGAAATAAATTGCTCAGCACTTTTTCTTTTTTCTTTTCCCCTACCCCAAAACCAATCCTGTGGCATGTGAGCAGGATTCTGTCTTTTATTGAAAAACCTAGTAGTCATAAACCTTATGCCATGAAAGCGGTCAATTCCCAGCTTAGTAAAGATGAAATAATAGTACTTACAAAGCAGATTACCCATTACAGAAGTCCAAATGATTATTTTAAAACTTGATACCCGTTGCATCTGAATGTATCATCTGGAATCCTGGAAGGCTGATAAATCATGCCCTGTTTCTTGTTTTCTATGCACTATGTCAGGTATAATTGCCTGAAGGTGACTAGATTTTACTTCAACCTTTTGCCACCTAAGCAGCTCCCTTCGAGTATTAGAGCTACATCCAGGCACAGAAGAGAAAAAAAATCACCAATTTTCATCATTTTATCTTTTAATGTCCTTAAGCTGGCTGAAAAGTTTCCAAGTGGGAGTTTTGGGGGTGCTGGGTGTGTTATCTTTCCCTTGTGCAGGCAGGGCACATGGTGGTTTATCCTTTGAGCCAGTGGGAGAGAAAGGGAACAATGCTCCACCAGACCAACCTGATTGGTTTTTCTCCAATGTGTCATTACTGTGTTTCAGAGCATCTGTGTTGCTGCTGTATGAACTGGATAGGAACACAAAGTAATCAATTTCAGTTGAGAGCACTAATTTATCACCTTGCCATCTTTTATGCAAGGTAGAGGATCTCTCTCTCTCTCTCTCTGCGTCTCTCCTCTACTTTCTAAATGCAAAATCAGGACAATAGACACCTCCCCCCCTTTTCCTCCCTCTCTTCCCTCTCCCTATTTGTTTATAAGCCCTTGTAATTAAAATAAATGCTCTGAGAAGCAGAAATGTACATTATCATGCTCCATCATTGCCTGTAAAAGGGCAAGAGTCATGCTGGTTCTTAGTGGAAAGTATACAGGAAAACTCCAAATTTTAGCCTCTTCTGCATTGCTAAGAGCCTCGTCTGAATGCACAGCTATCCACCAAACCATAGCAGATATAGAAATCCAGTGTCCTTTAATCCTCTCCTATGAAAATGGAAAAAAAACTGTTTTGTTGTCCTAGGCGGAAATATCCTCTATCAAAACTAGAAAAAAATGTCAGTATGGTGGACCCAGATTTTAGGTGCCAGAAACAGCCTGCACTTTGCCATCTCATAGAATGAGAGATCCTGAAAGAAGCCACTAAAGAAGGTCAGAACCTTCCTTAATCATGTTCTTTTGGAGTCAAACCTGAGCTTGGAATTTAAAGTCCATTAATTTCTTGGTTTGGTTTTCTTTTGGCATTTCTCCAAAAGCTGAATTTCCCAAATCCCCACTTATTTTAAATACAGATTTCAAATAATATTTCCAACCTTCCCAAGAGTTTTTCTAGCCTTCATTGTAGGGAGGTTGTTTCCTTAAAGTCAAGAACGTTTTGGGTCCATAAAGGCACAATTGATGTACTTTCAGGACTATTGGAGATAGATTTACTCACTATATATGTTTGGGCTGACCTGAACATAGTGAGACATCCTATCCAATGTACTGGGTATTGTCCTTGCTTTTTTTCACATTGTCTTTAAATCCTTTTTGCCTGAAACACTACTAACCAAGTTCTGTTTGTATTCACACACTTTTTACTTTCTTTGTTTGCTATTCTTTCAGTCTTTGAACTTTTACTGTTGATGTTAAAGTCTTTCATCATCATTTTCCTTAGAAAAAACACCCTAGTTTATGCACACACATGGATATGTATATATATTTTTGGAACCTGCCATTCCTCTGCTGTTCCCAGTATATCTTTCTAGGCCCCAATTTCCTAACCAAAAGCACATTACAGATCTGATTCTTTCCACAGCCTAGCAGCACGTCAATAAACTAAAGATTATTGTGCTTTGTCAGGTTTTATTTTGTAACATTATGGGAAATTCTCTGCTGCTTTGGATGAGTGCATAAACTCTTATTGCCTGACAATTAACAGAGCTAGTAATAGAAAATGCAATGTAATTTACCTTAGTACAAGGGATTTTGGTTAACAAAAATTAAACTATTGAACTCTCCTCTCGTAAGGGAAGGACATTCTCTCATTATGTGCGCAATTTTTTTTAGGCGGTTAAATAAATAAAAAGCCCTGTACACAACAGCAACTGGGTGCTGGGCCTTGGGTGGATTTATTATGAAGTCTATGTGGAATTCTTCTAATGTGCTTGCTTTGGAACTAAACAACATGATCCCTTTGCAAAATAAGCATGCTGTAGCCTTTTCTGGGATACAGAGAGAGTTCACCAAATAAATAATGTTGAAGGGGGAGTTCCTTTATGTGCTCTGTAATTCCACTTACAGAGTGGAGTACAGCGCTGGAGATGACTTCTTACCTCTGTTGCTGAATTAGGAAGGTCAGAATTCAATTCTCTCCCTCAGCTACTACTTACCATAAATGTCGAGGGGCCACCACATTACTCTGAGGACCAGTCAATCTTTTCAGTTTGACCTCCAAAGAGGTGGCTTGTGTATTTTTGATCTCTCTGGCTTAGGAAGGTCATGTTTCTTTTCCTTTTTTCCTTCTCCTTTCCATTTCCTTCTCCTTTTAATTTTTTTTCTATTTAGGAAAAAAAAGTAAGCTAAACCTTAGTACAAATTGATTTAAGGTTAATATTTCCTCCACCAACTGGAAATTTTATGTGTTTGAAAGGAAACAGCACATAAATGAAACTCTGAGAGAAAAAAAGCTGAGGACCTGGGGTGAGGAGCTGGCACTGGGGTTCAAAGCACGGCCTTAAATTCCATGGTGCCTGATGTGAACCTGAACAAATCCATGCAGAATTTGCTTTGTGTAGACTACACAAATAAGTTTTACAGTCACTTTCCTCAGCATACCTAAAGAGGAAATTCAGTAAGAAAATATACCTTGGCACTGCAAATTTTACCTCTGTCGCTTGAATAAAACTAATTTTTTATATTATAAAAGACCCACTGTGATCCATTGCTAATTTCAGGCCAAAGAAATGATCTAATAAAATGTAAGGCCATAATGATGAATTCTTTATAACCTCCTCATTTTGCATAGTTTCTTTATAGTGAGACTTACATCTGATTTTTAAATGAGTGAGAGGGAAAGGTTAGTGTTTGTCTGTGCCTACCTCTCTGTTTATCCATCCCTTAAAGTTTCCAATTGCTCACAGCCAACATCCTTTATTGGCACCAAATCAAAATTTTGGTGAGGGTGAGGTTTGGTCTTTAAAAATTGGACAAGGTTACGGAGTTTAGATATTGGATGTCTAATTTTTGTGATGTCTCTGTGGGTTCTATGTTTTCAATTTTGGAGGTCATTTAGATAATCCCAGCCTAAGGTAGGAGTGTTTTCCTTTCCTGTAACCGTGCACATGAGTGAGAGAGTTAGAACAGTTTCAACAAGGGCAGAGTCCAGTTGAGCATGGCTTTTTCTGGAGAATTGGGTGTATTTGAACAGTGGGCTTTGTGAGGAAGGCAATAATAGCCTCACATAGACAGATAATGATGGATGTTATGGAATTGAGAATTGGGGTTTAAAATTGTGCCCTCTTGCCCTCAAACCTCCTTACACACACAGGCAAAACAAAGCAGAGTTTGAGATGGAAGAATTAGGCTGGATTGGTTGAAAAGCTTCCCTTTTACTGGAGGGGGTAAGCCTGTATCAGAGAGTGTTGAAATCACCTACTTGACCCTTGTCTAACCCTCAATCCAGAACGTACAAAGTGGGACAGAGCTAATCCCAGCAAGTAGGTTTAAGCAAACACACTAACAATTTACTACCACTCAGAGAATGTCACTTTCTGAACCTTCAGCTCACATGATTTTGGAAGTAAGAGCCATTTAAAGCAGAGATGCATTACAGGGAGAACATGAAGGTCCACTTCAAACCCAGGGAAAGCTCCTGGCTCTTCACCACAGCTGAAGAAGACATCTCTTGTCATTAGTGGTGTGCATGGAGGAACATGCACAGTGTGTGACTTCCAGAGTATACTTTAGGGCCTCTGCAGCAGCTTTTCCCATTCTTGTAATTTCCCTGAAAGCTCTCATGTCTCCCATCCAGCCACGTGCCATGACACTCAGCATCCTCAATAATACAAATAAAAGCAGTTACAGAAAATATGAGTAAGGGGAGTTATTGATATTTATGAAGATTTTCCTTTATAAAACTGCTTATGAGGAGGTATTTCAGGCTGGAAACCTCTAGACTCTTCCTATATCACCTCAAAGCACAAAAGACTGGGAAAAAGGAAATGTGAAAATTCTTCAGATTTATCCTGCCAGTTGGAAAAGTTTTCTTAGTTTTGCCAAGGGCAGGCTGTGCTGATGTTGGCTAGGTTGATCTGTCCCTTACCTCTCAGTTAGGTCTGAAAATTTAAATTCTTTTATCAGGAAAGGTACAGTGGAAATAAAACAACAAGGTACAATTCAAACTCGTCAAAGCCACAGGATCATACTCATTATGGAATGGACTCTAACCCTCAAATAATACTTCTACACATCTGACAGGGTCAAATAATGCTGATTTTTTAAAATGGATTTTTTTGGTAATTTCAGTAGAACAATCTGTGAGATTATCTTTCTCACTCCTGAATAGAAAATTTGTGTGGTTTTGAACATAAAATGTAACTTTGTGTTTATACTCAACAATTGAGCTTTGTAGGTCCCAATGCCAAAGTCCTCTCAATTTTTAGGGGAGTTTGGATCTGATCCCATACCAGGACATTATGGTTTAGATTAAGTTTTGATGTTCCTTATTTCAAATAAAATAATATGATGACAGAAGTTCAGAAAAATGTGGACAGACATAGATACAAAGAGATTATAATGTCAGGGTTGTTTGAGGGGTTTTGATGTCCTATGAAGCATATATCATATTCCTTATTTTTCCTTGAGGTTTCTGACTTAATTTGCCTAACAAAAATTAAATAGTATGTTGTTAAAACATTAATCAAGAATAGAAACAATTCTGATTAAGAAATAAAATACATTAAAATGAGAAAGTGCAAAACTACCAAGTGCTACCACAAAACCCAAATTGTAGTTATGTAATTCTTTGTTTGCCTGTTTTTTAAATCTTTTTTTTCTATTAGTTCCAGCATGAGTATCTCCTTTTAAAGATAGATCTAGCCTGGAGCAGGAAAATACCACCAGCCTGCAGCAGGAAAAAGGAGACAGTGAATGTTTTTCACTGAAATATACAGTGAGCTCATTAAAAATACAGTCAATTTTTTAATAGAAAAATCACTTTAAGTTTGCTTATATGGTGCAAATAAATCCAAAGGCCTGAATTATTGAGTGTTATTAAGCCGAATGCCTTGAAACCTTCACTATTGTCCCCTCTGCACTTCCAAATGCAGAACTCAGTGCCCACAGTCCCCAGGAATATTTTCCTTTTCAAATGTGTGTGTTGAAACCAATAAGACCCTTCCTGAATCCCTCATTCTCTTCTTGGCCCTTTCCTGAGCTTTCCCAGGTAATGGAGGCAAATTCCCAGTTTTTGGAGGTGAGGTCAGGTTAGGAAGATGATCCCAGGGAAAATGGGGGGAACAAAGTCAGCCCTGTAAAAGAATGAGCAGGGTATGGAAAGCCCAAGAGTTTGGATCTCCTCTTATCTGACTTCTCCCACTCTGCTTCGTGCTGAATCTGCTGTCTTATCTGTTTCTCGTATTTGGTATGTGATTTTGTTGGCACTGACAGGGATTCTTTTCTCCTCTCATTCTGGAGGACATGCCAAAGAATGCAATGAAGGCTCGTACGACAATCTTTTAATGGCATATGCGAAAACACGAGGAATTTAAAAGGAAGAAGGAACATACTTGCAATTAAAATCACATGCTCCATCCTGTAAATAGACTTCCACTGAAAGAGTCACATCTCAGGCACATGCTGCAGCAGTTCCTGCACATGGCTCTAGCTGTCATGGAACTACTTGCTGGTAAAATATTTACATTTCCTTAGGCTTATGCAGAGGGCACCTTCTCCTGAAGCAATGGCAGGGGAGGGAGCTCACTGGACACTAATTCTTCTTTATCATTTCAGTTCCCTATAGTAAACGAATCCCAAAACAGCCCTGACATGTTTTTCAGTTGCCAGATTAGTTCAGTAGCTTCATGTTTTCTGAATTTGTGATGCAGCCTTTCGTGCTCACACTTGCACAGAGATCTGCCCACATGCACCGTTACACTCCTTCATTTCCTTTCCCATTCCTGC
>NW_005054400.1:1082038-1083876 GCF_000277835.1 Geospiza fortis
GCACACATACCCAGTTTGTTTTTTTCAGTACAGCTCATTTTAGCTGAAGGAAAAAGCTGGAGACATTGCAATCAGGTACTTACAATCAGCATCAGTCCTATAGTCTTGCACAGCCCCAAACTTTCCGCCCTTTATGTTCCAGGAATAACAAAATGCCATTCTGCTCATGTTTTTTTGGTTGGCAATTTATATTTATTTCCTTAAAAATGTGAGTTCCTTCTTCATGTAGCTCTGACAGGCGTTTGTCACTCCTCCAGACAGCACAGAAAGGATGAGTGTGTTCCTGAAAGGCTGGATGAACATGTGGAGTTGCATGTCTAGGACTCATGGTGACTAAACCACTTCGCAAAATTGGGTTTGTTCTAACCATAGCTTCACTGGGTTCCACTGGCATAAAAACTTCTCCAAGACTTAATGCTGAAGAAATGCTAAATTCTGTTTGGAAAATTCAAGCAATTGCATGTAAGGTTGCCATAACTGTGTTGAGTTTGTAAAGACATCTGTTGCCAAACCATAGAATGGTTTGTGGTTGTACCTAAAGAGGAAATATTTTGAAGTTTTACCATGTCAGTGTAAAAGAATATGGTTAAAAATGATATTTTCTCGCTCATTTTATAAACTATAACATGTTAGCTGAGGTAAGGTTCATTAGGATTAAAGACATTACTGTCACATGTTGTAGAAAGCATCAGAAATAACACCTCATACATCTTTCTTCACAATTAATTTTTGTCTTCTGTGCCTTAGACACTCTGCCAAAATTTTCAGATCTCTGTCCATGGAGATTTTTATCAATTGGAAAAGAACACCAGTCTTGAAGAGATAGTGTTAAGCACATTTCCACAAGAAAGTATTGCTTTAACAAGGGTGGAAAATGCTCTCCTTAGAAGAGCAATTATCATTAAAGATTCATTATCAAAAGAGTAGTTACCTAAAGCAGAAAAGTATGAACAGTGCCACTGATTCATTCCCCTGACAGAGGGTGACAGCAATCCCAAGATGAATATATTCCAAGGACTAGTACAAATTTGGTGTGTCTGTCTCTGGGTGTAATATGGCCATTGCTGTGTGACCAGATTGAGCACATCTTTAACGGATGCCAACAGGCAGATACCTTTAACAATGATAAGTGCTTTACACTGCATGAGGACCTGCTCGTATATTTTGAAGCACTGGCTGGATTTTCTCTTTGGCTTTTCAATTCCAGGTCATCTTCTCGAAAGGATTAACTTCTTCATCAGCATTTCAGAACTCAAAGTGAGCCTTCATCTTCACAGCAGAGGCCTATGTGCTTTCAAACCATTTGAGATTCCACTTCTACTCATCTGTAGGCACTTGTGGCACAGACTGTGATCTGCCTGTGTCTTTATCGTGGATCGTTTACATTCCTGTGCACAGTATAAAGCACTCAAGCTAGAGATGCCCCACACACTTGTTTTGTGTATGATAAGGATTTATTCACTCCCTAGCTCAGACTTTGGGAAAAGGAATTTTTCATAATTGGTTTACTCCAGCGTAGATTTGGGAGGAGCTAGACATTAAGATTTACAGATTTCTTTGAGATTTTTAATTTAAGATAAAATAGAGATGAGTATCTTTTAGAGAATATGTTTGTATGCACACATTAAACTCTATATATAGACTTATATGTATCCACTTTGAATAATAGATTTGGCTGATTTTAGTAGGAACCAGCAGATTGATTTTTTTTTTTGGTATTATCTTATTAAGTCACAATGCACCTTTTAATGTGAAAATAATAACAAAAAGAAATTCTGCTTTGCCAAGAAAAACAATATAATGTCAGTAACCAACTGAGTTGGCTTTTTCTCATCTCT
>NW_005054400.1:1083901-1090980 GCF_000277835.1 Geospiza fortis
TCAACAAAATCAATGGGAGTTTGTTTAAATATAGATTTAATTAAATCCAGAGTAGATGGCCAGTTATTGGTCACTTTGGTCGGGATGAAAATCTTAAGGAGACAGTTGAATCTTTCCCATCACTGCCATTATATAAATGTTATTTTTGCTAGGATATCTTCCTTTACCCCCACCCCCCAAGCAGTTCAGAGACAATAAAACACCAGGAATCCCTGAAGAGTGGTAAAATGCTGACATGATTTAAGGAGGAAGACTCTGATAAGAAGATAAAAATCTAATAAACAGAGTCTGGAGGACCTTGGCAAGTCTCAGCTGCTTGCCAGTGTAAGCAAAGCCCCTCCCAAGGAAAACAAAGGGAACCTTAATCTCAAGGACATTCCACTCACAAACCATCTGAAGGAGAAAGTCAAGGCCATGACCTCTGCAGTCTGAAGTTATGAGCATACTGACAAGAAAATATTTGACTTGGTTCAAGAAGCAAAATCAGTCACTGGATTTTTTAATATCCTTTTTTTTTCTTCCATAAGAGACAAAATAACGCAACTCTGTGTTACATGCAAATATGTGCATATACATACACCTCACTATTAAATGGAAAGGATATTCAGATGTATGGGATGCATGTATATTATTATTATGCATGGCATATACATCACTTCCAATATCTGCACCCCAAGACTTCCTCAAAATAAATAAATGAATTGTGTATGACTGCTGCTGGTTTTTGACCAGAAAAGGCACAATGTCAGCAGATTAAAATGTTGCCTGTTTGTCTTTCTTTATGTAACTTTAGGCCACTTGAAACTTCTAAAAAAATAGCCAGGCTGTAATTAGTTACAAGGAGTCTAAATTGGTTCCGATAAATCAGATGGAAACACAAAATGGCATCTAACAGTCAAAGTTTTCTCAAAGGCTGCAAGGATTCATTGGTCACCATCCACTTACCCCTAATATTCACTCTCCTGCCTTTCTGTGGATGCTTCATAGGTTTTTAACATTGGAAATCATGACATCAGCAAAGTTTGAAAAGCAGGGTCCTCAGAATGCCCCCCAGCTCTTTTCTGAAATTTCTGCCCAGTTTGGATAGATTGGTAGGGTTTAGGCACTGAAAGTACATAAGGAGATGTGGGGTCTTCTCAGCTCCCTTAGTGGCGTGGACTTTGTTAGTGATTGAGTTTTGGCAGTCAAGCTCAAATTTAAGAAATTCAGGTGACTTTTTCTGAATCCAGCTCTTAAAGCCAGCACAGCACCATAAAGATTCTTTCCTTTTCTACCTATGGCTGTTTATTGCTAGGCATCTGTAAACTCTCCTTATCTTGGAGGAAATTCTCCCCTGGTGCAGGGGATTAGGACGTGGTGTGTCAATCTCCACTCACTTATGGGAGGATCTCCAGCTAAATATTTCATACAGATTTTTAATGCCCCATTTGTTTCCAGATGCTGGTGACTTTATTAAGGTTAATTGTGGTGCCCTGAAACATAGCTGTGAGGCACATTATTCACACACATTGCTGCAGCTCACTAATCCTGTGGGTTTCTTAACCAATGCCTAACACTTTGATTTCATCACTGGAAGTTGTAATCTTCTCAGACCAGCAGAAATGTCTTGATGTGCAGATCACTAAGACATAATGCCAGATATAAGTAACCCTCTACATATTCAGAGAGGATCCAGACTGACCCCAGCTCTTCTTACAAAAGTAATTAATGCAATCTCTGCATAAGAATGATCATTGCTTTTGCCAGTGCTTCACCAGAAGCTGGGAATTTGGATTTTGAGCTGTGGGGGAGGAAGTTGTACAACATAAAGAGAAGCAAGGATGATCTGTTAGAGAGATAAGCCTGACAAGCAGAATTTGGGTTCAGTCTGGAGCTAGGCTAGCATCCGTCAGAAGTCTGAACTAATCTGAACTGAACCCTGCCCCTCCAATAACCTGCCTTGTTGTTGTGGCACCTGATGACATTTTCTGCCGTGTTGTGTAATGACTTAAGGGCTGTAATGGGTTGCATGCTGCTAAATGTCATCAAATGCCATGAATCATAAACAATCCTGGCTTCTAAACCAGAGATTAGGGATATTTATGAAGTTTAGTCTCAGTTTGGGTTTTCCAGACTATTGAAGTTCAGAGGGTTCCTTTTAGTCTTCCTTTTTTCCTTTTATTTTTTTCTTTTTATTGCTCAGGCTGCTTCCTGCTGCTGTGATTGACCCTGCTGCTAATATACCCAAACTGCAGAGCTTGATGTTAATCCAAAGAAGTTGAATGCCTGAACTGATTGCCTGCTGACAGCCAGTGTAAAACCCAAAAGCATGACTGCAGATATTGAGATTAGATATTGGAAGATGGAAAAAAATAATTAAAATAAAACAAAAAAGGATGAAACTGTGCAGAAGCATCAGGAAACAACCCCTATTATCCCACTCCTCAAGTGCAATTTCTGGTTTCCAAAACTTTGCAAAGTGACAAATCTTTTATTGATCCTATAAGAATGAAAACAGATACAACACAGAAGCTGTAAAGCACAAAGATAAAAGAGGAATAAAAGGACAAGGCACTTAGTGTTGTTTGTTACAGTCTTAAAAGGAATTAAATGTAGAAAAAAAAAGGAAGGGAAAAAAGACAAGCAACATAAAAAGTAGTGAGGGGATGCAAAATCCCAGTTTGGTCATAGGTAAACTGATTCACATTTCCATGTTCATACAGGATGGTGCTCCATGAGATCTCTAGATCCTTGCTTTTATTTTACTTTATATGACTCTCCTGAAGAAGGGACTGAAGATTATTTTTATATTCAGTGTGATATTTCTGTTCCCCTGGGGCTTTACTGGAGGACACCAGGGGGGTCACCCACGCACATGTGCACAAATGGTTTCCAGTGCCCTGGAATGATCCCTCTGGTCATGCTGGGTTACAGTGTTTGATACTTACACTTGTACCCTACTGATCATTCGGATTTCTTCTCCCCACCTTCATTAACAGTTGTTAAAGATTTTCTATTTGACCAAGATCTCATGTTTTCTGCCTGCTCATCTGATGCTGTTCAAGATAAATGTCCATAAGTCTTTTTTGAAAGCTATTTTGAGCCAAATGGAAGCACTTTGGTGAAACCCCTAAGAAAAAAAATAAAATTACTTAACTGCTCTTTAAAAGGCCTGATTCTGCCCCAACCTATTTTTGCAGCTGCAGAATTAACCTTCTTATACATGTGTTACAGCAAGAAGCACTGACACTGAGCAAATGTAAATATTCATTAACAATGACAAATCATTCTGAATGCTGCACACAACACAACCAATAAATGCAGGGGTTCCTGCATAAATAAACAAGCAGATGTGTCTGAAGGTTTAAGGCTTTATTATGATATTTCCAAAGCGCTTAAATAATGAAACTCCTTTGGACACAATTGGAAATTCCATATTTGGGCAAGCTGCAAGCACCTGAAAGCATCTGCTTGGAACCCAGGGTTAAAAGCAAACAGTTTGTGTTTATGTGCTACTCTACTGCTGAGCCAAGCTCTTAGAAGTGTAGGCAACCATCCATCCCTCTTCAACTCTCCCTCCCCTGCACTCCCTTAACTTGTAGTAGGAGTTGAGGGAGAAGTCAGAGGTGGTTATTGTGCACAAATCATCTGCTGGCTGAAGTTTTTGGTGGCAGCCCAGAGAGAAGAAGGAAAAAAAATTAGAAAAATTTCAATTTCAGGACCATTATTATTTTCATTAATCATAAGAGGCGCTGTCACCCCTGTCCTTATTCTTTAGAGGGAGATCTATTATACGGTCCATTTAGTCCAAGCCATATTACCTCATATGTTTTCCTGGCTGACCAAATAAGACTTAAGAGATAAAACAATTTACTGTTCATTATGATCCGTGTCACTGGAATCAATCTATTAACCTACATTAACTGGATATGTGACGATAGCTCACATACACGCTTCTCCAATTTAAAAAAAAAAAAAAAGAAAGAGAGGATTGAGGGAGGGGCTGGAGGGAGTGGGGGGGGTGGAAGGGAGAGGGAGAGAGAGGGGAAAGGAAATCAAGGCCCATAAAGTGCAGCAGACGTATAATTTGCCAAGCGAATACAACTTAATTTTCCAGCGGCCACTGCTGCGCCCTCCACATCTTCACGCAGCCCCTGACCTGTGAAGAATTCTAACAAATTGGCTTCTATTGTGAAGCCAAAAGGTGCCATCAATGAAGGGACGGTTCGCTGGTCCTAAAGTATGATGGGAAATCACAGGCTGGAATAAAGAGCTGCAGTTTTATGAAGTTAACCCGTTGAGGTTAAATCCAAGCAGGGAGGCTGGAACAGGGCTCTTGCCCCTTCCGATGACTTAATAGGGAGGAGAGGACTTATTCAGATGTGCTGCCCAGATGCAGGGGAAAATCCCTGGCTGAGCACGGCAGAAAGAAGAGTTTCTCTCTTCTCAGCAACTTCTGCTGTGCCACAGTGAGGATTCATTCCCTCTGTTTTGCTCTCTGTGCTTGATAGATTGTAAATGCCCAGAGGGAAGAAAGCGAATCAATAGGTGGCCTTCCCAATGCTCGTTTGCACAGCAAAAGAACTTCTGAGTAAACAGCCAACGAGTGCAGGTAGTGCCACCTCTCCACAGCTCCATCAGCCTATTTACTCTGGATTTGCACTTATTAAGAGCTCATCTGGGTGCAAGTTCTATTTTTGTTATTTCTTCTTCCAGCATGCTGGGGCTCTGCTGGCAGCTGAAAACTAGGAGATATTTCCTTTGTGCTGATGTCCTCAATGATTCCCATTCCAGATGTGCTTGCACCCAAGCTTGGGCAGGGATCTGTCCTGGTCCCAGTCACCACATTTGAGCCCAAGCCCCAGAATCACATGCTGGGAAGAGGTGGGAATGATATTGGTAAAATGTCTAAAATGGTTTAAATCTGCTTTTTGGAAGCATTAATGTGGCAAGGGTTAAAGTTCATATCATTACTACAGCTGCTCTAATTGGATACTGGAGGTATATAACCTGGCCCATATCCACTGATCCTAGCAGGAATTGTATCAAATTGGACTCACTTTCCCCCCTTGAGATAAGATGGACTTTAAGAGCAGGGACAAGTGGGGTCATATTCACCTCCATGTAACATACACCTGCCTTAAGGGTTCCTTCCAGCCCGTAAAGTTACATATACATGCCTACAAAGCCTGTGAATATCCAGGATTTGTTTTCTCATTTTTCTCTTAAAAAAAAATTAAAATAATGAAGGGCTGCTGCAAGGCTACTTACAGTGAATGTAATGAATAGCAGAATAAAAATAATATTATGGTTGTGCCTCATGGTTTTTGCTCTATGCAGTAAGCCATCATGCTAGGAACTGGACTAACATTTTGCAGAAACTGTCACTGTCCCACTGTGCCTTCAGGCAAGAATAGAGACTGCAAATTAACAGTCTGAGGGAGAAAAAAGACAAAAAGATTTGCCAGAGGCCATCCTAGAAACTCAGTGGTAGAGCCAAGGATAGAATCAAAGCTAACTGCTTTGCCCATTTGACCACATTTTCCTTAATCTTTATAATGATCCCAGTAGTTCCAAAATACATATCTATATACAAATACTTTAAAAAATCTCACAACTTCAGGGGGTTAAGGGAAAGCTGTGAACTTTGTCCTTAACCAGGTCTCAGGTTGGATCTTTGGGCTCATCCTTGCCCTGTTGGGTCAGACCCTGGTCCATGAATCAGGCTTCTGCTCAGTCATGTTCCCTGCTCAGCCATGCAGCCTCCAGCACTCCAGATCTTCATATCTCAGATTTCCCACTCACAACATGAGGCTAAAAATAATTTTCTCAAGTCAACGGAACAGGCTGAGGTGCTCCTGGAAAACTGCAGGGCATGAAGTTCACTGGGGTCAAAAAATCAGTCACTGACACTGGCTAGATTCAGTTTTTTAAGAAAAAAAAAAGGATTATAGAGGTTACAGAAACCAGTTCCTTATCCTCAAAAGCACAATCGTCAGAAAAGTGAAAAACCAAAAACCTGCAGTGGAAAACATGATTTATTCTTGAGAGACCTTTGCAAAATCTGTATGAGTCCCTGTAGTGGAACAAAAAACAAAATAAATTTTCCAAGATTCTTAATCCAGGACTGCAATTCTTCAATTAAAAAAGAACCAAATCAAACAACAGCAGACTAAAGCAATATAGTAAAGCAACCTGGTTGCTCTCCTATACTCAGAAATCTGTAAGGGCAGAACTTACTAACACCCAATTAAAGGAATTCAATTTTTATCTCACTGCAGGTAAATATTCAGTGATAAGTGAGATAGGCAGACAAGAGGAGTAGTAAAGACATACATAGCCCTCCTTGAGAGGCTGGAGGCTTAAGAAAAACGGGGAAATTAATGTACTGGAGGTCTAGTCACAGCTGGAGAAGGAAATAAAAAGTTGGGAGTGCATTAACGTCATGGTCCCAGACTTTATTCCCTCTCCAGAGCACACACCATTGCGACCTCAAAATCTGAAAATTAAACAGAAAGGAAATGTTTGTTCTCGCAAAATAGCAATTCATTACTGGGAATGGAGATATTTAACCAATAAATGATTGCTTAATGGCCCATAGGACCTTTTCTGCAGTTACAAAAACACTGTATGTTGTTAAACAACCAAGGATTCTTCTTGAAAATGCCATGCTTACAAATAACATGAGGGTTTATTTGCTGCTTGATGAATGTCCATAAACAGATCCTCCCCAGGTGCCCTGACATTAAAGAACACTGGGGATCAAGGTGGGGTCGAAGAGAGGAAACAAGGAGTTGAGATGGAAGAAATTTGTGCTTGTCTCTTGTTACACATCTCTGCAATAACTTACAGCTTATCCATCTGTCTGTCTCACCGATGATTCTTATCTTATCATGGGCATCTCTGTGTAGAATGAAGGGGAAATAAACCACAAAACCTATTATTTTCCCCCGAACACGATCTTCTGGAAGTGGAATGTTGCTATGAGACTGTTCTCAGGCCACTGTAAAGATGATCTGATTGAATATTTTATGGCTGTTGTAAAGTTTTTTCTGTTTTTCTCATGAGAAGTCCAAGTTCACCAGAGACCACAATGACCT
>NW_005054400.1:1091025-1112352 GCF_000277835.1 Geospiza fortis
TTTGTCTCTCTGAAACAATTCCAAGCATGCATTGTGACTGAGCACATTACAAGATCTGCTGCTTGGTACAACATTACAAGACTCAGCACTTCCACCGGTCCCAGTCATCTCTGCTTAACCCTGGGCATTTCCAGCATGACAACCAGGAATGGAATTAACCCCTACTGCCACATGAACATGGAAACACGGGGCCTGGAGAAGTGACAGCACGTGTAACTCATCAGAGTCATTAACAGTGATATAAATTACTTGTGGCATTTGGAAATCAAGTGTGTATCCACATGTGTGTGTGCATAAACAAAACATCTGAATTCAGGGCTTCCAGGGAGACAATTTTCACTCCTCATTCATCCCAGGACACTGTTAGAGGTTCCTAATTAGAAACATTCTCCTTCATTAACACCCTCTTCCTCCACCAGTGCTGGCATAGACAAATATCCTGAGTATTCTATTTTGTTATTCTATTTTGTGATTCTCCCCATTCCAGAATCTCAGGATCATGTGAACATGGCCAAGAAATCAACCTGCAGGGAGTTAGGATCCTGGTTTCTTCATCAGCAGCTCAGTAACATGGGGAGGGCCATGTTCTTCACTTGACTGCAGCCACAGACACACCCTAAGGCTGTTGGTACATGGCAAAGGAACAGTTAAGATCTCAGTTTGATGCTTTTGTGAAAGTCCAGTGATCTAGGGAAAACAATGGATTTATCCTTAATGGCATTGTTTCTGTCATATCTGTCGTAGACATTCACTAGCTACATATTAGTACATTTGAATAATGCAAACAGATTTGACTATTATCAATTGAGTTGCTGATTATTTAGTTACCATTTCATTCCATGCAAACAGAATTGATTACTTTGACAGTAAAAGGATGTTTGTAACCAGCAATGTCATTCCACTGCACAAATATCTTTCCTTGGAGAGAGGACAGAAGAGCAAAGAGGTATATGGTACCTGATAGTCCTGTGGCTAACTAGAAATTGTTCAGATGCAAAAATACAGTACAGGGACATAAACAGAAAAAAAAAATTCACTAAAATCCAGTCTGTGGAGACCTATTCTTTTTGTCCAGAAAAAAGATATAAGAAGGTGACAAGGCCAGAAAAAGAAGCAGTGGGGTTATCATGGGGACAGCAGAGGTGACAATCAAATTCCAACAGACGGAATTCAGATCATGTACAGCTAAAGAGTGGGGCAAGAAGATATTCTGCCATAGCACAAACCAAGTTTTTGTTGTATGGGCACAAGGAGAAGAGTTTTACCCTGTGGTCAGGTCATAGCACTGCCTCACTCCTTTGGACCAACACTACAGCACAGAGAACATGTTCCCAAACGAGTCCTGTCTGGGGCAGCTGATGTGTGGTGACAGGCACTGCTATAACAGACCCGAAACTTTGTCACTAAAATTTCTTCCCTTTCCCCTCAGCTATCCTATTGAATTTCTAGCAGAGGAAAAACACTCAAAGGAGAGAAAAAACTGTCTACTGGAAACTCTTCTGAGCAACCCCACAGGAGACATTTGAAGCTCTGATGAGGCATCAGATTCTCAATTACCAAGGCACGCCTTTTAACATGCCCAGAAACTGACTTGCTGACATGCTCTGAAGAGTATGAGTTGCCAAGGTCTGCTGGCATCAAGCCTAAATGTTTCTCCTTTTTCTGCTCAGGTCTTCCATTTGGCATCAGAAGATGTCATGGTGCCAATGTCAGTCCACCTGGACTGCAAACAATGCTTCCATTCACTTTCCAGCATTTAATCAGTAACTAGTATCACTGGTATTTTCATTCAGGGGTGTTTCCTTTAGCTCTGGCTCCAGGTGCCCTGGAACAACCACTGATAATGAGGGAGCAGTCGATTTACCTGCTGTAAGGACACACCATGGGATATTCTCAGCTGCAGCACAAGGCAGGGGCTTTGTAAGGCAACTCCAACGTGTTGTACCTGCCAATGGGTGGAGCAGCTGACAGAGCAGACCTGGCCAATTAGCAGAGTCACCCAACTGCTGGCTGGACCTATGTTCTGTGCCCCTTGCTTGCTACTGCAGTCAAAGCTCTTACTAATATCCTGACTTAAAAGTCTTGGAAATATGCTATGTGAGCGCCCTACACAGTGAAATTTATTCAAGAGGAAAATCCACATACTCTCTTTGTGCTTGGTTGTATTTCAGTATTATTCAACTTAAACGCATTGCTTATATAAGGGCAAAGCTCTGATGCATCAATAATCAAGAAGGCTGTATGCTGGGCCATAACTTTAAATTGGCATCAAAGATGACATAACATGTCAAACCTTCTGACGACTCCTCGGGAAGGTCAGGAGGAAACAAAGAGCTAGATTTGTCCTTAGCATACTTTCCTCCTTTTAATAGAGTTATGCCAGGGCCTGAAATGTCCATCAGAAAGGAGGGTTAAGTTGTCTCCAGCTAACGAAGATGAAAAGAATAATTTAATGGAGGTGGGAGCCAGAATGCAGTGTAGGGATGAAAGGACGAGCAGTAACTGAGACTGAATTTAAACAACTCTGGAGAATAAAACGATCCTTTAAAAAAAAAAGATAATTATGTCTTACAACAATTACCCTGGCTATGAAGCAAAATTAGCATAGTCCTTTCTAATTTAAATGTGTTGAAAGTGCCTGAGCATGACAGCAGAAAATTACAAGGTTTACGACACGGGCTTTGGTTAAAGTGATGGCAATCGGATTATTGTAGCTTTTTGTCTGTTGATAGTAATGATTGCAAAGTTACCTATAAATATTAACTATTTAGTACTGGGAGACTTTAGGTTTAGATGGCTAAGATATACCTCTTCTAGTCACTCCAAGGAATAAAGTTGTCACACAGAAAACACTTTCCTTTTTAAATCAGAGATGGTTCCTTCTGATTCATCAGTCTGCTTTTCTAATATAATTCCATGAACAGCAAGAACCTAATTCATTATTTAAATCTTTACTTAAAATGATAAAAATTATAATACTCATTTAATAACTACTTCCTTTATCTTCATCTTTCTCATGCAATATGGTCGTTAGGGGGTAAATACAGCATGAATCAAAAATATTTTTATTTATGGATTGAAAGAACAAAGCTTGACCTTGTCTAGATGTTTCTCCTGGGTTTCCAAAGATCTTTTCAAGGCATGTCCTTAATTCCCAATGTCAAGGCCTGCAGTTAAGCAGGAGATTTATTTAAAAAAAACTAAAAATGAGTAGAAAATTATGATCTGCACTCACACTGCAGCATCAGTGTGTTAGCAGTGAATTAAAATGTGAAAAAATTTACCTGGGTTTTGTCCTGGCTTCAGCAGAGACACGTTTACTGCCTACATTGTCCACATTTCCTTTACATGGCTTTTACCTCAGTTACAGTGATGGTCATCAATTTTTACTTAGACATCTCAAATTCTTAACAGTGTTATGACCAGGCTACTAATACAAAAGACACTTTTCTTCTCCTTGGAAATAACAGGCAAAACAACATTGGGCAAGACTCATGGACTCATGTGAATTGGACTAGAAGTAAATCTTGGCCAAGAAAAGATGTGCTGCACAGGGTGGGACAGAGTTCAGTTGCATATTGTACCCCAAAGTTCATCCTACACTTTTGTAAATATTCTGTGGTGGAGTCTGTTCCTGCTCCATGTGAATTCAAACATTGTGATTTATGTTTGTACTAAGAAGGTCAGTTGCTCAAATACTTTCATTTATTAAATTAGCTCTGCAGTAAATTAATACGATTTTCTTAAACAACTTTACAACTTGGGAGGTTTGGGAAACAGAATTGAGCTCAGCTGTTTCCTGTGGAATCTTGTTTTCTTAACCTCACTGAATCTTCTCTGCTTGACTTGAGATATATCTATATGTCTATATATAGATAGATATAAATTTTTATGCACACAAAGCAAAAAGCATGTGTAAATTAGAATTCAGGTTCAAGTATTAGTCTACTTGATTAATGAATAAACTGATTTGTTCTTTGCATTATTGGGTGTGACATTCAGATTAACATAGGTTCTTCCCAAGTTTACTAAAAGCTTTCTCTTTTTTTTTTTTCCTGGCAGGATTCTGGGGAAAAAAAATCCATGCTATTGAAACAGTGGTTTATTGAATTAATACAATTACATAAAGAAGCTATGTCATATTTTAAGAAGAGCTCTGATAAGATGCTTTGCTCTGAATACTAAAAAGAATTTGGACTCCCTGTACGCCTGATTCAAATTATTATCAAAGACATTTATTTTTTGCATGTGACATGTTGTTAAATATGTTAATTTCCTAGAAGCACAGTGTATGAAGTGCAAGAGCAGCTGTGTAGGAAAGTGAGCTTCAAAACAGCAAGGCTGAGGTCTTCTTGGGAATTAGTGTGGTCTAATGGGTAGGCAAGTAGCCGACAATTCCAGACACCTGGGTTCTGCTCCCAAATCTGTCATTGACCTACTGTTTTCCACTGGGCAAATCATTTCACTCTTTGCTTTTCATTTCCTATCCATAAAATGATCAAGAGTAAAATATTTTTTTACCTTAGAAGCAGTTTTTTGTCACTATAGTACACCCAAGTTTGATATGTAGAAATGCCTGAGAAGTGAAAACTTGGCATTATTCACAGATAATTGATGCCTGTTAGAGCCCTTGTATTTAAGGAAGAAGTAGGAAGCCCAATTGCTTCTAGATACAAACTCATGGCAGAGCTCAAAAGCTTGGCACAGACAGCAGCAGTGGACACATAATTTAAATGAATAAATGATTTCAACTTGAATAGTACTTCCATTTAATTTGTGGTGACGATGGGCAGGGCTATTTAATTGACATTGTAATTGATTTTGATGATATTACCTGCTTGAATGAAGGTTATATGCTGCAAAGGGAGACACTGTGCTGAGGCAGGCAGAGAACCAATGATACCCATAGGCCAAAAAGGAATAGATCAGGGAGATCAGAACTTGGTTCTATTGCTAAACTGCTTGGCAATTTTGATTTATTCACTTCAGCCCTTCCAATTAATATTGAAACACAGTCCGGCTGCAGTTTGCCTGAGAGTTCCCTGCATTTTTCCAGTTGTTCCAAACCAGGACTCTTATTTCATTATTTTCATATTTCAGGTTTCAACTAGACGTAGTTCCAGGCCAGAGGAGCAGGGATACTCCTTGGAGCAACGGAAGGGAAAGACCTGATAAACCACTTTCTGGATTTGTCCATTTATTCAGTTGTTTCTGTGTGTCTTGCAGGGCCTTCTACAATTCCATTTTAAATGTCTTAAATGTGAGGATTTTTCCAGCTTCTCTTTGAATGTTAACCCATATTCTGTTCATCATAGAAAGGCTTAGAGCCATAGACAATCTTGGGTTGGAGGGAACATTTAAGATTCTTTAGTTCCAACTCTCCATCCTGTTTTAAGATCTGTTTGGTGCCCAGAATTCCAAGTCATTTCTCCAGTGAATTCTTACAGTGGTGGAAAACATTTTTGCCTTAGGAGGAAATGTTCCCTTTATTCCAGGTTGGATCACTTCCCTTGAAAAAAATCACCAGAGCATCATCAGGGATCAGGACCTGGCTCTCACCAGGGCAGTTCTTATAAAGCCCAACACTTTACTTTCACACTGACACCTTTTCACAGAGTCCTAGAAACAGAAAGGAAAAATAAACGTAATGCAAATGCTTTGGAAAGGCCCCTTTGCACCATCAGACTTTCAGTGTAAGCAAAACACTTGCCAATAAAATTTTCAGATAGTTTGGCCCTTTCCATTTATGTCTACAACCCACAGCAGAAATCCAGAAACAAAATTAACAAGAGACCAAAAGGATCTCCCTCTTAATCAGAATAATTAAGGCGTGAAAGAACTTTCTAGGGAGCTGAAGTTAAATTATTGGGAACTATGTTCTGAGCATTTTTTCTTTTTTTCAGTTTCTGTTCATTTTATGCCTGAGTTTTATGTTTGCACTTATTTAAGCTGTCTGGGAAAAGAGGCTGTACATAAAAGACGATTAGTTTTTAAAGCACTCCAGGGTTGGATTGAGGAAGAATTCTTTGTTTTGTTTAGTTTTAACTTGTTGGTGGGGTTGTTGGGGGTTTATTTTCGCACTTTAGATAGAAGACATAAACTGTAGCTCTTAAACAGATGAATATTGAGAATAAAATTACTGAAGATTTCTTTCCAGAAAGAAAAGAAAATCAAGGAGAGAACAAGTAAAAATAATCTGTGTCCTGTAGCAGCCATGCAATGATACTGAAATACTGGGCCAAATTCTCAATGGATAGAAATCAATATACCTCCAGTGAAGTCCATGAAACAGCACCACTTTGCACAAGCTGGGGGTCTGTTAGCTACATATATATTTTATCTATCTGTATGCAGCATTACAGGGAAAAAAAAAGGAAAGAAAAGATAAAAAAGCTCTTGAAAGTGAATGAAGTTGATTCTCAAAAAAAAGGGTTTTAGATGTTGAATATTTAATTCACGGATAAAAGGACCTTGATTTCCTGCATACAGCCACCACAAATAAAAAAAAAGAAAAAAAAAAGAAAATAAAAAGAAAAAAAAAGGCACATCTTAAAAGGGAAGCAATGAGCAGAAACTGACCTTTCTGTGAGCAAGCAGATGAGAGAAGGTATTTGGTTAATCCCATCTGTCGCTGATTGGTCAGACAGAACCGTGTTGAAAATGTCTCCATCTGGGCTAATCTGCTCTCAGTTGGATGAGCTGAGGCCTTCAGAGTTAACCTGACATTTAACAATAATTACCCTTTCGGATGACCCTGGCCCAATCTCCTGCTCTCTTAGAAATCTCTCTTTTTTTGTGTGTGCTCCCAAACCCCTTGACTCCCATGTTAGAGATAGCTGAAAAGTGATGATACGATAATGAGATATGCTGTACAAACACACACACACACACACACACACACACGTGTGCCAGCCCACACCCACAGATGCCCCATGTCCCCAACACTCCTGCATCACTTATCAGATTCCTGTGGCATATAGGAGGGGAGACATATTAAAAATCAAGGCGGGGAAAATTTCCCAAATTAAAGAGTAGTCATGCTCGCTTGCTAACCTTTGTGTGGAAGCTCTAAGTTTCTTTCTGGCAGTTGGAAGTCTCTTATCTGCAGTGAGGAGAAATGGTGCATGGAAATAGGTTCAGATAGAAAAGCAGAGTTCAGAGGTCACAAAGGCTAACTGTAGATGAAATGTGGCTATTTCTTTTTACCTGGGGCTGGCTTCATCTTTCCTCTGAAAGGTCATTGCGATAAAACAAAAACACATCTCAGGAGAGGAATCATTTATCTCTGGTCAGGTTCTCCCTTCCATGCTGGTACTTTATTTATTTTCCTCATCTTTCAACCACATTTCTTCCAAAGTCACCTCCTTCCAAGCCTCCTCTTTCCACTGAAGTCCAGTGCTGGGTCTTGAGCGTTGGTAGAAGTTTGGCTTTGTTATACTTATTGTCTCTGTTTTTACTTGGAAATCACGTCCAGAGACTTGGATGATGCCCCAAATCACTTTAATCTGTTGGTGATGAGCTGAAAAGTTTGAGAAAATAGCTGTACTAATGGAAAAAGAACAAGGACAAGTCTATATGATAGGAAGCTCATTTCCAGGGTCTGATTTATTTCATATCTCTGCTCTGACCATACATAAATCTTGTCTCTACCTCAGTTTCTTTATTTGTCCAACTAAAATTATAATAGTCATTTCACAAAAGTGCTATGAGATTAAATTTAAATCACCTTGAAATTCTTAAATAGAAGACAATTAAGAAGAACTATATATTTATACACGGTATATCCTCTTACATCTTGGGTTGGATCCAATAACCAGTCTTAATTACAGTAATTATGCCTCTGGACACAGCCAGGAGCTAGGAGTAGAGTGAAGAAATCAGGAAAAATGTTTAATCAATGCCCTAAGAAAAACTTCTCCGTAAAATCTTGTTTTCTCAGTTTCTAAACAGTTCTCAGCTGTAAATTCATCTCCAGGTTTATGTCTTAATTTTGAACCAGCAAACAGCAAGGATTTTTCCAGTTATTTGCTGTCTGGTTCTTTTCTTGAAGTTCAAATCTTATGAGGTTGAATCCCTCAGCATTTTTGGGCAAAGTTCCTTTCACTGCAGAACTGCTGGGAATTACCTGACCTGGATTTGCAATCCAATTCTGAATATTTTCATCATCCAAGCAAACAGTCCATTTCACTGAACAATGTTCAAACAGTCATCACTTGGCAAAATCTTCCCTTTTGCTTTTGCCAACCAAGCAAACTGTGGCTGTTTCCTTGCCTCACACCCTGTGGTGACTAAGGTGACATATGGAGAAGCTCAAGCTCAGTCTGAGATTTTAGCAGCTTGAACATGTGATAGTTTCAGTACTTTTCTGGAGTCTCCAGATTAATTTAAACGTGACATCATCTTTGATGATGGGTGGAAAGGGCGGAAGCCTTTTTTTAACCTTTCTTTGTTTCTTCCTGGTTGCAGCTGCTGCTGCTGATTTTATGCCCTTTGCCATGTTCAGGTAGGACACTGGCTGCAGCCTTGGCCTTCACATTGTTATATCAAAAGTGGACTTTCAATGGAAGAGATGATGTTTGAGGTGGGAAATAGGAAAAACCTGATACATTGGCATCCACTCACCTGTATATCTTTGGTCTACAAAGCAGTTAAAAAATACCTTACTAATGTTTTTCTACTCTCACTCTAAGGACCAATGTCCAATTAATTCTGTGGTGGATGATCATAAAGCTAAAATGCTGAGCTCTTGGTTATCTGCAGAAGCATTTGAGAAGCTTAATTTGTTTAGGCTGAAAAAATGACTAATCAATTCATTATTGCTGAAATTGATATTCATATTGATCATAGGATCATTAACAGATGCCAAAGTTTTTCCTCAATGATGTGGAAGTGTGCAACATAATTTTCTACTAGATACTATTCATCTGTGGAGAAAAGCAGTCCACAGTGTGCTTAAGCTATAGTAAATTGTTGTTAAATGGCCTCATCTGTATCTCATTCACCCTCTCTTCCCCTTATAGGCAAAAGCAAATATTCTTCAATAATAAATGTTAGGTGAGACCAGTCTCAGCACCACCAGATCATATTTAAGATATTTTGATTTGGATTTCTACAGTTTATGTACCCATCCTTTAAGATGTCTTTGCTGGATGTCATTAATTATTGCACAGTAAAAAATACACAGAGGTCCATAGACATTCAAACAGTTTCTCTTCCATATTCATACTAGCCAATGCTTTATGCCCTGAATAAACCAATGAAGGGAATCAGGTGAATAAGTTTTGCTCCATCTAAGAAAGAAGAGCAGAGTTTTGCCCTTTGAACTTCAAGGATAAAATTGTCAGATTTATTCTCAGTGAGTGACACAGTTTGGAAGGTACCCTCAGCTGGACAGAGGAGCTGCTAACCCAGCAAGGGTGCTGAGGTGTTATCCAGACCAAACATGTAATACTCATTCCTTACAGCAACAGAAGCTCATCAGGGTTTATTTTAGTTAGGTCATGTCAGTGCTGGCTTTTATTGATTCACATGTTTCTCACATCTGAAATAGAACTATAATATCAGTGATACGTGCTGCTGGATTAAGTGTTTACCTCTTTGTTGTACAGGAACTATATCCCCTGACAGTGTAATTGAACCAATGTTTTGCTTCAGCTGATTTCCATCCACAAACTGTTTTGGAGTTCAGAGAAGAGATCACCTTAAACCGTTGAATTCTCCATTTTCACAGTCAATTAGTGATGGTTGCCAATATGGAGGAGGGCAAGGGATATGGGCTGCCCTTGAGGAAATGTCATTCTATGCTGATGTCATAAAATAATAATACTACATACTAGGCGTCATTACTTTTGCTAGTACATAAAGGCAGCCAAGCACCAGAGCTACTTGGCTGTACTCTTTACACAGCCTGGGTCAGGTAAAACTGTGCTGCTGGAAATGCAAGTGGAACAGCCTGTGCCATTTGGGCAGACTGAAATTTAATACCACAAGGTCAGAGTTTACAGCACCAGTCTTCCTATTATCCAGTCCTGATTGTCACCCTGTGAAAATTGGCCCAACTGCTTTGAAATCAAGAGCTGTGTGGGCTCATGGTGTTTTTTCATTTCATGCCCTGGGAGAATTTGGCCAACCATTCCTCTGTACGTCATTGAAACGTGGCTATATATACACCTATTAATGGCCTATTGAGTTACTCTGAGCCTCACAACAGCCTCTGTATTTACAGGCCCTTAGGAAAATCTGCCTGATGATCATGCAGGCAATAATTAAGCCCAGTTATACTCAGGCAGACAGAACCATGAACATAAAATTCTCCATACAGAATTTTCTAGGTAGGATAAAACACATGAACTACAGGTTGGCCTTTGCCTCTGCGCTATTTTTTTTTTCTGTAACATGATCAAACCAATTAGCTTGATCACACTCTGACACCTATCAAACTGCAAAGGGGAAATACATATTTTTGGTAAAGGCAAAGAACTCTCTGTACCCAGACAGATGGTAAACGTGTATCAGTTTCTTCCCTCTCCTCTTTAGCTAGGTTTTTTTGTCCCCATTTGGTTTAAGTCACCCAGACCTTGTCTTTTCAGTAATGTCATAATCAGCAAGCTGAAGGCAAGGCTGCTGATAATTGTTCTTTATGTTGCTCTCTGTTTAGTATCTGATTCAATACATCTGCGTGGACACCATTCCATCACCTTCTTAGTAACAGAGGTGAAAAAAATCAATGGCAATCAGATTACCTTTTTAACAGAAAGGCTAAAGGGCCAGTGTGTTAAGTTCACAGTGCATCACCTTTCATTTAAAACATCTCACTTCTGGGGGTTCTGTTTTATTTTTTTATTATTTACCCTTTATTATTATTTATAGCACCGAGGGTTCCTCAGTATACCTTGATATAATTGCATTGGTCTCCCCTCAGTCAGACTGGACAGCTGTGACATCTTTTCTGCAGGCTGCAGTGTTAGTTTTGATGAGACAGCTCTGTCCCCAAGTCCTTGTTTCATGTGTGGTTCGTAACAAAATCCAGGAAAGTCTGAACATCTTGTATAATTGTGTGCTGGGATTTTTGCTGTTCACCCTTTCCTCTCCCCCTCATCCTCTGGGACAGACCCAAAGGAACGCTGTGACTTACAAGATGTGCTGCGTAGAATGACTGCAGCATCAGCTGATTTTGAAGAAATTTAAAAATTTTTAGCAACCACAAAGAACAAAAAAAATTGATAACAATTTCAGGATATGGTGTTAATAGCCTGTGATTCCCTGAGCACCCTAATTGTAGAAATCTGCATTAATGAATCACTCCAATTGTTTGTAGTTCGTAAACATGCTATGTCCCTTTTAAATTACTAAGAAGATTAGAACCTTCTTCTGACCAGATGTAGTTTGCATGATTGTCTTATACTTTCCTATATTTACACTCAGTTATGTCTCCCCCTGCACCTTCAGGTCCTTTCTTACTCTTTAGTTCCACTAAATTTGGGTGAGTTCTGTATCTGAATCAGTCATGTCTCTGCCATGGGTAAAACAATTACCAGGCATTTGCTGGATAAAATTGCTGGAATCCTTTCTGAAAAAAACTAGTGCAGCACAAACTTTATTAATCAGGCTGGGATATCACAATTTGCTATCATAAATATGAATGAGCAGGGAGTGTCTCTCACAGAGAGCTTGTCATCTTTATAACTATTACATGAGCCATTCTCATCAGCCAAGGGACAGTTTAGAGTGGGTTGAAATTTGGACTTTTAGTGATACTTTTTTGTAGTTTGAATAACAAAACAAGTGGTTTGTATACATTATTTAATGTTTCTTCCAAAGCCAAAGTTGTGCTTAGGCAGGTACTTTGTGCACACCAGCTTACAAAGAGTTATGTCCAGCAAACCCCCAAGGGAGAACAACAGGAAGGATAAAAAGTGGATAAGTGATTAAATTCAACAGGGTCTCTATTTTTTATTCCTTGGAAAATGCTCAAGAATCTTTTAGCTTGAATTCCAGGTCCAATTGCAGGTAACTGTTGGAGACATCTTCATCACAAATTGCTACAGTAATTCCAATTCATTAAGTGTTGCAGAAGTTAGTAATGATTTTAAGTAGTGGAATAAAATTGCTTTAAGAAATGGTAAATTCCTTATGTGTTTTCTCCTCCCTTCATTTGGGTTATGGCTATCAAAACTATAATTTGGACAATGAATTAAAGACAACCTCATATCTTACAGGTTGCAGTCAAAATCCAGCTGTTTGTTTTTAAGAAAAGATACAAAGGAAAGTAATTCAGAACTGATGAAATGTTTGTTTCTGCCAGTTCTGTAAGTTGTGTAAGTCTGCAAACTACATAGAAGACCTTTCAGCAAATTAACATATATCAAAAATAGTAAGGGGAAATATGGATTAATCAGACATTTAGAAGTGATGAGTGAGTTGAAACTGAGTGCAGGCAAACATCTCCTCTCTCTGATCTTAAGACAGTAGTGTTTATTGGGTCCCAGCTCCAATTTCCCTCGTATTTTTCCAGTTGAGAATTTTGAAAGCCTGAGATATGTTCCCTACCAGAGACAAATATTCCACATCAAGGTCATGAGGAGGAACAGCTTTAACCTGGCAAAGAACTTGTACCCAAGCAGCTTCAGCACTCAACTCCTCAAGCAGACAGCAGAGAATTTACAGCCTCAGCCTGCTCCAACCTCTCCATGATTATATATGCAACCCTACACCTCTGATAATTACCAGGCAGGCAAGAAGTTACCCTCTGGCCCCACATAAGGTGGTCTATTTTGTACCTTGAATTTTCCAGTGGAAACATCTCCTTAGTGGGATTTCAGGTTGTGCTGCTGCATAAGGCCCACATCTGGTTTGAGTGCAGCACAAGGAAAGCAGGGAGGGAAAGACAGTAAGAGGGGATATTGGTGAAAAGAAAGAAAAGCTGTGATTCTGCAAAGCAGGATTCATGTGGCTACACAGAGCTACTAGTGCTGAGAAGGGTCAGGTTCTCAGCTTGGTTGATTGGGAGCAACAGTGATTATCTGCACTGCAAACCAGAATAGCTCCTCACAAAATCCTTAGCCCGTTGCATGGTACTTTTGCAACTGGTATAGAATTTCATACCTGGGGTACACATTATCCCTCACTGAAAGACAAAAGCAAGGTGTTTAGGACAGTTCTATACAGGCAGCAATATCAAACCTTGCACATTTTCTTTGCTCTGTTCATAGAGGAAGCTGCTTTGTGAATCCCTGGTCAGTTTTGGGAACCTGTGGAGAAACACAGGATGAATAAAGTTTACCCTTTACCCTTCCACAGCACAACCTTTTAGGGACAGAGTTGGTTCCTCTATCAATGAAGCTTTGAAACAAACTCAGGATTTATCAAGAGCACTGATGTAGAAAGCAGCACTGTCCATGGGAGTCTGAGTTTCTGGCTCACGGATCCAGACCCTCCAGAGGCCCTACACACCTTGTGCCAAAAGCCTGGAACAAAAGGACACATTTCTGTGTCTCTTCCCACGCTTCACACTTGCTAAGATGCAGCCTTACAATGCAGAAGTGAAAAATGTGTGTATTTTACTAATTACAGAACCGACACCAACCTGGGGGAATTTGCAGGTGTGGGAAACTCAGCTCACAGGTGACTCTGATTACACCAGATGAGATGTACTGAGGGCTGGAGGAAGTGGATTTTTCTCCCCCTCACTTGCTTTTGCAGTGCTGTTATCCAGGGAGCTACAAGCAAAGACTGTTACAGTGAAAGGAAGACAGAAGGGTTTCTGCAGGAGCCCAGTTAGAGCTGGATGAGGATTAGCTCAATAAGTTTGTGTTTTCTCTAGAAAATCAGCTCCTGTAGATGGAGAATTTGCCTGTGGGACCTGGGTCCCAAGCAGGGTGGCAGCCTGAGCTGTGGGCTTACCTTCAGAGGGGCTGTTCAGAGAGAAAGGAGGGGGCTTGGTGCTTCCCATGAACGTGTGTGTGCCAATACCATGTGAAAATTATACCTTGTGCTGGCTGAGTCTGACTTGTACATGCTCAGGAGGTGGCTCTGGGCGTCCCTGGGGTACAGAGGGCTGCTGGGGCTGAGGACTGCAGCACAGCCCTGAGTGTGTGTGGAGCTGGAGGAGCAGAGGGGCTGGGTGCCCCTGTCACTGCCATTGCTGCCTCCAGCCTCGCTGCCCAGCCCGGTTCTGTCCTCACTCACACAACAGCCATTTAGATCTTTGACCAAAGATTTAATTTATTATGAGGGACATATGTTTCTCATAACTATGGTTTCTGTCAGAACCCACGAGCATTAGGGGCTTTTTGTTGAGAATAATGGAAAATTCCCATTGAGCAAAGTTCCCCTCTGCTGTGCCATTAACTTAGCTCCATATATCTTCACGAGTGTGGAGAGGGAGGGTTTTAAATATTTTTAAACAATTAATTTAAAAAGCTTTTTCTTCCCTTAACTTTTGTCATTACAACTTGATATTAAGTTAAATAATTTCATGAAGCATTCTTCTTCAAATTAAAATTAATGTGTTTCCATTTTTATAACCAAGCAACAAATCTTTATATTTTTGGAGCTGAGAATTTGCCAAAACCTATTTACTTAAAAAAACCCCCACAAGCCAAAGTTAAAAAAAGAAATGGGTTGGGGTAGTTTATATCTGAACCATAACGCAAATTCAAGGATCTTTCAGGCTAAAGTGTAAGGATTGCTGCATCTGATTCAACCAGGGATCTCTGCCAGGATGAAAGAGGAAGAAAAGTTAGGAGATTTAAACTTTTACTCCAATAAAAGTAAAAGCTGATTTTTCTGTGGCATTTCAGTAGTCAATGACGAGGTGCAAGGCAGAAAAGCTCCATTTATTTATTTTGCAGATTTTATGCAATATACAGCTAACTAGGAGTAGAGTAGAAGATAAATTATGGTCAAAAAGGAGATGGAAGCTACTCTTAATTACTTTTCTGATCACAGGGGTACTTCAATAACTGTTTCAAACCTTGTTTCATGTGTTAACCTGGGTACTGCATATTTCAAACTGGACTAGTAAGTCACTAAAGGTAATGAGGACTCCATGGTGTGATGTGAGACAGGGTCCAACAGAAGCCTAATGACACCAGATTTAATTGGAAGGTGTAGTTGATGAACCAATAAAATCCCTAAAACCAAAAGCAGCAATATGGGGGCTGAGGTTCTGCCCACAAGTAATTGCTCAGTGGTATAAAGTGTTGCAGAGAAAAGCCAAAGTCGTATTTTTGCTATTAGAGAAGACAGAAATCAGTTCACTTGCTTCCTTGTTTTGATATTTTATGCATTTAAGAGATTACATTAATAACAGTCTAAGACAACTATGTGGTGGCTGGGCTAATCTTAAATATGCTGTGGCAGATTATGCCTGCATCTTAATGTGGGTTATGCTTCATGTGATGGAAATGTTCACAAAGTCTGGAAAGCCACAAAACCAGCGCTGGGATTTATTCAGTGTCAAAAATATGTTGCTTCCCAATCTCCTTACAACGGTTACATAATGCTTGCATTTTGATTACAGTACTTTTCAACAGGTACCTTTGCTGCAGGTAGAGATAGAGGGGCTCCACAGAGTTTGACAGAAACGTGACTCTCAAATGTTGTGCCTCAGCCACACTTGGCTTGCCCCTTTCCCAGACACCAGGTGCCCTTGGAGGGATATGTGCTGTCCTTATCAAAGAGGATGCCTTCTTTGGGATGGGGGATTATCTGCACACACCTTCTGCCTGACACAGAGAGCCAAGCACACAGACTTGTCTGGCTGGAGGACAAAAAGCAACTTTAGGGTGGATCCGTGTCAAACTTTTCCACCTATTGCTTATGTGTTCCATGTGTTTTTGTTCATGCTTGTAAAAAACACCTCCTCCTGTATTTGTGCCATTTTTTGTTTTTGGATACTGACATTTTTGCTCCTTCCTTCAGCTCATTTCAGAGGTAAAAACCCTAAATCGTATAAAAAATTTATCCTAACAAAATGTAGTGTGGGAAGTGCTTTGAGATCATGTAATGAAAGGCCTCATGAGGTACAAGTCTTTGAGGGGATGTTTAGCTTACCCACTGTCTTGTTGCTGCCAAGTTTTTTGGTGGAAACATTTTTCAGTGGTAGGGAATGATGCTTTTACTCACAGCAGATGCATAAAATAAAAATTTATATCAAAAATTAGAAGGAATCAACCCTAAACTTTTCTATTTCTATCTTTATACACTATATGTGGGCACACCACTACTTTCTCTGAGGAAGAAAAACATATTTATGAGATCATCTAAGGTGTCAGCTTCTTCATGTATTGGTGACAAGGCAGAAGATTTCAGCCTGATGGCAACGACTGAAAAAAAATCCATGTAGGTTATGAAGTTGAGCGCTTTGGGCTTGCACAAGTGTCTGTCTCTTGCAGGGCTCCTGACAGCAGCCAGGGAGGCTCACAGGAGCACCACGACAGAGCCTGCTCCCCGGGCTCCAGAGCCCTCCCCAAGGCTCAGAGCCGTGCTGAACAGCTCAGTATGTGAGAAGAATGATATTTCAGCCCTGAAAACCCAACCATTATGTTTGTTTGTACTTTTGATTATTTGTAAGTTCCCTAACTACCGCTGTGTGCGTGACTCTGAGGCTGCCATATTGCACAATGTGTTACCGTGGTGGGTCAGATTAGAGCTACACTGCCAACCCTATTCCAGTAAGAGAGCTGGCATGAGGAAAAGATGACTGAATTAGTGGCCAATTGGGACATTTTCTGACCTACTCTGTAGGAACCAAGTCCTCTGAACTTTCCCATTATCCTTCGGCTTCATCCTTTTAATAGGGACCGAATCTCCATTAACAATTGAACACCGACAATAAGTGCCATCAGGAAAAGGAAATTCAATTTTAGTGGGGGATGACAGCCTTACCTTTTCGCGCTTAATTGGCCGTATTGTCTCCAAAAGTTAATTGGTTACTTAGTCCAGGTAGTTAGTAAAATGTTTAGCTGCGTCAAAAAGCCCAGGCTCCTACTGTTAATGGGGCATGAAATGGAATGTTTGATACTGCAAATAAAATCAGTGATATTCAAGGATGTTATGGTAGGTAATGCGTTGAAACTGCCATTTAATGGGTCCTGGAAGATTAGGGTAGTGTCAGCTGGAACCGCCCGGTCTCTTTTCTGACATTGTTAGTTGCCTCTTCATTTACTTAACGGCTGTCTGCACTGATTACATAGGCATAAAACTCCCTACAAAAAAACAACAGAGACACGCTCTATTAGCAGTCCAATTAGAACTATTTGCATATTACAGTTCATTTCTGCTTAAGTGAATCCCTAATACAACTTTAGGAAAAAAAAATTCTATTGTCATTTAAGAAAAAAAAAAAAAGACAGGAAAAGAAAGGAAAAGCCTTAAAGGTGATCTCTTCTCTACCTCTTCTTTTTCCCTGGGCAAATTTAGTAAAGGCCCATAAAAAATAAGTGGTGGTGGAGCAGTCCAAAGGTAAGAGATTTCTGTTGCAGCCTTATAAGATGATGACGACTTTATAAAATATCAGGAAAATCATGCCAACTTTTTTTATATGGCCATTGTGGAGTTTTTTCCTAGATTGCTTTCCAATATGGGTTTTTTTGGAAAGTTTTCTTTAAGATATCCAAAGGTAAATGTTAGATCAACCTTCACCTTGGGTTTCTTGAGCTAAATAGCTAATGTGTCTGAGAATGGATCTCAGGAGGAGCACACTTGAGGCTGTGCAGTTCACCTACCCTATTAGCAAATGGTGGAAAATGATTCCTCCCCTTCTCCCAATCCTCTCCCACACCCTTAGAGGCTGGAGATAATAGGGAGGGATTACAGCCCTCTGCTCCTCTTGAAAATACTTTCGTCTAAATTTAAACCTATTGTCAAATGGCATAGAATGGATGCCTTGGGACTGAACTGAAGCAAGTGAGAAGAAATGCATCCAAATTCTCAGGACTTCAGAGGAGTCATCTCCTGCAGGAAGTGTGGGAGACTTGGGATGATTTAATTGTGGCCTTCAAGTACCTGAAGGAAGCCTATAGGTATAGAGACATTTTATAAGGGCATGTAGGGACAGGACAAGGGGGAATGGCTTAAAACTGACAAAGAGTAGGTTTAGATTAGATATTGGGAAAAAATTCTTTACTCTGAGGGTGTTGAGGAACTGACACAGGCTGCCCAGAGCAGCTGTGAGTGTCCTATCCCTGGAAGAGTTCAAGGCCAGATTGGATGGGGCTTGGAGTAACATGGTCTAATGGAATGTCCCTGCCCAGAGCAGGATGTTGGAAAGAGATAAACTTTAATTATTAATTATATCCATTCTATGTCTCTGTGAAGTAAGAGATGCTGGAACTGGTGGTGGATGTTTGCTGGAGACCTCTCTTTACTTATCTGTAGAATGGGAAGAAGAATATCTCTATGGCCAAATCACTTTGTGGGACTTTTGTTTAAGTGAGAGCGATGCTCTGAGCTCTGCATCTGCAAAGGCAGCAGCTGTGCCCATACAAACAGCAAGAGAGCTGAGGGCCATAGAAACAGAGCCCTGCAGGACTGTGTGGTGAAGCCTTCTTTAAAACAATAGCAATATTGCTAGTAATAACCAAAGGTAATAATTTCTACTCCTCCTTTAAATTTCCACTTCCCTGCAGTCTGCTGAGCCTGTTGTATTTAAAGGCCTCTTTTTAAGATGGTAATTACAATTTGTGCACATGCTTGCTGGCGGGGTGAGTAGGCTGTTTCTCCTGTGAAATAAAAATGCTGGGGTTTTTTTATTTTTTTTTCTCCTTCTCTTTTGTTAGCATGTTTCCCAGGGCCCCTTTCTCATGGAAACCTGGGGGCTGACAACCAGCAAGAAGCTTCTCACCTGCCTCTTGGTTGGCTGGGATATCTCTCCGAGGGTCTCCGAGCCGGGCTGGCTGGGTGGAAAAGCTGAGCTGGTTGATTGGTACTTGGATTAGAGGCACCTACAGGAGCCCAGGGGAGACCTTTGATGTTCAAATGCTAGTGTAAATACCGACAGAGTTATTTCCAAAGCTCGCACAGTTCAATTCCTTTTTACATGCAGACCTAATTTCACAGGTCAGCCAACCCACCTCCGCTATTATCTGGATTTAGCGATTAATAGAGGATTTCAGTAGTTGACTGTGACAAATAGTGACTAGGGAAGGGAGGGGGGGGAGAGCTGCTCTAAAACAAGGTTTTTAACAGGTCGCTCTCCCCAAATCCATTATTTTTACTCTGACACACAAACAATTGCAAACAAGCCCAGAACCAAGAAAATCCCTCAATGCAAAGAGCGCAATTCTCTGTTTCTCTCTCCCTCCACCCCTGCCTTGCCCATCAGAGGAGTCACAGTGTGCAATATGTATTGTTTTTATGCCCTGTTGGGTCCTTTGTGTCCGGCCTCCCGCTTTATATCTAACACTCATTCACACTTAGCAGAGATGAGTATTGTCAGACAAAACTCTGGCACTCAAACTCCCGCTGCCTCCCGGGGCTGCCCAGCCCCAGAGGGCACAGCCACGGGGGGACAGGCCCTCTGCCCCCACAAACACTCCCTGCCAAGAAAATGGCTTTCTGGAAAAGGACTGCCTGCTAATAAAACAGACTCAAATCAGTAAGCAATGATTAAGGATTGGGCAGTTCTTTCTGCTGTTGTTACTCGAATACACGTTTTTTTTGCTCAGGCAGTGAGAAAAATAAAAAAAGCTCCAAGTTATTTTAGGGACTAGTTTCTTGCACATGAGATGAATGAAAGGGAAAAGCAATACTCGGGAAATATTCATTTTCTTCCTTATATATATATATTAAAAAAAAGAATGGCAACCAGAATTGCCTTTTTAAATAAAACATCAGCCCAGGAATGCAAACTCTACTCTGTTTATATTCAACATCTACTCTGTCTTTTTTTTTCCCTGGTTCAATGTCATGCCTAGTGGAATAGCAATTCACAGAAAACATGGGATAAATCATTAGTTCCAGTTTATTCTACTTTTATTTACAGCAAGGATTTCTTTACCACTGAACAGAATTGATTGCTGGTGAGGGACTATTTGATTATTAGTGTGGGACTACTTGGGCACTGTGGTAGTCACTGAGGGAAGGTGGCTTTTTTGGGTGCAGAGGGATTAGGTAAAGGCTTGATCATAATGTGCGAACATGTGCTTCCTTCTAAGGGTTATTTTGCAGAGAACTCCAGATTCTGGAAACTGTTTTACCTTTTATTTCCATTAATTAATGTGAACTAGCAGAGGATTTGTTGATTTAAAAAACAAAGAAAGGATAGATTATTAGGTACTGCAAATAAAATGTACTTACTTATTTGTTAATCACAGTGGTGATTTTATTTTGTTTGTCTGTGAGTGAGAGGGGGGAGTCAGGTTGCCAGTTGCACTTTGCATTTATGATTAGATTTCCTTACTGATCCTCCTGGGATTTTCAGTACTGAAACAGGAGAAATTTATTTACTTTTATTTGTGTGTTTTGGTGTTTTTTTATTTTTATTTTTTTTTTCCCAACAGTCTTACTCTAGAAATATCCAAGTTTTGCCCTCAAAAAATTTGCCAGAGGCTTTCAAACTGAAAAGCTACATTTTGTTACCACTTGGAAATTTGCATCGCAAACTCTGGTGAACTTTAGCTGCACGCTGATGACCCGTGTGCCTGCGAGCCAAGAAACTTGCCTTGTAAAGGGAATACAGGGGCTGAGAAGCTCCAGGGTCAGCTGGAGCCAGGAAATGCAGTGTCACAAGAACAACAATTTGCATGAGTCCTGCAAAAATAAATGCGCTTATTGACATCTCTGGGCCCGAGTCAAACTCTGAGGGTGGGTCATTCTATTCTGGTTTTGTGCCCGTCTTTTAGGGAAAATCAGAGCTGTTTTGTAATTTTGTTTGTGTAACCAAGAGTCATCTTTCTCCAGTCTTGGTTTGCCTGTGTGGGACTGGAGTCCAGCTCTGGAGCCCTGGCTCTGAGCACCCTTGTCCTGACCCGGCGTTCAGCAGCAGGATCACATTACTAATGAGGGCATGTTTGAGCTCAATTAAAATAAATACATTTTACAAAACTCAGCCTAGTTTCAAATATTCAGGCAGCTGTCTCTGCCAGTCACCTGCCAGTTTATTGCTTCAAGTCCTTTCCTCTAACTTAAATTCCTCTTAGCCTCTGCTCAGGGACAAATGACTTTTGTTGTTCCTTTTTGTTTACTGCTTTGGCTGTACACACAACCCTTCTTGGAAATTGCTTCTTTCCCAAGTATGGTACTTTGGCACATGAAATAATTTGGCTTTTTAAAAAAACCAACCAGCTTGCAACATTTCCAGTATGTCTGTCCCACTGGAAGGGG
>NW_005054400.1:1112418-1129175 GCF_000277835.1 Geospiza fortis
TTCATTAAAGAGAACACTGACTTAAGGAAAACATGATATTTCTGACTTTTTTAATATCAGGGTATATCTTGCAGTATTTTGGGGAAGAAGAGGCTAAACCATATTTTTTCTGATTTTGTTTCTTTTTCCCATTGCTCTACCTTCTGTTAAGTGATGGAAGCTCCCATATTGACAGCACTGCTTTACATCCAGCCTCCTGACTGCAGCACATTCCTTACTTCCACAGCACTTCTCTCCTGTAGTAACTGCAGTTCCATTTCTGCTGAACAAGTTGCTCTAATATATGTATGTGTATCTACTCATATAAATAAATACATTCCCTGCCCTCTGTAATTGCATCAGTGGCTTCCAAACTTGTTGAAAACACAGGCTCGTTGTTAGCTTCCTGAATTGGCTGTGAACAACTGTGTTTTCATGAGCCATCCTAAAAATTTATAATCAAACTGGTGGTGGAGACAATGCTGCCATTGACCACACTGAGCACTCCCTGAAATTTACAGAGCAGTTGAGTACATCTTCCAGCCATTTTTTCTCTGGTTTTCCCTTTCAAAGTCACAATGAACACTTGTGCTTTCTTCAGATTTATGAAACTCCTCCATGTTCTATTACTTTATTTTTTTCTAGCTCTTCCCTGGGCTCTGCCCATGTGTTCCTGCTAATTCAGCGTCCAGTACAGAATTACAGGTACACGTGTAACAGAGTTTTGGCAGACAGAGCTTTTTAAAGCCAATGGCAATTTCATGCATACATACCCAAAGGTATTGACCCTCAAGGACTCTTGTGGTTAGACATTGATAGCAAGCATTTGATTACCTATGTGCACCTTCAGTTATATCAAGGTGTGTAATTAAAAATGAAGTGCCTGATTCCCTGCTCTGTTACTCCATTTCATGCTGGAATAGTTGAAATGAGCAATGTGCCCTGCTGAAAGTACTGGAGAGGGGTGTAAATGTGTTCTCTGGTAAGTTTTGGTGGAGTTTATGAGGGAACTTGGGGAGGTTATCTTTCTCTGTGGATGACCCATCCCTGGCAGTGTTAAAGGCCAGGTTGGATGGGTCTCTGAGGAAGCTGTTCTAGTGGAACAGGATCCACTAGAACAGGTTCCATCATCTCATTCCACCACAGCGGGGGGTGGAATGAGATGATCTTTAAGGTCCCTTCCAACTCAAACTCTTCTATGATTCTACATTCCTGTACATTTAACAAACCCATAGAATGAAAACACACTGACACAGGCTGTTTTCATCATTGATTAACCAGTTTCATGACCTTTACAGTATGAGAAAAAATTGGCAGTTTTAACTAACAATAAATTGATCCCGTTATTCAGTATAGAATATTCCACTGATTTCAAACAGGATGCACAATAAAGAGGCCAGGTACTTTCTGTCAGTGTCATGCACAGGAAAATAAGCAGGGCTGTTATATGGCATCTATGACAATGGCAGGACAAGCCATAAACACAAACATTCACACACAGCCAGGTCTCCAAAGCTCCTGTTTGCCAATTACAGTAATGCTGATGACATATCTAGTTTAACGCACACAGCATTAAAATAGTTCCCCCTTTTCTAGGAAAATCTAATTACACCAAGCCCAAGCACTCAATCAAACCTGTTATTCTGTGGCTAAACAGCCCAGTGTTAATGCAATTTGAGGAGATCCAGGCCGTGACTGGGAACGTCATGTATTAACAATATCTAATGGGAGCTCCCGTAGGTAAATGAATATGCTAACAAGCAAGGTCGCTGCTAAATCTAATATCTTTAAGCTGTTTAATTCCAAACAGTCCCTTAATAAATCAATTGACCGGGAGAGCTGATGCCCCTATCAATTATTCAGGAGGGCAAATAAATATTTCAGATGATTTGATAGGAAGACTAGTGTTGGCCTTATAGAAAGCTTTGCATTTCATTAGCCTCTTGCTAAAAGTTTTATAACGTGTGGAACAGTGGTGGTTTTCCCTAATCTCACAACCCCAAGTGTGGGGAAGAAGAGGCTGAGGTATCCTGCTTCAACAACCTCATCTGCCAGGGACTTGATGACAGCTGAGATGGGAAGAGATGGGAATAGTTTCAGGCTTCCTAGTGACAACTTCTCCACCCCAACAAATGACGAGAGGAAAATCAGAACACACTTTCATTTCTGGGGAAACCAAAAAAAAAAAAAGTAACCTTAGGAAGCTCGGATTAGTGGTTAACGCCACGTGCCATGCTGCCTTTTGTAAATGAGGGAAGTAATTTATGTTTGTATTGGATTATTTGTGTGTTTATGTTAACACTGAGCCGTGATTCAGGTTTGCCAAATGCAATTCTCTTGAAGGAAAAGCAGAGTTATTAAAAGAGGTGCTGCCTGTAATTGATCTGCATTAAGTAAGTGAAGCTTGCAAAGTGCTTGAGATACTTGAATGGACGAAGCCAGGAGTGCAAAATATTATTCTATAAGAGCAAAAGTATTATCATTGTATCTGAAAAATTGCTGATCATTGAAACATGTGGTTTATTATAAAATCAATAAAGACAAAGTTACAAGAGAAAGCAGAGAAAATGTACCTGACACCGGTGAACAAAGAAGAAGGAGGTCCCTGAGGAAGCTTCTTCAACCGTGTGTAAATTTGCTTGCCTCTGCCCAATCCATTTATACCACTAATACAGATTAAAAGTCAATGATTACTTACATAAGCATTTCAGTTTATGGAAAGAAACCTGTGCCATAAAAGATGATCTATTGTTCTGCAATGTACACGGATCTGTGTCTCCCTGTGATAAGTCAGGGTCTCATTCCTGCCATAGCTCTCCCACCCATGTCTCTCCTCCACAGAGAGTCCCTGCAGCAGAAGGCTGAAGAAACAGGCTCAGGGTGTAAGTGTGTTGGCACCAAAGTCATCAACACTGAGCCTGAAGCCTCCCACTGAGCCTCATCACTATGGAGAACATAAAAATATGAGATTTCTTGCAACAACAACAAGCAAGGAGGTCTCTGCCTGGCATGGTGCTCACAAGGGAGCTCAAAGTCCCCAGCAGTGCTCTCCACATGGCCAGGGTTTATGCTCTGATGAGAAAGGGGACTCAAATCCTGCTCCTCCAGAGTTATAGACTATATGAAACTCCCCAAAGGGTGGTTTGCAAAGATTTCCTCCCCACTAATGCAGCATAAGGGATTTTCCACAATATGAGGGTGGAGAGTTCCAGCTACAAAAGTCCTTTTGGCGGGAAGATTGTTTAAAAATTTGATGTAAGACAAAATTTTAAATAATTTTGGACTCATAAGAAAACACTACACTTTCAGAACTTGACTAGAAAAGCTTCTGACACTCCAGACTGGGTCCTCAGCAGAAATAGTCTGATTTACGCCTCCTCTAGAGCAGGCTTTTGGTTCTTTCTGCTTCTTCTCCCTAAATAGCAAGATCCATATAAAAATCACTGAATGAGGATCTTCTATGGCAGCAGTTTTACATTGCAAATTACTCAATGAGGTATGAAAGAAACATCTCAGCTGCGCGAAATCATAATTTAAATGTTAGGTTTGGTTTATTTTCAGCTTCATGACTCAATGGGGTAGATCCTCTCTATGGCACTGAAAGTAAAATCTGGCCAGGTTTAAAATCCAGTGCAGGGATTTCAACTCAATCATTAAGTAACCTTTTTCTAGAACTCAAAATGCCATGTTGTCATGTGTGTGCTGAAGCTGAGCCTGGGTGCCACAGAAGTTTGCATGGCAAAGTGGGAATGGGAATTACTCTGCATGTGGAAAATGCAAAAGTAGTAGAAGGATATTAAGGGATAGTACAATCATTTACTAAACATAAAATTTGGATCCTAAACCACTTTTTGTTTCTTTCAAGTTCAGTTTCTACTTGGTTAAAAAAAAAAGGTTTTAGGAATGAAATCTTTACTGGCAGAGAATATATGGCTCCCATAAACTCATGCAAGAGTCCCTGTTCCTGTTTTCCAGAGGGAAGACTTTTTCAATCTTTTGCAAAAGCTATTTCTATTGGAAGAGACACAATCCATAGGAATTTCTTGGAAAAATAAAGTTAAAGTTATATGGGAAATTGGTGTGAAAGGCTTTTTTCCCTTTATTTATTTTTTTTCTTTTGTATTAAAATAGAAATTCTGAAAACATTTTCTTTAGATTCAGTTCATGAAAGGTCTTTCAGATTCAGCTATCCTTAGGGACCTCAAGGACAGTGTTGGTGAGGATTTTATGAAAATATTGATGCAGAAAATCACATGAAGTTTCTTCATTATATTGAATTTTAGTGTTCTGGATAAGGAATTGTGGACTAAGAACATGACAATCGGGTTAGTAATTATTGAAGCTTTCATATTTCTTTTACTCCCATCATTTCAGATTTCCATGAAGGACAGGGTCTGTCCTAGTGAGATTCTAGCTATGGAATAAATATACACAACTGCTCTGATTTGTCAGCAAAGCTCCTGCTATTAGCAAGAATTGTTTTGAAAATGTGCCCCCTCACAAAACTACATGGAGATGCTGTTGACGTCACTTTTGTCCTTTTGTTCTTTTTCTTAAAAAAAAAAAAAGAAGAAGAAGAAAAAGATAAAAAGAAATATATAAAGAATAATAACGAGAAAGTGTTCATCTAACTCATTCACAAGGTTCTACCTGCCATCCCTTATGCTCAATGAGGATGTGAGGGCACTGTTAGGCATATGTGCATGTAAATTACCTCTAACTGCACATCTCTATTATAGGCAATTACACTAATGTGCTAGAATGATACATTTAGTGTCTTCAGAAGATAGAAGCTGGGTGGAGGGCAGACTGATTTGAAGATCAATCTGGATGAAACAAAGAATGGTATTTATTTGGCAGACCACTGGGGAGAGCTGGCTAAAACTGCAGAATGAGATAACATTAGCCATTTGATAAGTGAGGGTTGCAATTTAGGAGTCTTATTTGCTTTTAATTTAAAAAAAAAAAAAGAAAGAAGTCTGTGGATTTCTCGGCTAAGATTGGGAACTACTTTTCTCTGTATAATAGGTATCTCAAGCAGTATGAATTGGCAACCAGGAAACGTGCCAGGTGTTTGAGTTGGCCTATCCAGTCTGTTCCTCTATCCAGATGTCAAAATGCGAGTTCTTGTGCTCATACATGCAGGGCAGAGCACCTGTGAGCAAGAAAAACTGGTGCCAGCCTTCTCTGTGAGGTTTCCAGCAAAGCTAGGAAGTGTTTCTTTATGGAGAAGGGGAATTCAATGCACTTGCCTGCCTGTGCCTTCACCACTCCCGAAATGCTCTTTGCTGGACAACTTCTTTTGACTAAAATAAAAAAAAAAATATCTGAATTCATAACAGCAAAAACTTAGGAGGCATTTGTTGCATCCTGGCTGCTTTACAGTTCTGTGCAGAATTTAGGTGGCTTCATATTAGTGCCTGAGTCTCAAATGCTTTACTTAGAAGTTACAGGAGGAAAGTTCTTGCTGCCTCAGCAAAGAGGCCTTGAGGTGTGGAGGGAGAAATGTCTGGGTTAAAGCACCAGCTGTTCCCATGACTTTCCCATCCACAGAACCACCATGGCTATGGGCTGCTTCTGCTCTTTGTTCATGTCCTAGCCTTGGGAAGAAACAGAGGAAAGCTGCATGAGGTTACCTGTGAGGGCTGAGTGACAGCTCACATGGCACCACTACCCAATATTGGCATCATAACATGAGTTTTCTATTTCTGTCGTTGTTTTACATGTGGCAATCCCTGTAGGAAACTTAAGACAGAGACTTTTCATACTATGACAAATGCACACACTTAAGATGCAACGACGCATTAAAGATTATTATCTGATAATATATGTTTTTGTATGCACCAGTACAGGCTGGGGCCTGACCTGCTGGTCCTGGTGGACAACAGACTGTCCATGAGCCAGCAGAGTATCCTTGTGGCCAGGATGGCCAGTGGTACCCTGGGATGCACTAGAAAGAGCACTGCCAGCAGGGCAAGGGAGGTGAGGCACACCTACAGTGCTGTCTCCAGTTCTGGGCTCCTCAGTTCCAGGAGACATGGAGCTCCAGGTCCAGGAGAACCATTAAATCAGTCAGGAGCCTGGGAAATCACTCCTGTGAGGAAAGGCTGAGGGAGCTGGGCCGGTAGAGCCTCAAGAAAAGGTGAATGAGAGGGGACTTAATCAAATTGTAAAAGCGTTTGATAATCCTGACTGCTTGCCGGTGACAGAATGAGCACACTTCCCTTCAAAAGGCCAGCTTGGTGTTACAGGGATGCAGTGCACAAATATCAAATGGTGGGACAAAATTCTGTGCATCTGTGGGATGTGGGGGAAAACAAGAAACAGTGGATGGAGGGAAAAGAAACACAAAAGAGAAACAACCCTATTCCATAGAGGCTAAATATCTTTATGTGCCTTCTGGAGAACTTAGCAAATTTTCCGCCGAGGACCTGCTTTTTACAGGGATTTGCTTTGCATGCTACAGGCTGCTTTAAAGAGTTTTCTGGTTTTACATTTGGCTGCACCATGAGGAGATTACTTCCTGATGCTTAATAAATGCAGAACAGAGATTCGTAGGGCCACGCATTTGCACACACGCACGCATGCAACTGAGATGCCCAGCAGATAAGTGCAGTATTTTTGTTTACAAGGAGATATTACACTGGAAATCCTATTAGCAATCAGACAGTCTGCTGGCTGGATTTACTAAACTTCAACCAAAGGAGTTATTCCAGCTGGCATATTAACCCCCTAAAGGCTTAGTTTTACATTTTAGATGCTCCCCTAACTTGCGGAGGGATGGATGCACTGTAGGCACAAGCAAAGTTTTGCCAGTTAAAGTGTTTAAGATCAAGACAGAAATTCATGGGCACTCCAGGTAAGGTGATTTTATTGCACTTACATCTGCAGCACAGGGATGCTGATGCATCTGAAATCATGCCTTGTCATCATAAAATCTCCCCCAGCCCTAACCGTAGTCCCATGGATTTTGGCACTGTGAGAAGAATGGAGGGACACATCCCTTTTCCAGGGAGCAAGGCTGTGATTTGGGGAGGGGATATAGGCAGACCCCAGCCCTGAGCATCCTCCTGTGTAAGGCTTGCTGCACCATGCTAGCTTAAAAAGACAACAAGCAGATGGAGAGCAGGGAAATAGGATGCAACATACACAAATTAAAAAGTCGCAGATGTGGTAGACGCATATCCTATTAGTTTTGTCTGGAGCTGGTTGAAAAATGCTAGGGATAAAAATTCAAATGATTGTTAAAAAGAAAAAAAAATGATGCTGAGAAACATAAAGATTTGAACCTCCTTCTAGCTTTACCTTGTGCCATTTCACTCACCTTGGGGCTGGGGATGTGCACAGGTGAAAGTGAGAGGCTGGAGGAAGAAAACAGTGTTAAAAGAACCAGAGTATTTGAATATATGAACCTCCAATGTGTGATATTTTTTTATGTTTACACCCTAAAACCTGTTGACTATTTTTGCTCTCAGGTACCATCTTTGAAGGTCCTGAAATCTGTAATCAGATTTGAAATGTTTATTTTTATTTTCTTCAAGGATTCATTAGGTCAAATGATAATTTGAGCTCTGGTTCAGAAAAAGAAAATTCAGATCTGAATTTTTCTTTGGTCAAGTGTTAACACAGGATCAGAGAATCCTGAAATGACTCTTTTCAGCTGTTATTTGTCATATATTTTGAGCTATTAGCAATGATTACACTCACAGTTTATGACTCTTTCTCAGCTTATTTAAACTCAGCCCTCACCCTGTCTGCATTTCTAACTGGATATCTTTTCCTGAGGATGAATCATTCAGCACCACTGCTCTGATTTCCACTCTCCTTTACTCTCTGTGAACTGAGCATGTTTGACAAATTCTGACCCTTTATAAAAATACCTGGCTTAGTTTTACAATATTATTTATTTTTATAGCCCAAAGCCAAGCAGGTGAAGAAAAAAATGAAGACAATTTGGTAAATAATGAACACAGGGATGACATATTGTTTTCCTGCAATGAGGAATAAATGCACTTTATTAAGTGACCTTTACTCTAGTGGCTGCCAAGAAATTGGAGATAATAAAGCTCTTACTTGAAGAGGATTTTAGTTGAGAGGGGATATTCCTTAAAAAAAAAAAAGGGAGCCATTTTTTTATTAAAATGTTGTAGCAATATTGGTATAGGCTAAAGTGTGTTATTGAGACCATTTGTGTTGTTGTTCTTTCTTTTAATTAATTTATCCTTGCAAATCCTCTGATTGAATTACTGTAGCAAATGGAAGTTTAATTCCCCACTTTTCTGGCTTGCAAATCTTTATCCTGGGTCTTGCTTTACTGTTCCACATCTTTCCAGGAGGCAGAGAGTGTTTGCTGGGGATGGCACTGGGGCTGGCGAGTGCCACCTGCCTGTGTTTAGCCATTGTTTCCATCTATGATCATAAGCAACTTAACCAGCTTTGCATCTAAAGGGATTACCATGACCAGGCACCAAGAGGAACCTTTCCACTGGTCTCAGTGTATTACTAGTCTAATCCTAAGTGTCAGGGAAGGCTGAGAGAGAGGACAAGGGGCTCTGTGCCTGTTGGTGTGCAGGACAATGTTCACTGTGCGTGAGATGCTGAAGTTTTGGGGTGGGTTATGTCTGAGAAGGCATCAGCCCTCCTGTAGGGCATGCTCAGAGTGAGCCATTCACACACACCTGTAGATATGCTGTGTTTGTGGAGTTTAAAGGTTTTATATGTCAGGCAGGAGATTTATCTCTAGAGCAAGGTATAGTTTCTTTAGGTAGGGTTGTATTGTCTAATAGTATCACAGAATGGTTTGGGTTGGGTGGAACCTTAAAGTTCACCCTGTTCCAACCCCCTGCCATGGGCAGGAGCACCTGCCACTAGACCAGGTTGCTCAAAGCCTTGTTAACTTGTCCTTGGACACTTCCCAGGATGGGGCATCCACAACTCTGCACAACTTGTTCCAGTGCCTCAGCACCTTCACAGGGAAGAATTTCTTCCTAAAACATAATCTAAACATTCTCTCTTTCTGTTTGAAGCCATTCCTCTTTGTCTTATCTCCCCCTGGCTTCCTTGGAGGTCCTTTTCAGACAATGGAAGCTGCTGTAAGACCTCCCTGCAAGCTTCTCTTCTCCAGGCTAAACAGCCCCAACTTTCTCCTACCTGAAGAGACAGAAATATTGCCCCAATAACTCTGCAGTCACTCTTGATTTTGACAGAGTGGATTTTGTTTGTGCACCCTATTTCTTTCACACTTTTAAATTTAGAGGCAACTTCCAGTGGTGTTTCTGCCCATGAAACCTACATTTAGGGTTCGCAGAAACCAGTCACCAAGAGCTCTTCTCACAGGCCTAAATGTGTTCCTTAACACTCAATTAGGGATGAGCTAGACCACATAACAGGCTCATCATCCAGCAGCCAATTCCTGGGGGAAGCCAAAGCCCAAGTGGAAGATTTGGTCCACGAGCCCCACAGCCAGTGCCACACGTTCTAACTGAGCAAGGATAGGGGACATATCCTGCACTAGAAGCTGTGGCTTGAGCTCAAGCACTGACTCTGGGGTATAGGTGTATGTTAGAGGATGTCATATCCCACCTTAAGTATGTATGAGTGAAAACGAGGTGAGGGAGGCTGACAGAGGATTCAGAATATGAGTCCACAAACCCTTTTTAGAGATCATCCCCTCCAAGTTACTAAAAGCATCAAGGAAGAGAAAAAGAAGCAGAGATGTAAAATGCAAGTAGCACTTTTTAATAGATTTTTCTTCCTTTTCCCCAAAGGGTTCAGCTGCAGAGAAAGAGTGGAACATAATAATCCTTAGCATTTATATAGCACTTTACATTTCCAAAGCTCTGTACAAACATTAACTGATCAATCTTCACAACACCCCTGTGGGTTAGGGATGTATGATTAACCCCATTTTACATTGGGGGAAACCATAACACTTCAGAAGCTCTCCTCAAGAGGTGCCTGGCTCCTGCAGATCCCAGTAATTCAAATTGGAGCCATCCCTGACACTTCTGAGCGCCGGGCGCTTTGCCACCGCCTCAGGGCTACATGGCCACTCTGTGCCTGCTGCTCCAAAGGCTCTCTCTTCCCTTCCCTGCTCTGACTGCTGGACAGCCCATGCTTTTGCACACCTCTGCCTCTCCGTTTCCTCGGTGGAGTGACACCAGTGACTGGAATTTCAAGAAGTAAAACCTTACCTGGTTGATGTGCCCTGCCCTTTTCTCAACCCACGAGGCTTTTGTTATATTTTCGCTCCCCTCCCCGTCTGAGGAGCTTCTTTGGTGGGCACTTGGCAAATATCTAGGGTTAACCCATCACAAAATGTATTTTCTTTTCCTTTTTCTTTCTTTTTTTTCTTTTATTTTCCTTCTTTCTTTTTTCTTTCCTTTTCCAGCCCCTGGAAGGATTTAAGCTGAAATGTAATCCTGTATTGAGTGAAAGCACACAAATACAGTGATATACCTGCTACCTGATGCCTCTCTCCCCCATTCTTTTATCAATCTCTTCTTGATAATTTCCTGCGTTTTAGAGAAAATGGCAGGTAGAGTAGGGGATTAATGCAAAAATGCAGCTATCTTACTTTTTTTTCCTTGTGCAGGCATAAATAGATGTCTTTAACATGAAATCCTGCTGTAAATTGTTGAATTGTATTAACTTTTTCATGCTTACTGAGTTTCCATCCCCTGAGCACGTGTTGGCTCTTCAAGCAGAGCTCTGCTTTTGCAGGAGATGGAACTGTGTGGCAACACTCTCATTTTGCTTTGCTCCCTGTTTTGCTGCTCCAGCTTTGGATTCCTGATCCACAAGTGCTTCCATATTAATTCATCCTGGGCGACTGTCAGGAGAAAACCAAACCATTCACCCAGAGAGGTGCCCAGCTGTGTCTGGATGAGATTTTTCCCAAAGTCATGTCCCATGGGCAGGGATGGCTCAGTATGACATGCAGCAGGATCATGGCCAGAGTTTGTCAGAAGCTGCTGTGGGCTGACCTCACCAAAGGCCATGCAGAGAATGCAAATAGCAGTTGCAAACACTGAAAAGAGCTACTGGACGTCCCAGTAAAGCACATTTCTCCTCCACAATGTGGTATCAAGGACTGAAGAACTCATGAGAGTCACTGTCACTTCATTATCAATATTTACTCCTAATTTTCCTGAAGATTGTTGTATCCAGTTAGGAAATGGATTTCTTGGTGTCCTTCATCTAAAAGTCTTAAGAAGAAGACAAAAGGCTCTAAATAAGACTGATGGAGAAGAGGGATGAAATAATTTAAAGAACTTCCTTAGGTGTCATTGCTTTGAGTATTTTGTGCATTTATTCATTTATCCACCTAGAAGATATGGCATTTTCTGCAGCAATGGAAGGCTCAGCTCTGGATTGATGCTCCATTTCTGGAAGAAAACTGTTTCTTCTGCACTGGGATGTGACCTGTAGTCTACTGCTTTTTATCTGTATTACTGAATCTTCTGTTTTGGGAGCTGCTCAAAACAGCTTTTCAGTCCAAATGTTAATCAAAAGAGTGTGTTAATTAAATATACTTATGATGAAACAAGTTTGAAATGAGATACACAGACTGGAGTCTACCCTTTCTGAAGCTAATGAGAGATATTGAGGGGCCAGGATTTTTTCTTTTGATGGGGGAGCTGCCCACTGATATAGAAATGAGTATTATTGTAATCAAGACTTATAAAATAAGATCATCCACTGGTCTCTGTTGTACCTGAGACTGGTAGGATCCCTCCAGATTTGCACTGGTGAAAGAGAAGCTCTGAATTTGGTGCCCTACTACTTAAAAATATGTAGTTGCCCTTTAAGATGTAAATCTATTGAAATCCAACCTTAGACATTGCCAGGGTCACTCTGCTTATTACTTTATGACATTTCCAGATTAAAGGTGCAGTGGGGGCTCACATTAATTTGCTTTATGTTTGACTAGAAATGCTTCCCATCACTATTAGAGCACACTTCGAGCTCTCTTCATTTTAGAATGCTTGTCAGTCATTCGAGAATGATATGCCCTACGTCTGGGATGAATAAGCACATCATATATTAGTCAGAGGCTTTTCCTCTGGAGAGACTCAAGAGAGCTGACAACTACTTCCAAGGAAGGTGAAAAACATACCCATCCCAGCAGCTGAATGAAGGAGGAGAGGGGAAATATTCTGCTAAAATGTTATCTGCTGAGGTGATTGAAAGCATTTGGGCATTCGTCCTGTGTTAGCAGATTTTAGGAATCATCTGTGGGAAATGGGCACCAACAATTCCAGTTGCAACCCTGTTCTGTGGGAAAGAAACCTTCCATGGGGAGCTTTCACATGTCTGTGCAACCACCCAGGTTCCAGGCAACAGAGGGACATTCCTTCTCTGTTTAATTTATTCCACTAATTTCCATCTTGAAGTCTTTCCTAGGTTTGTTATCAGCTTTGAGCTGTCTGCCTGCTTCAGAAAGTGATGGTTGCAGTATGAGGGTGGAAGTGATGGAGTACCTCTTGTTTGCTGGTGTTAATGTGTTTCTGGGCAATATTGGAGCACACCAGCATGGGAAATATTTGTTGCTGCTTTACCAACAGACAGAACATCAGCCTGGAGATTTACTAATGTTGTTTCACAGTGAGAGGATTTTTGCTGAATGTCACAGCAAAATCCCCTTTATGGCTCTTTAACGAAGTGCCCCCTCCTTGCAGCACTGTGGGTCACAAATCCTGCAAAAAATGGTGGGGGGAAAGCAAAATAACAGACATTTTAGCATTTGCTTTTGGACTGTTGGGGTTGCTTGAACTTGATGCTCAAAGCCAGTTGTGGAAATACCCTTCTCTAAAAATACAAGGCCTGATTCTGAAAGCAATATCTGAAAATTGCTTTCTCCAGAGCCACCAAATTTTGGGTACTGGCACAGCCAAAGAGGCATAAACATATTTGCTTTTATACCAAGGCCAGTGGAAGTGTCTATGCACTCAATGTGTGTGTGTTTAAATGTCTGGTGTCCCTGGCCAAGGAGTTTTGGAAGATCAGGTCCTTCAGTCCCAAGTGATGAATTTTAGGCAGTCTTAAATGCCCTCTTCTGTTTTGCAACTTCATAGAGAATTTTTTAAAAAATATGGATTGGCCTAATTATTTATTTTTCTGCCATCAGAATTCGGCAGTCTCTGGAAGGAATGTGATGTCAATGTGGCTAAAATGCCATCAAAAATACGACAATTCTGTGGAGGCAAATTAGAACTGTAGTGAACAACACAGAGGCTCTCAAATGTTTTGTGCACAATTAACTGTGTGCTAATGTGGCACTTTGAAAAGGAAGACAGTGAATTTCTGACTGATCTGTGGGTCTATCCATCACTACTTGTGACTGACTCCTACCTCTATGTACTCCTGTTCAGCCCCAGCTGCTGCAGATCTGCTCCCCCAGCAGCTTTGTCTGGTCTCACTGCTGTTTTCCCTGGGAAACCTGTATTGCCTGTTCCATATGAGACTCTAAAACACTTTACAGAGCAACATTACCTGGTAAAAACTTACACTTTCACAAACTCAGTGCAAAAACTGCAGCAACCATTTCACTTGTGCATACCCACGGTTAGATCTTAAGTGCTCCATCCTCTCTCTCTCTTTCCAGCCTCAGTTTAATGTCCTTCCTTCAGTTATCCACAAAATTGTAAAGCCTAATATATAGCTTAATCTATTCATGGAATTTTATCTTTTCTTATATTAACTTATCTATAGAAGCTCTTGCAGGGATGGCATATGCTGGAGACTGTCATTTTTAAAGCCATATGCAGCTGGTTCTTGTGTGAATGCAGCACCCTGCAACTCATGATTCCTCTTCACTACTAATTATTTCCTATGGCTTTTAATACTGCTCAGAGTCTTAGAATAGCTCTGAATGATGATAGACATATATTATTATTACAGGTTGGATTAAGCAGTCGTAGCTCAAGTTCTAATTACATTACCCTTCAGCCACGGCAGCAGGAACACTTGGTTTGGTTCTTGAGTTTCTAGGAATAATCTCACCAGTAGTTCTTCATCAGGCTGCAAGGTCAGGGAGAAGGGAAATTCTCCTGCCCTCCTTTTCGTGCAGGAGCTCAGAGGGTGTTTTGTGGAAAGGGACAAAGCTGGTCATGAAGGGAGGGGACTAAAAGGAGAAGCTCCATGCATTCCATGTTAACAGGGACTGTGGCAGCATCCTGGCTCTGCTGCAGGCAGGGTGGGCACCCTGGGAAGTGAGCTCTGGGGATGTGCACGTGGACATGTGGGTGCACTTTAGGGTGCTGGGGTTGTTCTTCTGAGCCCCAAGGAACATAACAGTGAAGATTTCTAAATCCATCCCGTATAGAAGTGTTTAAGTTAGAAAAAACCTCTAAAATGAGTGAGTCCCACCATTAACCCAGAACTGGTAAGTCCAGACACAAGAAGTGCAAACACCCCATTTCCCTGCACGACTCCCAACAGCAGTGACCCCTTCCATAAGCCTGTGGTTTTTAAGTGGTTGCACAAAGTCCTACAGAGTGGGAAAAAGGCTGTGTGTGTATCTCACTTTCATTTTTTCGACTGAGGAAAAGCACCCGTGAGGAAAGGATGGCAATTGAACCACAGAATAATGGAATTCCAGAACCATGGAAAGGTTTGGCCTGGAGGGCACTTTAGACACCATCTAGCTCCAGCCCCCACCAGTGCCACAGACAGGGGTGAACCCACCAGCTCAGGCTGCTCAGGTCCATCCTACCCGGCCTTGAACATTTCCAGGATGGGACAAAAGATCTCAGAGCCAGGAGTAAGTTAAAAAGTATTTCCACTTTATTATTCCAAGTCAGTGGGTGGGCAGGGTCATCAAACATAAATGCTTGTTAATAGCAATCCTGATTTGGGCCTGTAACATGTTTATTAGTATTCAGTAGTTGTTTATAAATCTTAAGGGAAATATTTTTATGATTTAAAAATGGAATAGAAATATGACAGACATTTTTCAAAAAATATTTGAAAAAAATTCCTGTGGTATTGAAACAGCATGTGCTGAACATTAAGGACATGATTTCATTTTTTTTTTAATGTTTGGTTATCCAAATACCCAAGTAAATAAACAGCATAAATAACAAAGGGACTATTTCTTTGTTCTAAAATTCCTTTATCTGATAATCTCAGGCAGTATAAATAACTAAGGATAGGTTTTATTATGTCACACTGTGCAGCAATATAGTATTGCGGGTTCTTTGAGACAGCAAGTCTCTCTCCATAGTCCCCAGAACATTTTGGCTACCCCTATAAACTTATTACAATGTATTTCTCTGTTGTGGAGTTTTCTTACAGTACCTATAAAATCCAAGCACCTGATACTAGAATATCTCATTTATACAGCAAAATCCATCCCTCAGCACATGAATTTTTACATGCATATCTGCATGCACCCCAGGTAGTTTATATTGTTCATGTATGTATCCCTGAAAATCAGTATGCATGTTATTATCAATTAATGCCTTGCAATTAAAAAATCTAAAAATAGAATAATCATCACTTTTAAGGATTTAAAAGAAAAAAAGACCAGTTTTATCAGCTTGAAAATGAATGGTTTCCTCACTATGTTAATTAATTGCAGTTGACAAAAGTAGGATCCTTCACTCCTCCTTTCATGTTGCTAATTCCATCCCTCCCTCCCTCTCTCTCGCTCTCTCCCCTCAATTAAACGTATGAGAGTGTACCCTCCCCTTTTAGAAAGAAGCTTTTAGATTAATCATATTATCTTAAGGTTCCAAATCTCAATGCCTGCGTGACCTTTCTTCCGTTAGAATCCATTATCTTAAACTATCACAATAATCCTGGCTTTAGGGAGGGAGAGCGGGAAGCAGGAATCAAACCTAATAGATGGCAAATAAGATTAATCTATGATCTAAGTGCCGATTACACTTGGCCCTGCCCTTGAACACCCAGGTGTAACCTTGAAATTCACATCCGCTAAGACACTGCAATTGGATTGTGGGTCCCCGAAGGGCTGGAAGGGGCAGCTGGCCAAACTTTACCCCTTATTCCCCAGCGAGAGGAGAGCTGTCTCAGCCTGCAGCTCTCTGACTGTGGAATTTGGCAGCAGCACAGCTGAATGTTTGTTTTGGGATGTTTAGCATTTTTTCAGATAAAACAGTTATTTTCAGGTCCTTAATTTTTTGTTTGTCAGAAGCGAGCAGCCAGGGAATGGGTGAACTTTTACCTGGACCTCACAAGAGGAGAAAGCTCTCTTTTCATAATCTGATAACTCTGCAGAAGAAAACAGAGATATTTTCTTTCTTTATAGGCTGACCTATGGACCCTGCCAAAAAAAATGTTCCATGTGAACTTGAGTTTGCAAGGCCCATGTTTTTCAGTCCCAAATACTCTGCGCTCTGAGAAAGGACATCTGTGATAAGATGGAAATTGGCACTGGTAACTCATGTACTATGGGTGAAACACACTCCAAAGAGGCAGACCCAGAGGTAATTTTTCATCAAAGAACTTTTTAAAGCCATTATTAAAACTAGCATAAATTTCCTCTGTTTCTGGCAGCTTCAAGAGGCAGGACAGGATTGATTTTGATACAGCAGCTCAGTAGTTTTTTTCTATTTATATGTAAGGCCAGATTCTCTACTGGAGTAAAACGAAGAGTTTGCTGACTTGTTTGAACCTTGACAGAGAGATGTTGGCTGGAGGTGCCTGTAATGTTCAACTGGAACCATCTACCCTCCATCAGCTCCATTTGGGCGTAACAACTGAATCCCCCAGCAAAGGGGCAGTATTTCTGATTGTAGCTGTGTGCGCAGAAA
>NW_005054400.1:1129206-1220937 GCF_000277835.1 Geospiza fortis
CATGGTGGGGGTATTGGAACTACAGGATCTTTTAAATCCCTCCCTACACAAACCATTCTATGGTTCCGTGTCAACATGAGGCACATCTGGTGAGAGGCTGGCTCTGAAGTGGCCCTCCAGTAATCTCACAATTAGAGGAGAGGGGAAGAAGAAACAGAGAGGGGCAAAATGATGTGGTTAACAGGTACCACACTGATAGCCTTGCAGGGTCAGAAGTTGTCTGAGGGGTGAAATTGCTGCAGCCCACAACATCAAACCCTCCAGAGGGCTGGGAACATCCTGCCCTGCCAGGCTCTGCCCACCTCTGGGAGTCATATTTTAGGAGGTATCCACAGGATGGGATTCCCTGCCTGGAATGCCATGGACAGAGGGCTATTGTTTCACTGCCTCTTCACTTTCTTTGCCAGCCTACGAGTGTTGGCTCCCACAGGTATTTTAAAAGCTTTGCTCAGCTCCTAGTGCTGCAGGGACAGTATATAAACAGCATGACAGAGAGTTTGTCACCAGCTCCCTTGCCTGGACACTGGCCTGCTGGGACCTGTGGATTCTATGTAGGTATGTAAATAAAACAGGAGATAATCTGACCCCACTTCTGTTTAATTTAAAGAGAAATCGATGGGGAGGGGGAAGTTACAAAACGGGCTGGTCAAGTGGGCTTTGATCAAAAAGTAAATCTGCTCACACAAGTATTGATCAGCAACATAGCTTCTTTCTCAAGTCTCTTTGTGAGTACATGAATGCAGCATTAAAGGTGCCCGTGGTCCCAGAATTGTGATATTTTAGAAGTTTTGTAGTGTCATGAAATGCTGGATTATTAGCCTACCCAGTTCGATGGTCATTATAAACATGAATGTGTTATTATATTTCTACAAATTCTCTGAAATTCCTCATAGGGATTTTAATGTTACGGGCATATCTCTGAAGGATCCTCTAGGATCAGCTCCCAGCTTCAACCTGTGCTCCCCTAAATCTGGAGAAAATGAAGGGCTGGATATATCCATGAGCTGATACATGGGATGCTCTGGGACAGGGGGTACAAGGCAGAACTTAGAGGCACATTTGAGGATGATGATGGGGATCCAGGGGGATGCTCAGGCAATGTGGTGACACCAAGAGCCAACCAGAGCACTCAAACTCTGTGTCTTCCATCCAGAGAGGGTTAACTCTCACTTGCAGCAGGCAGCCTCATGCCATTAAGTCAGGGAGAGTAATGAAATTTCATTTAATTTGTCAGGAAGAAAGTGCTAATGTTAAAAGGCATTTAATAAAAAGGGGGAGATTCTTTGAAAGGAAGCCTTTAAGTAATTACTTCAAGTGTCTTAGGCCTACTCACCAGAATATTTACATTAGTGTCTCCCAGCGCCAAAGTGTAATTAAATTAGTGCAGCATTTACATTCCATCCTGGTGGTTTTTTTTTCAGAAGTGTGATTTTATTAACAATTCTCAAAAAAAGAAAAGCAAGCCTTGATCTAATCAAATCAGGTGTTAGTATTTTTTTAATGTTCTCACTGAGAAAACTACTTAGTGAACGGGCTTGGACAAGGCGGGGAGAGGGGAGAAGGAAAGCTTGAGTTTCTGCCTTGAGATTGATGTGGAAAACTGGAAAACCCTTCAGAGACTGCAGAGATCTCCTGGTAGAGCTCCTAGGGTGAGCCTGGCTGTCTGCACCAACGACAGAGGTGCCCATGGGAGAAGAGAAGGAGATGGAGAGGCAGTGGAGATGGCATTGGAGGGAAGAAACAAACATGCAGAGGTTTCAACATCAGATGACAACAAAGAGATGCAAAATGCTAAAAAAATGTTTTCCATATTTCTACTAAAAAGTTGTTTTTTTCTGAAAAATATGCATGTACTAGTCCTCTAGAGGAGGAAGACTTTTCTACCTTGAACTAAAGGGAATACATTCTATTTTCCTTAGCTTCATTATAGAAGTTGTGTTTTAAAAGCAAATTTAAAGAAAGACAACAGAAATCCACTACAGAAAAAACACATCTGGGAAAAAATTTTCTTGGACAGAAATGGTTCAGGTTGCTGTACTCAGTCACAGAATTGCCACTGCCAGCACCATAGGACATAAGAACTGCATACCAAGAAAGAAAATACTATGGATTATTATTTTTTTTAAATAAAACTGAACTAAACAATTAATGTATCATTTGACAAATGTTGAAATGTTTTGGTGAAAGATAGATAATTACATAATTACAAACAAAAATTCCCTCAGGAGGTAGCTCACCAATACGTGTCACTTTGGTCAAAATGAGAAAAAGGCATTTCCATCATAGAGAAAGGAATATCTTCTATTAAACTTCTGGAATGATATGGGGGACACGAATTCAAAAAGAAACTAAGCCAAACAGTTTTAGGCATGACTCTTTCTTTATTATCTAGAGAGAGGAATCTTGGCTAGTTTTATTGCGTGTGAAACTTTCCTAGCTGAAATGTATTTTGAGTGATGATGAGAACAAATAAACAGGAATATTTTGCAGAGTTGCATTGAAACACTGCCTATGGCTATATAAAACTGAAACTACTGCAACTGCTGCACAGCTTTCACCTGGGACCTAGGAACTCCAAATTCACATTTCTGCTGTGTTTATTTATCAATAGGAATTTCATCCAGCATCTCTATCAAAATATATAAAATAAGTTCTTAAAAAAGGCACAGTTATGTGTCCTCCGCTTGAATTCACATAGTCCTGTATCTTACAAATGCTCTGGGTGGATGGTCTGGCTCCTAATTTTCTGGTGAAATATCATTTTTAAAAGATTTGAAGTGTGAATGGTCACCAGTACAGAGGGCCCCAGCGTCCTTCAGCAGCTCTTGATTTTCACCAGGTCCAGTTTGCCTGTGGGTGACTCAGAGATGTTCTAGCAGGAACACAGTAACGTGCACAGTGAAGATAAACTGTGTCCACCCTGTGGTTAAAGATTTCTGGGCACAAGAAAGAACACCTTTGTGGCTGAGAAAAATCTCCTGCTTTTGCCACTGCCTCTCAAAGCATCTACAGTGGAGGTTGCCTGGGATTTGGTGCTAAATCAAAGGATTTTGCAGGATAGCAATAGCTGGACCATCACTAGGGCAAGAGCACACATGTGCTCCATCCTAGGCACAACAATTTCCTCTTCCCGTGGTACAGTGGATACAAAGACAAGCTAAACACTTAGAGATCCTAGAAAAACATCTGAGCTAGGGGAAACTGTCCAGCATGTCAATGAAATGTTGACGGGCTGACACTTTCAGAAGGAAAAGAGGAAAGAACTGTAAAAGCAATGCACTCTGCTTCTTCCTGCCAGGGTTGTGATGTTATTTACAACTTTCTAAGTTCTCTTGTATGTATCTGCCTGACTCAAAGTGGCTTTTTTATTTTTTCCTGTGCTCTGCAGACTTCACATCTTTGAAGGATGGCTGAGTGAAGGCTGTGTTTGAAGTTGCTGTGTGAGTCATGACAAATGTTTTAGTCTCCCAAAGAGACCCTGATATGGGCACAGTCTGGTTGGGGCAGCCTGGATGGTGTTGCCATGGCCAGGCTTGAACTGGCTGTCTGATCAAGAGCCAAGATGTTTAATAGCAGCATGGTTAAGACGAAGGAAAGGAATTGAAACATCCATGTGCATAAAGAAGGCCTTGGTCATGGAGATGTGGCAACACTAAGGCTCTTCATGTGTCCCAATGGGTCTCTATTTAGTTTGTGGCCAATCAAACCCCCATAAACCAGTGCTGTTCTTATCTGAAATAACACCAATCCCACTCTCACAACTGTTTTCCAAATAATTTAGAGATTGCCAGCACAGGTTTTATTTTACTGTAGGTTTCGTTTTTCAGGTATTGGGTTTTTGAGTATGGAGTTTTATTTGTGGACCAGCAAACAAAAAATTCAATAAACCATGCTGGGATGTCCATCACCAACCCATGGTGTGCCTGCACTGCTCATCAGACCTAGTGCCATCCACAAGTGAACTGTCAAAGGGTGCTGAATCCTGTGTCTTTTTATATGAGGTTCAAACCAAGCACCCAATCGATGCTTTTGGAAGGTACAAGACCTTCATGCTGCAACCATTCCAAACACACATTTGTAAGGGACATGAAGTTCAGGAGGAACAGCACTCTGTTCCAGATTAGGGCAAAAATAAATCAGTCCTGTGAAAAGACTCTAAGATCTGGAGAAAACGGAATTTGCTGAATGCTGAAAACTTTTGAAAAGCCGCACTTTTCCTCTAGTGCCTGAGCAGGAGCTAATCTCTTTCGGAGATCTGGTCCTGCCTCTTAAAAACACATTTTTTTATGGTAGAACAGCTGTTGTTGCTTCTGTTGTGATGATCTGGGTGAAAAGTTTGGTAACAGAGAGGGAGGCTTTAAAAAAAGCAAAAGATTAAAAAACTTCAAAAAAATTCCTCCCCAAACTCACCCACTTAAAAGAAAAAACCCCTTCTGCTCTGGCCTTTCAGAGACATTAAACATCTAGAGTTTTTTAATGCAATTAAAACAAATGCTGACGTTATTTATAGTTAAATTACTGGCAAGAAAAACAACTAATGAACAAACCCCACGTTTGTACCATTAAAAAAAAAAAGAAAAAAGAAGGAAAATCCTAAAGGGAATGATTTGTAAGGATGTGGTTAAACCTATTTATACCCTGGGTTCTATTTGTTTTACAACCAGCGGTGCACGAACAACATGAAAGGTTATCTTTGACAAGGTTTTAGCTATTATTTTCTTCCAGTGAAATGGTATTTCTTGAGAAAAAAAGGTCTTCAGAACAAAATAACAATAAATCCTGATTTAGATACATAAAGCTGCCATCGATATCACATAATATCAGTGTTCTTTCTCACTCGATACAGGCGTTTTTAAGATAAATGGTAAAACTGAACTGGAAATCCATCTGGCCAGCTGCCTGATCTAATGAATAACCCCACTTTGGCTCCTGCAATGTAAGCAGAAAGAGTTCTCTCCCGGCCGCTTTCGTCTGTCATGAATCTACAAGACAGCCGACATAATATCTGGGCGACAACAGCGTGCTAACAGTGCAGTGACTTCCATTTTCTTTGCTTTCTATTGATTTTCACTTAATAACTGGCGAAATACTAAACGTCCGCCCTGAGTACCTAATAAATCCTGCCTGAGCTTTTTATTGAGGAGAATTTAATAAAAACAACCATTGCGGCTGAGGGATTTTTCTTCTGGACAGAACATGGTGAGGGGTGGGTGGTGTTTGTGAGGGTGGGGGGAGAGACATTTGAATTTTCTAATTTTTTTTTTTAAATATCCCCCCTCCTTCTCTTTGCTGCTCTCTTGAGGACCCAGCATTGTTCCTTCCAAGAGGACCCAGTTACTTTGCCTCATGTTTGTTTTCTCCTTGACCAGAAATGGCAATGGCCACTGCACGCACGTATTGCCATTAGATGGGGAAACAAGGACATCTGCAGAAGGAAGGCACTTCCATCATGTCCATCCTACGCACCCACACTTACTTCTTCAATCTGATTTCAATTCTGTTAATTGTTATGAAGGCTCCCTAATTGCCAAGTGCGGGGGCTGTCAGAATCCTACAGTAACACGCTTTTTATTGTCCCATTTTACAGCTATTTTATGTTTGACACTTGACACGCAGGCGTGAAGATCCCCTGTCGGATTGGTTGGCTACTGTAACAAAATGGCATTTTTAAGTTATACGAAGTGTTAAATCTGCATCCAGTTAGAAACAAAACAAAACAAAACCTGGTGGTTTATAAGTTGACAATTAATCCTAATTGTTAGCTTGGGAAAAAAAAATCTACTGGAAAAACAAAGTAAAAGGCCAAACTCCTTCTTTCTCCAGCTGTCCAGCAAGTGTGTGTGTGCATTTATATGTTAATACATATGTTATGTACAGTTTTCCTCACTGAAGATGAAACAGGAAAGAATGGGACATCATTCCTGAGCACAGTGTATTATTTTCCTCTGCATAACCTCATGGAACGGCTCTCTTTCTTTGCCAATAAAGTCAACTGAGTTCCTATTATACAAAGCTGCTCTTTTAGAGCATTTGACAGTTTTTATTTTAATTGACACAGAGGCAGTTTCAAAGTCATTGGGTTTAATGAACAATCATCTTAGCATTTGCCTGCTCAAATCCTCTTATTCCCAGCAGTTCACAATAAAGTTTATTCTAACGGTTGAAATTAAAAAAGGAGAGAGAGGCAAGTAGAAATGTTGAGGAGCTTATATAAAAATCTGCGAATCTCAAGTTTTGTGCAGTGCTGTTATGAAAACTACTCAGCCATGCAAAGCAATAAGAGGTTTAATTACTCATTGGTAGTCCCTCTGCTGCTCCTGATGTGGCGTGTGGTGTTGCAGAGGCCTGGGAGAGATAATTGAGGTATATGGGTGGAGTACAGCGCTGCTCTGGCAGCTCATCTGCTTTTTTTCTCTCATTTTTGTGTGCCTCATTTCTCCTGAGGCAGAAGGCTCAACAGTTCAGCACGGAGAAGGATCCAGTAGATGACCATGATTTGAAGCACATGAGGACCTCGCAAGGGAAGAGGACAATCTCTTGGTGGTCTGGCAAATCCATGCTGACTCAATCCAGGAGTCAGAGTGAGAAACCTCTGAACCACTGAAAAAAAAAGATCTATTTTTGGGGTTTTTTAATTTATCCAGTCTAGGCATTACTGGGATCATGTGGCTGAGGATTTAATGGCTTGTAATAGGCGTAACATCAGTTACAGCCATGGCCTCTCCCTTCTGCAGGGTATTACAAGGTAAGGGGAAGGGCAGGATTACTGAACCTGAACACAGCCTGGACCCTGAAAACCACGTGGAGGGAATATCCAAAACCAGAAATTATTAAATCTATTTATTGTTTAAGGGCAGAATAATCTGTCCATTTTAGGACAGACTAATTCATGAAACACCTCTGTTGTACAACTCCATGTGGCAGCTCTGTGAGAATAAGCACTAAAAGTTTCTCCTCTGGTTTATTAATATATGTTAATGACATTCAGCAGCTGGAAGTAAAATCGATGTTCCAGCAGGGTGTGATCAAATTGTTCTTCATAGCTGACCAGCCAGTAATTCGTGTACTACCTGTCATTACAGCTTGGAATCCTCTTTTCTAAACTAAAATCTTTTTACAGTTTCCACCAAATGGATAAAACAAGAGATTTTATTACTATCTAAATGGAGTAATAGAGTGACAGGACATATTTGCATTCTGAATAGATTAGCTGGTCTTTTAAATATTTATTTGTGTCTATTTTCAAAGTCCCTGATCCTCTGAAAATTTCCAAACACTTCTGATTTGACAGACTGGGAAATCTGTCTGCAGCTCCAATTATACTTGAAAAGATACATATAAATGATTTGACAAGTTAAAAATTAGCAGCGAGTTCTATACCTAGCACGATTTGGTGAGCAGCAGTTCATAATTCATGATACTTCACTGTAAAGTTCATGTAAATGCTGTATGTGTGGGATCCTTTAATTGGTAAGCATAAAGGTGTATTGCCATTCACCTAATGTATTCTATTGCTCAACAAAAGGTTGTTGTAGTGAGCCCTGATTGTGACAAATGATTTACTATTAGGAACATTCTGTAATTATTGTTCGGTGGTACCACAGACCGATACATCATTAACATGATAGACGACCTTTTATATCAGCAAAAATAACTAAATTAATAAAAATGGCTTCATTCCAAACCCTGTCAGAAAGCCAATACTCGAAACAATCAAGTATCAGTGATACCTGAAAAGACCAGAGTTATATTTTTGTTAAGCAAATCTTATTGTTTGTGTAATAACATTGACGTGCTGTAGAATAGAGGGTTGGATTTTCAGCTGCTGTGAATCAATGATCTAATTAATTCTATTTATGTGGAGACACACCACTCCACATCTGTCAAGGGTATGATATGTAGGATTTTATTGTACTGCTAAAAGCATGACTGCAAATGAAGTAACAGAAAACTTTTCTTTTCCCTCCTCAAGAATTCTGGGAAGAAATGCAAATGTGCTCTGACATGCTGGTTCTTCAGATGCTGCTCCCAATTCCATCCACGCAAAACTAGTGTGACTCTCCTGAATGAAATGTTTCATCCAAATTTATATCTCTGTCATTTGAGTTTGGAAAGGACAAAATCCCAATTTTTACCTTTGAAGTTAAGGATTTGGAAAGCTACCTGAAGAATAATTTGGTGTCTACCCAAGATCATGAATTCTTTGTTATCTACTATCCATATTCAATTTTTATTTTTTTCCCAAATATTTTGTAAAAGATATTTGGGGAAAAAAAAGTTTCTCATGGAAAATATTGAGGCACAAGTTCAGGAGACGTTGCTTTGCAGAGTACAGATAACTTGGGGGTGATGCTGTTTGCTATCTCCACTTAAATTCCTATCAATTGCAGATAATTTGAATGATGAAGATAAGCATCTTTTGGGAAATAGTGTGGATCCCCCAGGCTATCTCCCTGAGCCCACTGAGAGCCAAAAGGAGGTAACAAACACAGGTACTGCAGCTTGGGGAAAGACTGGAGAGAGTGGTTACAGAGCATTTCCACTCAGGAATTACTTTCTTCTCTTCATTTCTAACATCTCCCATTCCCTCTCTTATTTCAGGATGGGGCAGCCTTTCTTTTAGAAAGAAGAAAAGCCATGGTGAAGTCCCTGCAGAAAGCCATCACCATGGCTGAATGCGCCACTCTGGAATATTCCTCTATGGTATTTTTTGGTATATTTGGGCCCTTTGTGTCCACCCTCTAATTTAATCTCCTCTTCCTCCTTTTGTCATTCCACCAATGTTGGAATGTTGCTTTAAATGTTGCAGGATACCTGACTTAGTTTGCTTCACCATGACAAAGTCTCTGGGCATTATTCCAGTGACATAATCTGAAAGAAGAACAAAAAACCAATTAATGTACAGGACATTGTCTTCTAATAGGCAAGGAACAAGATTTTGGGCCTTCACTCCTTCAGCAGCTGTGTTACAACTCACTGTAACCTTCAGCAAATCCCTTTATTGCATCTCTGTAAAATATTGGTAATGAATTTACGTTTTGTAAAGTGCTGGGAGATCTGCAGATGAAAAGCACTATATAAGCTAAGTGTTATTAATGTGATTCACTCAGTGAAATGAAATCTCTGTTGAGCAAAATACTGTTCTGTAAAATTTGTATTTAAAGTTACATATTTTACAGCACCAAGAGAATGAAGGTTGTGTCACTTTTTCCAACATATAAACTATATTTAGCAATTTATTCCTTGGCTTCTCTCTAAGCAAAAGAAAACAGCTTGATGTTTAAAAATAACATTTTGTAGGCTTGACGTTCATAATTTGGACTGGAATACTTTTTAAAAAATTATTTTAAAAGAATGAAAAATCTTTTTCTGCTCATATAGAACAAATTTCAACTCGCATGGGCCATATATGTGAAGGTTAGCCATTTATCTTGAATATTTATTTCAATTTCATATGAACATTGCTATAGAAAAATGTTTCTAATGTCAACCATTTTTGTATTTTCTTTTAAAGCATAACTCGCCTGTTACTCTTGCAGCCTGACAAACTGTGGGGCAGTGTTTGGCTGCTGGACAGTTCAGTTTTGTAGCAAAACCTCTTTTACTGCTGAGATGGGTTAAGGTGCAAAAGGTTATACAAATCACATAAATGTAAGAAAGTATATTTGACTCTTAAAACCCTTTTGATTTTATTAGCTGATATTACCTAAAACATCTTCAAGGAAATTGTTTCAAACATCTGAGTTTTAACCCAATATTATTTTTTTTTAAGAAAGAGAGCAGTAATTCCTGATCTTTTCCCGTAATTCATTTTTAAACATCTTTTTGTATAAAAAGGTTTTGGTTCACAGTGACTTCTGCCAGGAATACAACCCAGATTTTTTATCTTGAATCAATTAATCAATTATCACTATTACTGGAGTCTAGGGAAGGAAGGAAAACCTTTTACAGAGCTTTACCAGAGGATGTAACTACTCAGGAAGAGATGAATCTGGATTCAATCTTAAGTGAAATGCTATTATGATTTTGATAAAAGCCCCCAAAATTTCTGTGTAACGGCAATGCAAAACACTATTCCCATTTGTTTCTTTGACTCCAACTTGTCATCACCATACTAAGACACACCAGGGTTAGACTCAAAAGTATCCTTTTATGAGCAGGTCAGACTAAATGGACACTTTTTCTAGTTCTGGCATCTGAATTGCAACTCTAAGCTTCTATCACCTGAGCTTTTTTATGAAAATTCCCCTCATTGGATATGAGTTATTATCTACACAAACCTGTTTGATCCATTATCATATTCAACCCTCCCTTGAATAGCTTGAGGAAGCATTGGAGCATTTACTCAGCTATTTTCTTCACTTATTACACAACATCCAGGTCCTGTTGCAAATGATGCCCTAACTTATTGTGGATGTCTAGCCACCAGAACTTATTTCTCAAAAAGTCTGCAGGCTATAGTTAACCTAGGGAAGCACAGCTTTGAACTGGGAATAGAACCTGCAGAGAAATGTAAACATAAACCCAACTGATTGAGGAGGTGATGCAGTGTTTTGTAAAGAAAAGCACACAATAGCTCCTGGAGCCATGGCCCTGTTTATAGCAAAGAGATGAAGGTGTTACCTTGAACTTTTTTGTAGCAAGGTCTGTAGCTGTTTTTAATTCTAATGCAATATAATATACTAAAATATAAGGGAATTAGGCAGGTATCTGATTATTTCTAAGCTCCAGCAAGCACAAGAAAGGCCAAGCCTTGTTACTTGTGCATTCCCTTGGAATGCTACATGGAGACACTAAATAAATCTAATGAATGAGTTTCATTGTTTGAATAGGTCCTTGTTTTCCAGACTTTAGACTCAAAGAAATATTTGTCCAGTTCTTCTAGATCAAGGCTAGACTTCTTCCTAGCAGTCATCAGTGACTCTTTGAAATTGTTTTCAAAGCCAAATGTTGGCTGGAACTATTTTAGGCCCTGCCTTTGCTACCTTGGGCCTATCTGAAAGGAAGAAGCTTGCCCTTGAAAGAGAGTTAAACTGCTATGATTCACCGACTTGGAAGAATTGCAGGATGCTGATGCCTGAAGTGGTGCCTCCCACTGGACCAGTGCAAGTTTCCTTCCTTCTTGTCTGACCAAGACATTAAGAAGTTAGTTAATTCCCCGATGATTACTTCCAAGGAATATCCAAAAAGGAAATACCCAGCCCTGGAAAGGTAATTTACCTAGACAGGGTTTGAAATGCAAGGTTCTCAGCTGAGGGAGAAAGTCCTATATCCCATCTGGCTGTGGGAATATAGCTTCACAAAATTTTCATCCCTTGAGCTAACAACTGCAGACGTTCCACTGGGAGGTGTCCTATAAAATCCAAAGTACTTGGAGATCCATATATTATCACATCCAGCCTATTGGAGCCAGAAATGTGGCCCACTGTTGTTCTCAGAGAAACAGTGGCAGAGCAACATCCTCAATTTGAGAACAGTTTGAATCCTCATCTGTGTGCGATGTCTCCCAAACCGAAGTTATTTTTGACTTGGTGGAGGCACAAGTGGGAGGAAATGCCAGCTATCTGTCCTTAGGGACTCGCTGTAATTTGTTTCCTTTGTTCTTAAGGAGAAGATCCCCAGCTGGTGTGGAATGGTGTTTCAGATCAGCTACACTGGTGAGAAACCAGTCCCAGTGCCTGATGCACTGGTGGAGCTACAAAAACCACTCTCCAGGCCAAAATATTTTGTGCTCTACCCAAACACAGCAATTCTATTTGAAATCTAAGGTGCTGGTAGGCTCAGCGAAAGCTCACATTATATCTACTTTTTGGGGTCAGAGGACAAAGGACTTCTAGTTGGTTAAAATGTTTATCAGATATTTTAATAATAATTCCTTCTCTGTTTTCAAAGTCCAGTTTACTTCTGAGGAGAATGCACTGAAAGGAAGTTGTAAGGGGCTGGAGCAACTGCATGGAAATATGTTAAAATTACTTGGAAACTCTGGATCAGTTTCTTAGGAGCAGGAAGAGCCCCACTCCTGTTTCTGGGCCTTCTTGGCATTTTTGAGAACAAAAAAATACTGGCTGTAGGAAGAAACAGCACTGGGAGTAACAGACTGGCCTGAGAGTACAAACACCTTATGAAAATGAAAAAGATTTTAGTAGATAACAACATACTTTTGATCCTTAATCAAATGTGTTTTGGCCTGTGGGAAGGCTGCATTTTAAAATAATTTCCTCTTCCCAGCGCTTCTCTCCTTCCTCACCTTCTCTGCACTCAGCAGTCCATCAAAAAATGCTGAAAGTATCTTCACTGAAAAAAAACAACTACCACAAACAAACAAACAAACAAAAAATCCACCCCACAGTGTCTCCATAGTATCAGTGTATCAAAAACCCTGACAACTGTGTGAGCATATTTTCAACACCTGTTCAGTCCTTTGCCAGATGCCTCTTTATTTCAAGGTTTGTGAATACCTACCTGCTTGCTTAATATACTTGGGTTAAAATGTGCAAAATGATGCAGCAGGAAGAATTAAAGTTCCTTGTCTCAATTATGCTTTTGAACCCTGCAAGTGAAATTTTGGGATCTGATGTTCAAATTTCTTCATTTTCTTGCTTGCTTGTGTGCCTCTCTCTGAGTTTCTGCCTCAGTTTACCAGTTATAAAGAGTGATTTTTGTTTAGAGTTAAGCTTTAGAGTGATCTATTGATGCACAGTTGTGCTGTATCCTACACTACAATTTCAAAGTAAAGGATTTCCCTTCTCCATGATGGTCACACCGGGCAGTTTCTGCATGAAGATGTAACTGCATATCTGGGAAAAAAGCACAACTTCTTCCTTCTCTGTCCACTGAAATTTCATGCTTTACACCATTCTCCTGACTCAAATCTATTTTGCACGTAAAGGTTTAAAGGACTGCTCCTTCCTTGACTGATATGGATATATAAATGCATCAACATTTTGTTAAGCTTGAAACACCCTTTTCTCAGAACTTTAATTTTTGATGTTAAAGATTTATCTATCTCTCAGAGCGCAACAGGCCTCAGCCTTCCACAGCTCCAAGACATAGATGTCTGATTACTTAAGCTCTATTTGAAATTAAATTCCAGCCTCAGGGGCATTTTGATAATAAATTCATTTAGGGAAGAAGTTTCTTTCACAGACAAAAACATCCTCTGCAGCCATGCTCTGTGCCAATATATCCACCAAGAAAATTTTAGGGTACTTTCCCCACATTTCTCTTTCCTGTATTCTTGTCTATGGTTTGACTACCTGATTCACCACTTTTTTTGGGCAGGAATTACTGTCCTGCACTTGACTCAGCTTCCTTGCAATGCCAAGATTTCCTCAAGCTAAGCACATCTACATCACCACTCAAATCTGCCTTTAAAGGTGCCACCAGCCTGCCAACACATCCGAGCTTCCTTTCCCCTCTCAATCCTGCCTTGGTTTCCTAGCAGAGCCGCCTTGATGACTGTTTGTCTGTTCTCCTCGGGCTCACTCATATTTTGGGGGATTAGAGAGAGGGATTAAAGATCAGGCTGGGAGTGGGGCTCACAGAGATGGTGTTGAATCCACACAGCACCACCCAAAAGGGCTCTGGACATGCTGAGAACTCAGGGAGGGGGACCAGGAGGGTGAGCCCTGACCCCAGGCTGGTACTTGCTATGTGTGGAAGGAGAGGGAGTTTCCCAAACCACAGTGGTTTTGCTCCCTTGCAGGGGGAAAGGTGAATAGAATTTTAATAATGAGGCTGAGAGGAGCGAACAGCTTTCCACTGACTTTGGTTTTCCCCCAGGAATCATTTCTGATATCGCATTTTTGTCTCTAAGAAATTTAGACCATATTTTTCTGTTGCTGAATTTCTGCCTTCATTTGATACCAGACTACAGCGGCTTATAACAGTGATCAAAATGAATGTTGAATTCCCAAGGACTTTACTGAGGTTGCTGTATCCCACACTTAGAAAAGCACTTTGAAGAGGGAACTAAAGATTATTATTCCCAGTTTATGGACACAGTGTCATAATTATCACAAAGGATTGTCTTCAACATATTTCTTGTCCATAGTAAACCAAGGAGGGACGTAGAAATCTCAAGATAAAGAATATTCCAGCAAATTTTCAGACTGCTTCTAGCAAAAAAGATAAGTCCTTCATCTTCTGTGGTTTGCCTCACCCTGATTTCTATCTTTTTTTCTCACACTAACCCCAAGCAGGTAGAATGAAGAGAGAACATTGATGAAGGGCTTGCAGGAGTTTTGCTTGTAGACAAATTCTGCTATTGACCACTTCCCTGGAAATCTTGTTTACAGGGACTGGATTTTAGGACCACATTTGCATTCAATGATAATGATTTTCTTTTAGTCCAGCTGGGATAACTGCAAAGATAGTGTCCAACTGCAACTCTGTTGAAGAGTGAGTGAAAAATAAATTACACTTAGATGGTGGAGCAGTGGGAAGGCAAAATGCTCAAGAAAAATCTACACTGTAAGAGCCATAATGAGGACTCTTGATTATCAGGTTAAAATAACTCCTTGGCTATGCCTTGTATCCAGTGCTATTATCACTGCCAAGTGAGGCACACCTTGTTTTGGTTTTGTTTTTTTTTTTTTAAATGGTAAAGCCTTTAAAAAAATAGTGTGGGTCTTTAGATAGAATTGAATGTTCTGTGACTTTAAATGAAAGCTCCAGTGTTGTTGGGCAAATAAATTTAAACCACTTAACATGGCAGAGAAGGTCAGGCAAGCTTATTATAGTGATCATAGCGTTACAGCTATTGCGATTGACCGCTGCTCTTTGGAATCACCAATAATCAGAGGCCGCAAGCTGTGTTTGCAGAGAAAGGTCATCATTCATTTTTTTCGAAGCATTAATATCTTTTGTTTGTTTGGCTCAACATGAAACAGGAATCGATAGAGGTAATTCACAGAGCAATTAGCCCCTCATCTGTCAAACGGTGTCTGGGTGTATTTAACAAAAAGACCTTTGGAAAGGTTTAAAAAGGAGGAAAGTGCCTGTACAATCAACAATTTATATTTTCTACATGACACGTTGTGTATGTATCTGTGAAGAGAGGGGACCTTGGGACTAAAAAAATATACATAAAACATGTTGTAAATCTGTACTCAGACTTTAAAAACCCGCAGTGAGACAAACTGTTAACTGACTTGGAGAAGTTTTCCATGCTGTTCTTAGCGAAGATAAAAATTTTCTACCCAAGGCTCAGGGAAAAAGTTAGACAGCTGTTCAAAAACTTGTCAGATTAATTACATGAAGGGGAGTGGAGCAGCATATAAAACATAAGAGGGCAGAGACAGAGGCAAAAGGTCTCTTGCTGCCCTGCTCCTGCAGTTCAGGGCACTGTGAGTCCCTCTTCCACCCAAGAGGTTTTTCTTTATGGGGACACTTAAGGGAGTTAAAGAAAATGGAGAAAAAGTGCAGAAATCAGAACATAAGTTATTGCTCTGTTACACTTACGAAATCTGGTGAACTTTCACATTTGAGAGACGGAACTGGGAGAGTAAAGCTACAGTAGATCAAGGGCACTTTATTTCTGAATAAGAGCGTCTACCAGGGGATTTCACATACATTAAGAGTTGGCTGCACGGTGCCTGTATTTGGAGGTAGAAGACTGGCAAGGAGCATATGGACTGTTAAAAAGGGTGTATTTTAGACGTATCATAAAAGGTTTGGAGGTCGTCCCAGAAGTTCAGATGCTTATTGCAGATAAAATTTGGTTATCTCAGCTGCTTAAGAATAAGGCTCTGAATTTTATTAGATGAGTAATTGTAGGTTAAGCTTTCCCCATTTTTTTTTGTCTCAATGCTGAAATTCTGTATCATATTAGAAAGTTTAGGATTGGTAACAATTAAGGTCTCTTTCAAAGTCCAGGATTGTGAGTTCCAGTTAAAATTAATTTGAAAGTTCCAACAGAAAACTTACTGCACTTTCAAATTTTCATTGATTTTTATACCTTTATACCTCTATAGTATTTAATTGTTTATTTGTTAATCTTTAGGACTCAGAAGGTGTTATGGATCTCACCTATTGATAACATAGGGAGTCTTGCTTAATTGGAGCCAATGAAAGTTTGGATCTTGGGTGCTATAGACCTTGCAGATGCTCATTCAGAGGATGGTCTAAGAACTTTCTTCAGACCCTCAGACCAATGCCATGGTCAAAAGCACCACATGAAAACACACGGTCAATGCTTTAAAGATGCATCTCTGTCTTCCTAGATCTAAGACTGACTCTTTCTCCATCAAGCTTTCAATAATTTTATTTGGGACCTTCCTTTTAAACAGAAACACCGAAACTGTTTTAATCTTTTTATTTCATGGGTGGTCATTTGAATTTGCAATAAACTGGGAAAGTTTTCTTTGTGACCTCAGAAAGCTCATCAGTGATTAGGAAGACTTTTATCATATACTCTGAAATGAACGTTAACAACTCAAATATTTATGTTCTAGAAGAAATAAATATTTTCTTCTTAAATCTGAAGAAAATTTAGTGCATTTTATTACAAGACTCTTAGTTACTTAATCTTCAAAATTCAACAAATATAGTGAATGACATAAAACTATGACTGAATTTAATTTTTCTATCCTGAACAGTTTCCTAATAAGTTTATCTGCATGTCATACCTCTAGTACTGTAGGATTAATTCACAACTATTTGGATAGTTTCTCTTGGTTTTTTTGTTGTTGTTTTTTTTTTTTTTTTGGTTTTTTGGTTTTTTGGTTTTTTTTTCTTTTAGATATTGCTATAAACTCCCACTGCCATATAAATTCCCACTGCCAATACTGGGCTTCTGCTGAGAAAATATACAGGAAAGACTTTTCCTTGCTACATACAAACTTTTAAAGCTAAAGCACCCAAAACTCTATAAATTAAACAGTCAATGAGAGTTTTTTACTCTTATTTCACTAACTCTTAACATTTTTAATTTAGGGTCCTGCGCAGATAATTTGAGTAGCTTCATAAAAAACACCTTTCAGATTTTAGTCAGAGGGCAATCAGTGGTCTCTGAGGTTCTGGCAGGTTGTCTTCAAAGTCCTATTACCCTTGTGGTCAAAGTTCTATTATCTTTTCAATGTTTTTTCAATTAAACATTTGATTAATTGTGTTTGGTGGTTCATGACAAATTTGGAGCGCTGACAACGCTCTGTTTGCCCCTAAAGTGTGAGAACCAGTGCTCTAGAAGAGGATTATATTCCTTTCTCTTTTGATAATGGCGAGTTAAATCCTTGCAGGCTCTTCTGTGAATTTTCTCTGATTTTATAAATCTATTCTTAGATTTTAGCTAGATGGATATGCTGCTGGGGATTTTGCTACTCTGTTATTGTCACTGAGGTAGGATAGTCCATCAGCAAAACACCTCTTAAATATCAGTCCTGGCTACCATCCAGAGAAAACCAAGACATGCTATTGAACCACACTTAGGACCAAATCTTTCTTTCTCCTCTGCCACCACTAAGCAAATTCGTTAAAGGTCTTGGCCTGTATTTAAAATAACATGGGCTTAAAGAACTTGCTGGTGTTTCATCTTAGAAGACATGAAGTGTTAGAGGAAAGGCCAAAAAAAAATGTTGGCAGACTCCTCATCCAAGGAGTTCAAAGATGGTGTTGATACCTAAATGTCCAATCCATCCTTACACATCTGCTTGCCAGGCAACTTGTCTGAGGGGCTGGGCAGGGTTTTCAAAGCAGAAAATGGCAGTGAGATGCCTGACTATCATTTGTGCCTTTGAAAAATCTACCTTCTTGTCTAGAGTGACATTTCCCCGAAAATTTACCATCCGTGGTAAGAATAAATGGTTCTGACAGTCCCTCAACAACTGCTAGCAATTAGAACCATCTAGATCTGTGCTGACTCTACATGCCACAGCATTTAAAATCCTGGCAGTCAGTTTGTTAGCACTCCCACTGGTGAGCACAATCTCTGTCTGTATCTGTGAAACATTTCCAGGTAAGTCAGTTATGTATAATTGCCATTCAAAACAAAGTTTTTTTTTTTTAAAAAGAGAGGTGGAGACCTTTGTGTCTTGCACAATAAAGGGGAAACGTTGCATAGAAAGTCAGCAAAAGGCAGAGAACCCCAAGAGAAAAGGACAAAGCTTATTTAGAGTATTTACAGTAGTATTTTTACACATTGCAGCAAGTCAGAACTGGAAATAAATGAGTTTAAGGCATGCTGTCATTCAGAAAAGGAACAAAGCACTAATTGCTGTTTGGCATCAAGTTTTTTGTTTATATTTATGACTGCCTTTCTTAAAAGCCTGACTTCCTATTCATGTGCAGGTTTCCTTAAACAGTTTCAAACTAAACAATTAAACTTTCATTCATGGATATAATCTAATAGGAAGGAATTCTTCTGTCACTTTTTTTTTTTCCTCTTGAAGAAGAAATATTTCAAATTAGCTTTACAAATCTTTCAGGGAAATAAAATCCCATAGGACAGCAACTCTCAAGATTAACCCACAATATGTCCCTACATGGGAGAGGGCAGCAGTTCCTTTTTGTGGTGATTTTGGCAGCTGCATTTTCTTAAGTGAGAGCAACACTTCTTGGAAATGGAAAGGATATTTATCTCTGTTTTGCAAAGGGCCAGGGTACACCTGTTCTTTATCTCAAAGACCCTTCCAAGGGTAACTTGAAGACTCTCCCAGTTTTCCAGACTGTTGGCAAATATTCAAGCTTAGCCTCATGAAGCATCAGGGATGTTCTTTAGAGGGGGTATGTGCCCTTTCATACTGAACAAGCACAGCAGCTGGAAGTCAGTTTTCAGTCATGTGCTGGGCCACAGAGCATCCTGCCCTTACAACTGCATTCCGTGATGACTCATAAAATATCCAAGACTTAAAAAATGTGAATGCTTTGTCTTTGAGGATAGTAAATTTTGAAGGGAAGAACTGATGAAGTATAGACGTAGTAAAGGAGTTTGGCCTGGATGACACTGAAAACTCATAGTGGAAGTGGAAAGCAAACCAAATTTCAAGGCAGACACGTTTGCACACTCCTCTTAAAAGTCCTGTAAATAAAGATTCTGTTGAAGCTGAAATATTTCCACAAATAATTTTTAGCTCCGAAATGGCATATTTTATTGAAACATTTCCAGTTAACCTTGTTGTTGACATCAGGCCAAGTCCTGAAATCCCTTTTTCAGGTAGAAAGAGTGACAAAATATGGAATAGCTTCTACAGTGAACTCAGTAGACATCAGATGGAGAGATGCACCTGGAACAAAGCTCAAGTCTGGATCAGGAGAAAGTCATGCTTCCTTCATGGTGCCATGTCACATATGGAAATGCTTATGCAGATTGCTCTCAGAGCCTTCACAGTGCTTTACAGAGAATAAGCCTCTTATTTATCCAGTTCCAACCTGGAGCTGGGTACTGATGAATTTTTAAGTGCCCTATTTTAATGAGCTTTGGTCCACAGTCTAATCAATGTAATAGAGAAGACATTTTCAGAAAAAGGCCAGTAAACTTGTTTGGGTTGGATTTTTAAAAGTACCTAAGTGAACCATACTTTTTCAGAGATTTGTGAGTGCCTTTAAAAATCCCATTCTTGGAAATTTGGATTTCAGAAAACATTAGGCTAACATGAGGAAAAAAATTTTCTTGTAATAATAATTGCAAAATGAGGGCCTGTCCATTCTTCTTTTGCTTTGAATGCCAGCCCATTCCCTCAAGCCAGGATAGGATCCAGAGTTTCTGGGTTTCTGTTTTGCCATGTCTGGTTGAAAGCAATGAGAATGTGTTTTGTTTTGGGTTTTCTTTAAGCTTTTTTTTTGAAGTAAAGACCTGCTAGAAGAAAGCTGTTCATTCACCTACAGTTAACAGAGCTGTGCTTGAGAATCTGTCACTCTGCTGTCACTCTTCTCATCTATATTATTAACTCCCTGTATCTCATGGATGGGCTCTGGTTATGTCATTTCAGCTAATTCATCTTATCAGGTAACCTCATAGGATTCTAGGACTCAAATTTTTACTAAAGAATGGCCTGAATGTCACATTTGTGAGCAGAACTGGATTTTCAGTTCTCCCAAAACTGTCATTAAATGCTTTTTTGGCTCCATCTCAATCTCTGTCAGATTCTTGGTTGTACATGGACTTGTTTATGACTGCGGGAATCTACACAGAAATGTCTTTTGACACTCCTCCATGTACACACGTTCTCAAAACTTTCCCAAACCTGCTCCTTCTCCTGTAGATATATCATATTTACTTTGATATTTGATCCATGTGTTCCCAGTAGGAATGTTATGGCAAATTGTTCTTTCTCAGCATTGACAAATGCCTCAAAGTGAAAACACACTTTGGGTGGGGAATGAAAGCCACTCATAAGTTCAACGAAAGCAAAATTAGGGACCTGTTAATAAAATTAGATTTTCTCGACACTTTTAGTCAATGCAAAAATAATTGTGGGAATATAAAAGGGTTTTTATGGTCAATTATTCTTGTCTCAGTAAGTATCTATAATCATAACCGCCTCTGAATAGGTAATAATCCTCAGCAGAGAGAAGGGAAACTTCCCTGCAGGACCATAAGGAAGGTATAACGTTATCACATGCATGCATAAAATATATTAATATTGAGACGGTGCCAGTGCTAAGGTCAGATGGTTAGACATCTTTTCCTCCCCAGAAAATATACTATTCCACTTTATTTGACTGCTGACATCCAATTGATCTGCATTTTTTCTCTTTGGCAAGTGTATGTGCACCTAAATTTTTCAGATAATAGGTATTACAGTATTAGTTAAAAGCTTCCTTGAAGACCCAAGCAATATCAAAGATGTATAAACTGTAGAATAGGAAAGATGAAGATGACACTGGAAAGCTTCAAATGAGATGTCATTTTGCATTTAGAAAGACACCTGAAAAAGTTAAGACAAAAAGGGAAAATGGTATCTCCTAATTTTTTCAGGAAATGCCCTCAAAAGCTTACAACTGACCTCTTAGCAGAAATGAGCTTTGCTTGGGACTCAAGCACTGTTTGTTTTCTGGGAAAGAGATGATGATGAAAAAGCAACAGAAAATTCTGGTGAATTGTGCATATTTGAAGGTAAAAAAATGCTTCCCATCAGCAGTGCATGAGAACATACTGTTCATGTCAGCTGGAAGTTGAGACATTTGTGTTCTTCACAGGGTCCTTCACCGAGCGAGGACTGTGAGGAACTTTTCTAGGGAAAATCCTGCTGGAATCTCAATGGAGTGACATCACTATCCCACACATCATGCCTGGGAAATCCAGATTACTCCTCGTAATGAAAGGGGAAAGGGAAGCGTGTTCTGTAAATAGGGAGCTTGAACCCAGATTCTCTGGCTGCCACCCAGATGTCTCTCAGTACAAATGGGCTCATCTGATCTTTCCAGTCAATTTTATTCTGGAAAGTAGCCAGTGGGCCTAGTTCATGACCCAGTGATGTCATTATAATTCATTTTCGCTCACCACCAAGCCTTCTGAACTTTCCATTTTACAATGGGTCTTTTTAATAAAGAAGACAGTCATGAATAGAATTCATAAGCACTCCTAATGATTTATAATCTCTTTTTTTTTATCTTTAAAATGGACAATCTTGCCTTCTCTGTCAAAACTGCTTAGGAAGGTTTATTTCCTCTGTCATAAAACACAGTATAGATTTTATAGATAAAACGAATATTATTGCCACCTGCTTAAAAAGGGGAATTCTTGTGAATATAAAAATACCTATTCTGTTTCAGCAGCATAAAGTAACTGCAATGAAGAGGTAGTTAGTGTATTGATGGGTCTCTGCTTGTGGCAAAGGTGTGGAGGCTTTTCTTGGAATGGCTGGAGCCCTTCCCCATGCTGTTGGTGAGGCAGTGCTGCTCTCCTGGCACAATCTGTGTGCTCTGGAGAAGACCTGAACAGCCGTGGAGTGTACAGCCTGCAGCCCCTACCTGAACAAACAAGACACTGCTGAACTTGGCTCCAGCGCCCTCCCAAAGCCTTGCCTCATTGAACTTGTTTAACCCCTCCCAGCTAAAATAAACTTTCCTGAGATTACTTCACTTATCCTCGGCATGGATCTTTTCACCCCTGGGTTGTAGGAGCTGAGTGGATGATCAATGCATTTGCAGCCTGCACTGTAATTTAACTTGCTGTGTCTGACAGGAGATGTGGAATTGCTAAAGAGAGGCTTTACTTGTAATCTTCTTATCATCTTATCCTGGAGTGTTTGTGAAGGGGGAGGCCCTTCCAGCAGAGACTCGGAGTTGAGGGTTAATGCTGAGAAAGAGAAATTGCCCTATGGTGCGTCTGAGTCAGTGACCTGATAAAACATGCTCAGGACAGCTCATGAACTCTAGCCCCTAACTGCACACTGGCTCAGGCTTTCCTGCTCTCACATCACCTCCCTTCCCTTCCTAAGCTCATTAGGAAAAGTCACTGGCTGTAAATATGATGGTGGGAAAAAAAGCAAATCTTTCTTCCTCTTGTCTCCTTCTTGTTCTCCTTCATTGCTGGTGCTATTTCAGATCTCGGCTGAACAATAATTAGCACAAGTCTGATGTGATTAATGGAAATGAGATGAATGGCTCAGTGGTACAAAGAACTGGAAGAAGGCAAGGACCAGTGGCACAAGGGGAAAAGGTGCAGGAAGTCAGGAGCTAGGAAATCCTGGAAAAAGATCTTGGGTTAGGAAATGGAAGGAATGGACACAAGGGCAAAGGAGAACAGAAGGAGTGAAAAGAGGAACAAGAGTTGGGAGGAGCCTGGAGATGGTGAAAGAAAAGAAATACCCATGGGCAACTGAAAAGCGTGAAAAAATCAGGCACCTTAGTAAAAGTTAAGAGCTTTTGGCTTCCAACTGGTGCTGTGCAATGGATTTTTTGCATGGGATTAGCTAAATGGCTTCTTTGAGTAGTGAGGGAAATGAAGGGAATGATCCTGCCAAGCTCCCATTACCATCTGTGAAAATCTTCCTTTACTAGGAGCTGGATGAAGCTCTAGGAGAAGGAATGTAAGAGGGACCAAAGGGAGAAATTGCAGAGATGACTAGTTAAAGTGGCAAAGCAAGGAGGAGTGGGATTTTAAGATTACTCAAGAAGCTAATGGGGAGCAGTGACAAGCCATGAAAACTAGTTTTTTTAACATAACATCCTGCAGACATAAGTGAAATGTCTTAAAGCTTTCACATGGAGTTGTACTGTAAAGTTGATAATCCTACAGAAGCACATGGAATTAATTAAAACTCCTTTAAAGGGCTATTAAGGGGAATTCCAACTTCTTTACTGTCTGAGTGCTGTTTCACACAGTTGTTATTGATTAGACTTGAGTTGTAAAGTGGTTTGTAAGAATTAGGGAAGGGCAAATGGTTTAGAAATATACACTGTGGGTGTTCAAACTGGAGCAGACCAAACTCAAATAGTTATGGCTACTGACTTATTAGATACTCCTCTCATTTGAGAAGGAATGAGGGGGAAATCTTCCCTAGGGTGAGGAGTTTTCTTATAAGTCTTTTCCCACATCTGAGAAATTTTTGTTAGGAGAGAGTAGTCAGATCTCAAGCCTGGAGAGCTTTGCTGGCTCTGAGCTACATTCAATGTATGTGGCCCATCAAACCATAGGTGCCTGTGATAGGAAATGTACTCCTAGGTGAGCCTACTTCTGATCCCAGTCTTAGTCTAGTTTTATTAGTCCCAGATTTGATGCAGCCTTCACTCACAGTTCTCACTGTGACGAGATCTTCAAGAAGGGTTGCTCTATCCAACTGGAGATGAGAGAATCAAATTCCAAGATAAATATGTAGCTGCTTCTACTTGTATGTTCATATAAAATAAAATACAATAATATAAAATAAAACTAAATAAAATATTAATAAGCATAAGACTTTTGAAGTGTCTCCGCTGCCCTCAACTTGCTTTGTACAGATCCAACCATTCTCTTCCCTGTGCTCCTGCCTCAAGTTGAGATGCTGAAATAGCTTCTCCAAGTCTAAAGAAAGCAGTTGTGACTAACAAGTGTCATCACTTTCCTAACATAAATAAATTAACTGATTGTACTAGATACTTTTTTCCCTCTTTTCTACACCAGCAGCATGTGATTGTAAAAAGGGTGTTTTGGGTCAAGTCCAACTCACAGCCACTACAGACAACATTCATGAATAATAAAAAATTCATGGAGTTATCAGGTTTGGGGGTTTTTGTAGCTGTTTTAGTAGTTTTCTCCTCTACTCCCTTACTGGAAATCTGTTCCAAGAAATTTCCTATCATTTCCAGCCTAAGGGTAGACAAGGTTACTCTACAGGCTTTTGTTACTGGTTCAGTGCTGTCTCTGGTTATAGAACTCTCTGTGTTCACGTCAGTTTCTTCTTGGTGCTTTTATAGAGTGATTATACCCTTTCTCAGGCAGGATTTTCCTGGACTGAACAACTCATATTCCCTTTGTCCTCCTGGAAGATGGTCTCCCCAGCAGGATTTGAGGTAAATAAAAAGAGATGTCCCTACACAGCATCTTAGGTCCCTTGCAGTGGGTGTAAATGTGCTGTCTTGAGGAAGCAGCTAGTCTGCTTTCCAGCCTCCAAAAATACAGAACAGATGCACAGGTTGTTTTATGGGGAGAGATTTTGTAATCAGGCTTGGGTGGAGCCCAGCTTTGAACTTCATCTTTAACTCCGGTACGAGCGAGTTATACACAAATATAAAATCCGAGGCAGAGGAATGGAGAAGCTGACCTGCTTATGACTTTAGGGAAGAAGTAAATTTGGAGTAGTGGGAAATACTGTGATCTGTCAGTCTGATTACAGCCCACACTTCTCTGTGCATTTCAGTCATCGCTATCGGCTCCAATCCATCTGTACCATGACCCCAACCTTGTTATCTCTCAAGGTCTTGAGTCTCGGGGTACTCAGAGAACTTTTCCCTTTCTGGCTTCCCATGACAAGAGCTGTTCTTTTCTTCCCCCTCATCCATCATATTTCACAGAAGATCCTTAAATACATCTAGAGTTTGCAAAGCTACCAGTTTTTTGCTTTACAAGTATTTATGTTGCAAACAAAAAAACCTGATGCTAAAATCTCACCATTCCTGTTGGCGAAAACTGAAATAATTGCTCAGAGGAAGAAACTGTGAATTTTCACAGTTTTATTCTGGGACTGAATTTTGGCCATTTTTGCAGTATATATGTTTTTTTATGTGTGTGCCTGCATTCAGAAGGCCTGGAGGAAGCACACCTTTTATTTAGCAGAAGGTTGTGGATAAACCAACCACAATCACTTTCATTTTCATAAATCTCTTTATTTTGACCTTTGCTGCCTGGTTGGGAAAAGCATGAAACTTGAAAGCTTGGCTTTGTGGACTCAGGATATGGGAGTTGTTAGGGTCTAATCACTGTCTTTGACATTACCACCAGCAGAATTCTCTATTTACCAAATATGATCATAGTTACCTATTTCCTTGTAAGAGTTATCCATTACTAACTGCACTGCTCTTGGCAAAATGTTTTGATAGCCTTGAGAGAAAAGCACAGAGTGAACCCAACTATTGAAAGCTGATTTTATACCAGGCCATTCTGCTTCCTTTATAACCATCCCATGCCATTCAATTGAAAGGATTTTATCATGGCCTTCAAAAGTGGGCACCAAGTTCTCCTATATGAACAAGCAATTGCCACTTCCTCACTTCCTCATAGATTTAATCTTCTGGGGGTGAAAGATTTTTAAGGGTTTTTTTGTTTGTTTGTTTTTCACTTCACAGCTGGGACCATGAAAGGGAATTTAAAGGCATAACAAAATTAAAAATCTTTTTTTATGCAGCAATTTTGATTACTCCTCATTTAAGAGGAAAATAGAAACTTCCCTTTTCAGAACAGTCTGGTAGCCTTCTCAGAGCACAGTGGCATTCCAAAGACGAAATCACCCAAAGAAGGAACCACAAAATTAATCGAATCTGGTGCATTAAGGAGCACTTGCTTGACATTTGCTGCTCCTGTCAGGCGTAATAGAGAGATTTTTACCTGTATTTGACTATTCAACATATCAGCCCCTCAGCCAATTTTGGAAATTATTTCTGATTTATGGCTCTCATTCTGGCGAGTGTCACCTCAACCTGTCAATTATCCCTCAAAGCAAATGCTAAGTGAATGCTGGCTGGGCAAAATTAATAAAGGAAACCTTTACTTTAAAAAACCTGAAGACACAGCCTTATGAAAGGGATAATTCAGCCAAGGTTTAACTCAATTGCTGCTCTTTATATTTTCCAAAGACATGGAGAACATGCTAGAGAAAAAATGATGCAACGGACAAGGAGTCTGGTGAGGGCACGGTAGTTTTTTTAACTCTTCCTGTGTAGAACTGGTCAGGTTGCCTCCTGCCCTCTTATCTCAAGCTTTGGTTGGCCCTGTATAATGCCTTTAAGTCACCTGAAAATGCACAAACCCTCTTATTTGCTTTCAACTCCATTCAAAACACACTTAATGCAAAGACCTGTGACCAGTTTTCATGGTGTGCTTTGTGTTGAGCTTCCATCCCACAGATTATGTGTAGACAAGCCTTAGAGAGAAGCACTGTCAGATTCTTTTTCTCTTTCCTTGTGGCTCTTTACATTGCCAAAATTACATCAATGGTTTTAGGAAAGCATAGAGATCAGACAGTACATATAACACATCAGGAGACACTGTGGTGAATTCCTGAGTATTCATCATTAATGCCTTGTTGCAGTAGGTGCCATGTGGCTGGGAAAGCTTTTGTGAAGATCTACCTCGCGGACCACAGGAGATGGAACCTGGACCTTCCCTGGCTGTACAGTCCTTAGGTTTTGTATCCAAAGGGAAATTCTTTATCATCATTTGGATCATATAAAAAGATTTTAGCCATTCTTTCAAATGATGGTTCCATTTAACTGATCATGCTCCTACTGAGTTTGTGTTTGCAGGACTATTTTGAGAAAATGGTAAAGCTTGAAAAAAGCCTTCCTGATCTCATGGGAGACATTGAATCAGGTCCAAGGGAGATGCAAGGCTTTCTCTTGGTTGCAAAAATTTAATTCATCTAATTGATGACTGATAATAGTGGCATGTGAAGAAAGCCTGGAAACTGAATACTAGGTGTTCAGTCTTGACATTCAATTGGATTAAATGCTTACCTACTCTGGTGCTTAGAATTCTTTATATTTGAATTCTGCCTAAGATCCTTTCAGATAATTTTGCCCAATGTGATATAATATCATAGTAAAAAATATTACTGTGAATGCAACAATGTACAGCTGATACCTTCTTTGTCTTTCCATGAGGATGGCATGGTCCTTTAAGTTATGGATCTGAATACAAGAAGACTCAAACAGCTTATCTTCTTTCTAGAGCTTTTTGAATCAGAAAACTATTGTGAAATTGTGCCTGAAAAAGTTGATGTTCTACTGCATATAATTTTATAAACTTCATTGCAAATGTAATGTCAGTGAAATGACATTTTTACCAGCAGAATAGTAGTGAGGTATTAACATTTAAGGACTTTTTCTTTATTTCTGCATTTCTTCTCCCAGAATGGGTATCTTGAATCAGAAAAGAAAATTTTAAAAATACAATATATAAATATATATAAATATATTAAAAAATATTTATATGTACATATATATTTCCTACATGTTCAACCCATAGTTTCACGCAGATCCTTTCTTAAGTGTAAATTCTGCTTTTTCACTGCTCTGTGAAATAGATATACTGAAGGTGTCAGCCTCTGGACCAGGCAGGCTCCAACAACCTTCACGAGTTTTCAGGGTTGACTCTGACTTTGTGACCTGCAGATGTGAGTGTTAGATCTACACCACCAGACTTTTTTGACCTTTGGGAAGCCTGGATCACATATGTGAAGGAATCCAGATGGCCTGAGACTCAGAGGTGATAAAAAGCTGCAACACAAACTGAATTTTCATAGGAATCAGGACAGTTGAGCACTTTTCATGTTCAGGTTGAAGATTTCCTGGATCTATGCGACGCTGGATTGTATATCTTTATATTTACCTGTTCATCAGGTCAGATTAACTAGGTATAATTAAGAACATTTTAGTTCCTTCACATCAGGATAAGAAATACCTCATATTTGGATACCACTGGTAAGAATTCAAATGAACCAGGAAAAAAAACCTTAAAAACCTGCTCTAGTTTCATTTCTCACCAGGGAAAGCACTGACTATTCAATTGGTCCATCTGCCTGGGAAAAAACTTCACATAGCTATCCCTGCATGACAGAATCCTTATGTTGCTCCTTTTGGATCAATAATTTCTCATTTGGGGGCAAGCAGAGCCCTCTGAAAAGTGTGGTTCAAATCAACCAGGTCCTGCTGCAATACTAAACTGAGTGTCTCTGCATCTGAATGTTTATACTGTGTCCATCTGGGTTAGGAATTTCTTATTTGAGGCCTGGCTATGTCACAATTGCGTCATCTCCCTTGAAGGGAGGAGGAAAAAAAATAGAGAAGTCTGGTTGGGTGTCAGAAACCCATATAATTAAAAGGCAAGAGTTCAGTGTTCAATGACACAATGGTGAAATGCCCTGTTTTTCTACAGCCTAGGGCTATTGAACCACAAATAAATCCCATTTTAATGAAAGAAATCTTATTTTGTCTACAAAAATCTGAAAGTCCAGGAACATAATGAGTGTACAGAGAAAGCTCACATCATCCTGGCTGTGCAGGGGTTTGCCTGCACACCCTCATATAATTATATACAGACTGCATATGCACCTTTATCACAGGCAGCTGGAGAGAAACGAGCAACAGTTCCACAGTCAAAGAGAGTCAAGAACCACAGGCTGTACATTTTTATGTGACTGTTACTCTGAACAACCTCCTTTAATTTTCCATTCTTTCATTTTAACAAAAGCTTGAACACTTCTCCATTGATTTGCCTATTCCACAGAGAGACAGACAGAGGGAGGGGAGGGAGTAAGTGAGGGGTGGGGGTTGATTTCCAATATTATGTAAAACATTTGGTTTCATGAAGCAAGCTGGAAAAGGGGATGAAAAAAAAACCCTTTAGGAAAATAGTTTTCCATTGAAATCAGTGTATAAAGTAGGTCCCATTGGGAATATGTTTTCTCAAAGCTAAATTTTTAAACTCTTTCTACACTTCCCATGCCACTTGTCAGCAGAGAAATGAAAGGGAAAAAAATAACCCTTGGGGTTTCACAGCTTTGCACATTGAAGAAATGAGGGATCACTCAATGGTTATCAGAATTCAGCATTTCTTGTAGAGGAAGAATCTGGCATCCCTCAGACTGTTTCACACTTGTGGACATAATAACTGGAGAGATTAATATATGGTGGCATTAATTCTGCAGTTTTGTGTTGGGTTTTTTTTTTCTACATTGCTACTAGAAGTCAGTAAAGGAAACCCTCCTACATACCATGTGTGTGTGATTTTGCACATGTCAAGGTTGTACAGTTAATGACCTGAAGTGTAAGAGAAGCCACCCCAATTGGGCCAAAGTGGAGGATTCTGGCCACTGAGACAATGGTAGCAATATGAAGCCATTAATTCAGACTACTACATTGGCACGGGCCAACCTCTCCAAAAGTACTGGATTTAGGCCTGAAACACACTAAAATAAGGAAACAGCTCCAGGGAAGATAGGAAACAATGCCTGCAATGCTGCTTGAGCATCACACATCTCCTCAGAAGGAGAAGTTTACAGTTGTCATTGTTAAACTTGACAGGCGTCTTCTCCAAAGCCAAAAATTTAATACAATGCTAATAGTCTCTAAGTAGAAGGCTCCTCCCTGGCATAAAAATACCCCCAGGAAATAAACTTTCACCTTGGCAAACATGTCAACTGCTGTGCAAGAACGGTTGCACAAAATGAGGCAGTTGTTCCATGCAGAAGTATCCCTCCCTCCTAGTAAATAATCCCTGAGACATCAAGGAGAGAGCAGGTGAGCACCCACCACACCTTTAAGAAGATTTTTCTTTATATGAATCTATGAAATATCCTTTTGAATCAGGTTTTTTTGGTTTTGACAAAATCTTCCAGCACTCAGACCAACCACAAATTTTGCACAATTTCTTCTCAAAGCTATAAATTAGGCAAAGGCTTTCTCACAACATGACCCAGATTTGTGGACAGGCTTGCACAATGCATTTTGTGAATTCTTCTCCCAAATATGTTTGTACTTGGAATGAAGTGCATGGATAGAAAACTAAAATGAGCAGATAAGATCTGTCATTAGCAGATATTCTAAGAAATTTCTATTATTCTATTAAATATTGTGGTGAAGCCAATGCTTCTTCCTCTATTTTCCCTCCCTTTTCCCCATTTTTTTATTTCAGAAGTTTTTGCTTCTCTATATTTGTTTGTAAGAATAAAAATTTCAAATTTTAAGATTAAAATAAAAGAAACACAAAAAAATTTTACTTCTGGGATACAGTTGTGTAACTTTTTCTATATGAACAAAAATGGCAGAACCTTAAGCAACAACTACCAATTACCAGACATTATATTGGCATCCAGTTACTGAGGGATTTTGAGGGCTTTTCCCATTTCCGGGCAATTCTGAAGAATGGTGCCCAGAGACGTGACAAACAAATAGATGCTATTGACATATCAACATGACATAAAAGTAAATTTGTCAATAGTGAAAGAAAAAATGACTGTACTATTGACTGGTCTCAATTGTTGCCCCGAAAGTATGACAGCCATTCAGCTCAAGCATGGGGAAAAAAATCCATCCCTTTACCTGTAGCAGCTGCATGTGATCAGATGACCAATAAGGCAAATTTCATATGGTCCCATTTCATGGGATGGTTCAGAGATGGTAATGGTGAAGACAGAACCCAGTTTATTTTGGGAGCACTGTCTTTGCCCTTGATTTACCATAAGTAAAAGGTGATAAAGTGTCACCAGTGACTGGCAGTGCTTCTGTGTCTGCCTTTGTAATTGATGCTTTATATATAAATGGGTAGGTGAGCCTGGAGCTGCATTTTCTGTGCCTAGTGATACATATTCCCTGGGACTTCCTCCTGCACAGCCAGGGCCAAATTTGGGGGCAAAAGGCTTCCTTGAGATTCTTGCATGCAATTCCCAGGGAGGCTAAGACAGACCTGTGTCCCTGAAAAACTTGAGATTATAATATTCATCATTGACTTCTGTAAAGTTCCACTTAGAGTGGAAGAACACAAGCAGACCACATTTCAGCTCGAAACAGTGTGAAAATAGCAATTCCTTTTTAAGTGGGATGCCTGCCTTGAGTGACACTCACTGGTGAGGAAAGCTATGGGCCCTACTGTAGGGAGATTCTGCTCTCCAAAACCAAAGTTAGTTCAGAAACTTTTCCTGTTTTCCCTCCAAAGTGTGTGCAAAAAGAATTGGAGGTTTCCTGCCTGCTCTGAGCCAGGAGGAATGGAGAGCAGGTATTTATTCACATGTTACTCAGCTGCCCGTTTGCGAATAGGGGGGCCATGTTTTCATAGACCATGTTTCATAGGCAGCATGTGTTCAATAAAAACCTTTGTGCACTTGCCAGAAATCAGGCTGCCAGAGTGATTTTCATGGATTGTGTCAGCAAATGTTATTAGCAAATTGTGTAGTTAACCTGGTGTAAGACTTTTATTACTGCTGGGTATACTTACATATCAAAAAGCTTCTGATCCCCGCCCACTCTAAGCCTTCAGCAAAGAGAATCTGTAGTTTTTTTAAGAGACCGTGTTTACAGCTAACTGGTATTGTTCCTAATCCTGTAAAGTCTATGTGGGAGAGAACCCCATCAGTTTCAGTCTTAATTAGTTTTGGCAATTAGTTCTCCTGGAAAGGACCATGAACAAGGTCCAGGAGGCTTCTCAGTGCATTATTCCTCCTCAGAAATGAGCCTTCCCCTGGCTGTGTGAACTTTTGCAGGCATGAAAACAAAAAATAAGCAGCGTAAGTCACTACAGATATTGCCAGCCTGACTGAACAAGAAGTTGTGCTGCGGGAAGGCCTGGTGAGAAAGCTGTTAGGGTACAAAGGAGTAATCTGTGGCTATTTTATCTATAGGGAATTAGAACAAAAAGCCGTGCGCTACATCAAAGGCTCCATGACTGGAGACTAAGTCTTTTCTTATCTAGCATTATGTTAGTAATTACTGATTTAGAGAAAAAGAGAAGGAAAATGTATAGGACTTTCTCTCAGGATATGTCATTACATCATCATCAGTACCCCAGATTCTGTTAAATTATCAGATTTTATAGAACTTGATCAATTAAAAAAAAGGTTTATTCTTCTGCTGCATTGTAAATTATTTAAATCCCAAAGTAGCTTAACTTTCCTGGTTTTCTATTAGGCAGTCATCTTGGCCAGGGAAGACAAGAGGACAGATGACTTTTCCTGAATTAGAAATGTAGGTACTGAACTCAGAACCTGAGCTTGTAGCCCATCCTTAACAGATGCTGCTTGGCTTTGTTCTGGCTTCTCTCTGCAGCTGTTAAAAAATGCTGGACATGAGACTTCCCCTTTCCCTCTTTAATTGTCCCCATCAAATTCTGTGTGAAGAGGCATCTCCTTACACAATAACAATAACACCTGCCTGCATGCAGCTAAAATCTCTCAGAAATACAAAAAGTAGTGAGGTCTGCTGTGTTTTGGAACAACAAGTGGGATTTAATAAAAGAAGTTGAAATTATTATTTCCTTTTGTCTTAATGTTGACCTCTGTATTTAACTGGATGATGCTGTGCACCTGGAATGTTCTGTTCTGAAGCACTGGAGACACTTTGTTCCAGTCTGTCCAGTACAAATATGCTGACAAATCCACCTGTGCTTTTTTGTGTTTGTTTTAACCAGCCTGCAGAATATACTGGGGAAATGGAGCAACATCAATTTGTTCAGCTATTTTGTCTCTTGAGCTTGATTGTTTTATTTCTCTGTGTCCTGGTGTCAGGGGCCTTTAGTGTAGGTCACTGAGATGACAAAGAAGAATTTCTTACAATGTCTCACCTGTTGGCCAGTGTGATGGGGTATATAAACTGCTCTCATGGTAAAAAGCATGATGCTGAGAGGTTTGTATAGTTTATTTTTGGTAATATTGTGAAGCCGTGTTATTGGGATCTTGGCAAAACCCCTTGAAACCAAACTGAACTGCAGTGGATCTTGGTCTGAGTGTATAGAGGCCACTGGTTCTAGTGCATCAGACAGTAGGATTTCTTTACAATTTCTTATCATTTAAAAAAATTCTCAAAATTAGCAGATTTATTAGCACTTAGTTGCACGAGGGAATCCCATTTATGTCACTTACAAAACATTCCACACTGAGAAAACTCTCTTGTTTTAGGCGTTAAATGTCATTCGGTTATTTTGGCCATGAAACAGGTCAGAAAGGAGTAATTGCACAGTCTGGCCATGGGAGACATGGTGACTTTCTAAAGGTGGAAGGAATATTCACACTTATGTTATGTGCATGAAGAAGACAGAGCCCCTGACACGGTGCAGGTCAAGCTGGGAGTTGTGTCAAGGTCATTACTTTGATGGTTGTGTTTCAAAATAGATGGTAGGAAAAAAATTTTCCTCTCACAGGCCAAGTAATGACCAAAGAGCTGGAAGTAAGATACAAAGAGGAGGTGGGGAAAAATATTTTGAAATTATTTCCAGCTCTTTGCTCAATAATGATGCCCCAGGGTGTCTCACAAGCTTTCCTGTTGGAAAACACTTGGATTTTCTATCAGGCTTGAATAGGAAATGGTTAATGCCATCAGCACCAAGAATTGCAGTGTGTGTGGAATAAGAGGCAGGCACTCTGCCGATCAGCCACCAAGTACATGTTCTGTGTTAGACATTTAATCATATTACTGCTCCCAAAGCCATCACAGCCAATTTAATCAAATTGTATCATGGACGTGGTGTTATTGTTTTTAATGCCTATTAGGAAAATAAAAGTTAGCACTTATTAAATGAGGATCCTCTTGCATGTTGATTGCTTTGCTAATTTCTTGCTGATAAACCCTTGTTCTATCTTCAGAGAGAATGGTGGATTTTTATCAAGTTTCTCAGTGAAGGCTGGTGTGCTGCAGGGTCTCAGACATCAGCTGCACATAGGAAATGAAAAATAAAAATAGAACCTTGTCCTTCTCTTGGCTTGTACCAATACCAAGTCAGAACAAGTACAATAAAGTCAATGGAGTTATTTCAGTGTAAAATGAATGGAAGTCAGTGTGACTGAGAGAGGAAGAGGGATGTCCATCCATTTTTTTCTGGCAATAACTATATTATCACTCTCTTGCAAGAAGGTGCACAGAGCATAGCAGTGAGACAGGCAAACAAACAAAATGTGATAGAGTTGAATTTTGAAGGTGGTGCATTTATCTGCTAAAAATCACCCAGTGGCTTTCAGCAGAGAAAATGGGCTTTGACAAGATGGTGATATTGGAAGGTGGAGGGTGGGGATATTAGGTACTGATCTGATCTGAGAAAAAAAGTGTTGCATTTGGTTTGAGGCAGAGGTGGCTAGAAACAATTCTTGTTATTCCTCCATGATGACATGTAATGGATCTCTGAAGGGTTATTACATATATGAGTTGAATTAATAAAGTTTATTTGCTGGGCATGCCGAGGCCCTCGTATGCCACCCTACTTTTTAAGCCATGTTTAATGATAACAGAAAGGTGATCCAAATATTAATCAATGATCACAGGAGGTCACGTCCTGAATTAGAGGATCACAGAAAGAGGAAGTACTTTCCTTTTCAGCATCAATTGGTGAAATGAATGAGGCAGATCCTGTGGGTTTTTTGAAGCATCAGTTGAGAGACCACTGCTGAGACAGGGAAGCTGTTTTGATGAGCCATTGCTTTGTTCCATTAAGGCAGAGCCTTTGGCAACAGCATGAACAAGATACACCACACTTTGAGGAGCTGCCATTACAGGAGTACCAATTGCAGTGATACTTGAAGAAATTGTATTTTTCTTCCTTTCTTCCTGAATCTAATTTAAGTTGAAAGTAGTTTTCTGGAATGGTAACAGAGCAACAGTAACCACTGGTTCTATTCAGCTTACACCCAAATAAAATGGTTCATTTCAGCTAAGTACAATATCATGCAATGCTGGTTAGTTTAAATGCTTTGTTTAGAAGGTTGTTTTTTGCTCAAAAAAATTATGCAGATACTGCTGAATGAGCAGTTAGGAAACACATGTTTCCGAACTGCAGTTACAAGTATTGTAAAATATGATTGATACCATATGCTTTCATTCTTTTCTTTTCTGCTTTTTAAAATGCAAATTAAATTTTGGAGAAAGGGTTTATGCTATTTTTATATTTCAAAATTAATAATAATAATAATTTTAAAATGGCCTGAGACATGTGGCATGAGAGGTTATTGCTCTGTTCTGCCACTAAAGAGTCCCAGCTTTGATTCTGGGTGGAACATTTGACTCCCTGGGGCTGGAGGCTGCTGTATCAGCCAGCTGGTGGCCAAGTGCTTGAGCCAACTCCACCAATTAGTTGAGTCCTCCCATCCGGTGGCTGGACTCGTTCAGGGTATGTCTTGCACATTTTTTGCAGCTGAGATGGGAATCAGGACTCTCCCAATATATTTGTGGCAGTTCTGCAAAGCTTACCAAAGGACCAGTGGAAAACAAGGTTTGGTTGGAAAACAGCCTGAAAATGCACCATGGAGGCACAAAAGAGTTGTGTGGTCAAACCCCTTAATATGGTCAAGTAAGGGAGAAGTTACTTTTGGAAAGTGTATTTGGCAGTAAAAAAAAAAAAAATCAATGGAGTTTCAAAGATGCTGTAAACCAGAGATCAGCAGACATGTGAAAGCTTTATTTTATGGGAAGACTGGTAGAATTAGTGAGAACATTCAATGCAGAGCCAAATATGGTCAACATTTTAAACGCTTTGCTATACAGACTGCTTGGGTATGTCCTCAGAAAGAGCTGCACCCTGTTGTAAGAAATCCTTGCATGGACTCCATGAGCTCCAAACATCATTTAAGAACTATGCTGACACTGAAGCAAACACAAAGGAGATGCAGAACTCACAGCTCAGGGGTGAAAAAAAGGCTACAGCTGCATTTCAGTGATAGTCCAGCATTAAGACCCCCAGTACCACATGAAAAGCTGTGTGACTATATAATATTAAATACTCCTCTTACTAAATTTTTCCCGTACTGACTTAAGTTTGTTAAAAAAAGGTGTCACAGCTTAACTCTGTCCTGCCAGGCATTCTGCCAGCACAGATACTGTCTGTTCATGCCACTCTTACCTTTAAGCCAGATCAGATATTGTCTGTCTAGACACATCCAGTGTAAATCTGGCATAAACTCCATGTCGTGCAGCCTGGTTTGTTCAACAGAGATGGAGCTGTGTGTATCTGCCCAATCTGAATTAAGCTGTTACTGCTGAACTATCACTTAGCTCAGAAACATGCTGCTAATGACAGCAGGATGATGGTCAGCACTTGAAATGCACAGAAACTTGGCCTCCTCTTCCCTCTGTCAAAATCTAATATTAATAGGGGAAACTCTCTTAAAAGCCAATGGTATAAGTACAAATGCAAATCTTATCTTTGTCTTGTTATTTTAATATTTCATTTCCTTCTTTCCATATGAATTCAGCAACTCTATTATTGCCAACTGTCAGAGATATGTGGGAAAGAGGAGGTGGTGGGAATAAAATAGTTTTATTTATTGGAACAGTGGGAACCATGGAAATGGACCCTTTTCTGCAGTTTCCCTGGAGTACCACTGTGTCCTGCTGCATTACATTTTGTACATTGATGTCAGCAAGGCAATCCCACAACAAGGTACTCAAAAAAAAGGGGAAATACAAATGTAAAATTTTAAGAGTGAACACTTCAAAAGCTTTTCATGTGTATTGTATTTCACCTGTAACTCCCCGTCGTTATTACCACTATTTTCTACTTCAAAGGAAATGGTGTGGCATAAATAAACACAATCCTTTTGATACATGTCTCTGGCCTATATGCTTTTGTAGCTCAGCACTGAAGTGAATTAATTTATGACAAATGTTATTTATACCCTGTTTCATTGTGGTACCTTTGCAGTTGGGCTGCACTCACTGGGAGTCGCTGTCTTTGCTCCATGTGTTCCTGAAGTGCTGTCTTGTTCTGAGATAGCCCAATATTGCCAGAGCAATAAACCACAGCCCAAATATACAATGCTGGGAAAAGTACCCGGGAGAATTCCAGGGGTGATGTGTTAATACCAGAATACCAGCAGCAGGGTTCTGGTATTAAGGAGATTTGTGGGTGGGGTCCACACACCAGGCTGTGCAAGAGGAACGTTCTCATTCTTGTGGGCAGCGAAAGGAAGAGCTGAGTGTCACTGCAAACCTTGTCTCATCCCCTCTCCACCTCATTCCTCCACCCCCTCATTTCTCTCCATGAGCTCCTCGGCTTTGTTTATGTTTTAAGTGACAAGACACAAACCAGAAGTGGGAACAGGAGTGAGCAGGGCTGAGTTTGCAGGGCTGTGCTGGAAGCAGCGGGCTGTGATTCCAACACATGCATTTGGCATTTTGCAATATACCGCCTCTTCATCCTATGCTCTGCCTGGATTCCAAGGGGATGATTCATCCTGACAAGGGAGCCCATGGCTTCTTTAATGCCAAGCATTTACTCTGCAAAACGTGAGAGACAAGAGGAGAGGTCTATTTCTTTCTGTGTTTCCTGAAGCATTCCCTCCTCTTTCCCACCCCCTGCCCCATCCTGCATAGTTGAGACAGAGACTTTCCTATGAGAAACTTTGTGTTTCTGACATAATTCCATGGTTTTCAACCCAACTTCTTCTGCAATTTTCCCCCCTCCCTCTCTTCTCACAATTCACAAGCTGTATGAGATTGCCAGTACAATTAAAGCCACGGGAAGAGGAAAAAACTGGGTATAAGGCCTTGATAACCCTTTCAGGGTCATTTGCCAATAGGGAATGAGGGTCAGCCACAAATTCCAATTTTAGTGTCAGTGACAAGCGGTAATAATCAAAGGAACACAGGAAAACAGATACGTGATCTGAAATCATCTATAACCAGAAGTGTTTATCTAGAAATGCTACTCTCTGGCAAGATGTCTATCTTCTCTTTTTTGCATGTATTTCTCTTTTGGAGAATAGTCCTTATCTAACATCTAACTCCTTTTACAGTCCTAGTTTGGAAAGGTCTCACTGGTCACACGTACCTTTGCCTAGAAAGGAAGGCAGCTGATTACATATTTTTCTTAACTGGCGAGCGACTTGCAAGAGAACAATGCAAGTTATAATTATAGAGTTGCTTTCAAAGATGAAGATAAATGAAGCTGTTGCAGCCATGGGGGTAAATGTTGAAAGGTTCATTGCCCACTGAGTGCAGAAAGAAACCATTTTGTGGCCAAAGGAAAACCCAACAGAAAGCTCCTAGGGATGGAGCTTATGTGTATTTGCTCCAAAGCAGGGCTGGGGTTTGCTGCCTGAAGAACACCTCTAGTTTTGGTCAAACCCAACTTTGAGCATGAAGAAGAGGATCTGAAGTCAGATTCTGAGAGATGTGGGAGCTGTAGCCCAATTGTTTCTGTTTAGTTTTGTTATTGTGTTTTCTTTCTCATTTGTGATGAAGTTTTATTTTTTGAAGCAATGAAGATTCTTCTTAGAAATCTTTTGCATTCAAGAAATCAGTCTAGAAGTGCAAATTGATTCAAGCTCCTTATAGGTGACATGATTTTCTCTGCTGATGATACCCCAACACAAAATTTCTGGATCTATTTTCTGGCCAGAAGTAGCACCAGACTGAGACAGCAGCTGGGGAAAAAGCTCTGAGGCTTGGCTCATGGAAAAACATGAGGACTGTTAACTTTTAGTGAAAGCTTCTGTGGATTTACGCTAAGTGGGGTTGATCCTGAATTTTGGGGCTCTACAGTATTTCAGTTCTAAGGTTATTTTAAAATCTGGGCTTTCCATTCTGGTCTACATATAACCTAGATACTTGACAAGGAGTTGAAAACGTGAAAACAGAGATTCTAATGAACTGTAGGTCTTTATTTTGATTAATTTGTGCTGAAAATATAGTGAAATTTATTGTATTTTCTTCCCCTGACTGTATGGAATTTCCCCTTACTGTCTGCGGCCATCATTAGGAAGTGCACATCCATGCAATAATTTACAACCAGCAACAAAACAAAAATAGGCATAGGAAAAAAACACCTTTTAATATTTTCCAGAAGATTTAGTCTTTTCCTCTAACCCATCCACTGTGTTTTATTTAGAACAGCTCTTAATTTAAGGTGAGCCAATTTTCTTACCTGTCCATCATTAAAAGAGTAATGATAAATACTGATATGTGAGGTGCACTGATATATTGAATAAAGCTCCAGTACTGTTCACTGAGTGGAATCCTGGAGATAAATGCAGGAAGGAGACGATATGTTTTTTAAAGTCTTGTTTACTTGTGGTCAGGATGAGTGAGAAGAAATCAGGATAAACACGCCCAGCTCATCATTGACTTGGAGATGCACAGCAGCATGGCATGTAGGTATTGGGCTGTAGAAAATAAACAGTTGGAGAACCATGCAGTCCTGGACCTGAGCAATCCACTTGGCTGAGTTAATAGTGTGTGTCTGCAGGTGGAGAGCAGTGTCATTATAACACTTTGACTCTTATTATATTCTGTATTTCTGGTGAGGGCTAGGCTCACCCTTTCCCCACAGGTTGATGATGCTATAAGCCAGAAGAGCAGAGGAACAGCCAGCTAACCAAAAGTCAGAGTGCTGGGCCAAGTGAATTGCTCTTGATAAGGCTGAGACCCCGAGCTGAATCACAGCCCTGCCACAGCAGAGTGTGAAGGGGATGTGCACATAAAAGTTTTACTCATAGGAGAGAGAAATCATGGTCAGCGCAGCATCAAACAATTTCCTTGTGCACAGCTGTGGGCAAAATATTCAGGCACATGAAGGGAAACTTACAGATATTTGGACAACAGACAAAAACCCCCACAAACAGTGGGTCAATCAAAGCCCTTGCCATAGGGCATTTGGGCCATTCTGGTGGTTATGATGTCTGACTTGTGAAAACACCACAGGACTTTCCAAAGTTGTTAAGAACTTAGTGAAACCCAGATGGCAAGATGGGGGATTTTTTCTGTCTCTTTGTCAGCTCTCTACAGGGGGTGTGAAAAGTTATCTGACCCTTAGCTTTACTTCACATAATCCCACCATAACTCATTTCTGTGTGGCTCTGACATAGGATGACATGCTATGCTCAAAGCCAGCATGGAGAAGCATGCCTGAGCTTGGAAGGCTATCAAAGTATATCCAGACCTCCAGGGTCTGAGGACAGGTCTGCAGTTCTCACAGATGGCAATGTTTATCACTCTGCCTTTGGCACCTGGAAAAGCAGCACAGCAGGTACTGTTGGGGTTTGTTCATAAACTGGTTGCTTTACCATGTATTTTAAACAGCAACCATACTTTTAGTATATCTAAGATCCATTAATGGCAGCATGCTTTATGAAACCACTTCCATCACAACATAACATTTGTGTTTTCTGTTTCGTGGAAAGCAATATATTTGTGGTTTTTCACAGTCTTTTGGCCAGGGTCTCAGCTGGTAACGATTGGCATCATTTCATGGACTTCAGCTTTGATCACTTACAGAGAATCTGGCCTCTGGTATGTGGATGAAACTGTAGTGATAAATGCCTAATCCCATTTCTTGGGAGTTAACAAGTTTATTTATGCCCAGAACAAGAGAGACAACAGCCAGCAGAGAGCAAATTTCTTTACTGTCAATATTTCTCAGGGTTCTCCCGTATTGCTGGACACAGAGGCATCCCCCCCATGATTGAAGTCAGCTGGATGAGAGCCATTCTAGTCAGAAAAGCAAACACAGATCTAAAGTGAACAAGTGAAAAGCCCAGGGCATTAGCTCAAGCACAGAACCACATGTGTGCCATTTTGAAAAGTCATGACAGATTCATGCTGAGGTTAATGTGCCACTCATTATAATTGAAGAATTCCTATTTATGCTTCTTACTTTGATGCTGACTTTCAGTCATTAACACTGTGGGTGAGAGAAGTTCACTGTGGTCTCAGCGCCTTCAGCTGCTGAATCTCCACTGAAGGAGAAGGTGAAGAGCTGTTTGGATGGGATGAGTGTCACTCAATATTGCTGGGGACAGTCTGACACTGCTTTTGCAGCACATGTTAAAACAGTGCAGAAAGACAAGGCTCGGGATTAAGTCTGGTTGGGAAAATCTGTGTAAACTTTTACTATATTTTATGGGTTTTGGAAAGTGTCCAGCCAGCAAAGGACCTCCTATTTGCCTGAGTATTTTCAGTTATAAAGGGTGAAAGAAGGAAATTCAGTCATGACTCTCCTTCAGCTTCTTGTCTTTAAAGAAAAAAAAATAAAAATCTGTGTCTGCTACACTGTGAAAGACAGCCTGTGGGCTAAAACACTCTCCAAAGAGCAAAGTCCTGTTTTGAATGCTGCTGAGCACCTATCTGTGATATCCATAGCCATTCAGAATCTCTGAAAATCTGTTTTTGAGATGCTCGGGTTGATCTTTATCCAAGACATGAGAACCACTTTGTTATCTGGGTCTTTGGTCCCTTCTGTCCATGCTTCATCTGCAACCTACTGAAGGAAGTCATGGGAGAAAAATTAATTGAAAGGCTATTTTCTACTATATCAGTAGGAAATATCACCACAATAGAAAAACCACAGAATCAGAGAATGATTGAGGCGAATCTGTGATTTTTCCCATTGTGGTGATTCTCACCTCTAGTCTGCCTGAGTACAGAGTTTGAACATTCAGACCCACATAAACCTCACGTGCTTTTTCTTCAGTGAGTGCTGTCCAGCCCAGTCTGTAGCCACTGCTCCTTTCAGCTGCCAAGCAGAGGGTTCCTACTCAGCCACTGCCTGGTTTTATTTGAGGAGTTCATGTCTGTGTTGAGAGATGTCCTTGGAAATTAGCAGGATTCTAAAGATAGCCAGTGTCATGTAAATCAAACGTAAAGCAAACGTTCTTGCAAGCCAAGAGATGATCCTCTGAGGAGATAGATCACCTTGCCCTGTGTTCCTCTCTGAATTGTGAGGCTACAGCAGCCATTTGTCCGCCAGAAGGATGAAGATGGCAAGCTGCAGACCGACAGTGTTTAAAGACAGCAGTTTCACTATTTGACATGTTTGTCCATGCTAAGATTTATATCTCCATCAATGGGCTCCTGAACCAAGTGCAGCTCATCCTTCTTGAAGTTTTCTTTTCCAGGAAGAGTCTGAGCATGAGGGCCGGGGACACAGGGGATACAGGCTTCAGGAGAAAACAGCTGATTAGGACATTCAGGTGGCATGTGCCTCAGAGCCAAAAGGTGGCTAATGTCACTAAAAAACTGCTACTGCATTGCAGAAGGCCTAGATTCATGTACACAGCTGGGAAGCAGAGAAAGATTTAAAGTCTCTGTCTTACCCATGATAAAAATATTGGAAATTCAGGTTAGCTTTCAACTTCGAGGCACCTGCAGTCCTGGTACTTGTGTCAGGACTGAATCATCAGGCATGCACCATCAAATGGTTTTCATGTAGGTGGGATGAGTCCACCCCAAGTCCCTGTTTTTTCCCTCTTGTGAGCATCAGGCTCATCAGGTCATTATGGAAAGAGATGTGAGCATCTGAGGCCTCATCAACTTCAGTCTGATAATCTATGTTCACTAAAGCTTGGTTCCTTTATCCAGAGACAAACTAAAACAACACAAGATTATGGTTAAGGGCTTACACAGATGTAATTTTTCTCTAGCAAGGTATGAAAGAGGAATTCAGCCACTGCAAACATCTATGGACAGTTCAAAATCTGAAGTCTGGCCACTAAGTGGGACACAGATTTTGCATGGTGTGGGTCCCTGAAGATGGTGACAGAGAGCTCAGACTTGTCCTACCTCAGCTTCTCCCCAAGTAGAAGCTAGAGAATAAACCTTATCTATTGGTGTAATTGTTTCAAAGTATTTGGGCAATTAGGAATAAACTGTGCTGAACAGCTTTTGATAATTAACACTGAGCTGAACTGCGTGGATGTTGTGGATGTTTTTATGTGTCCAAGGAGGTCTGGTCAAATTCATCTTAAGAAATGCTTAGAAATCATGAGTTATGGGTGGGTGGTGTGATTTGCTTGACCTGTTTTTATACTTTTGGCTAAGAAACTGCTTTTGCCATAGATGGAGACAGGATCCTGGTCTGGATTGAATTCTGTTTTGCTTCAGTGTGGCCATTCTTCTATCAGTGCTGTTCCTGTCTGCCATGGAACACATGGACATTTGGTCTTTGCTAAGTGCAGCACAGGGACAAGCGATTCCTTTCTATTCATGCAAGGCAGTGAGCTTGTTCTTGTTCCAGCACATAAGGAAGGGCAAGCCCTTCCTTACCCATCCCTTCTCCCACAGCTGCTTCTGTGGGTGGGAGAGGCAAACCACAGCTCCCTCTGGAAGAAAAGCTCTGGAAACTCCCTCAATTGAAACTTTGCTTTCTTTCCCTGGCAACAAATTACTCGTGTACAGCCAAATCCCACACTCACCATTATAGGGATTTGGTTTTTCATGAGGGAAAAAGGGCTTTTTCAAATGCTGCATCAGAACGACCCCTAGATGTGAGTCTGACAGTTTTGGTTATGTTTATAAAAAATGGTAATGATAAAAAGGATAAGAATATTACTGCCTTCATTTTCTCTTATTTTTAATCCCAAACTCACCTCAAAGAATCTGCTCTGTGTTGTCATTGTGCTACCCCAGCAGCCAGCTGTGACATTACACAACATGAGGGTTTCAGGCTTCAGTAGAGGAACTCATAAGCAAGAAAACTTGTGCCTTTTGAGCATAGAAAGAAGAAGAAGAAACCCATTTTTCCTGCAAAAATCCTTAACGCAAAACCAAAGCAAAGAGAGTGTGGGTGTGCAAATAAAGTATCCTCGAGGTTTTTGGGGTTTCTTTTGTAAGGACATTTTTTACACCAAGAGCTGTTTGAGGGATGTTCAGTCGGGAAAAGCTGAAGGTCCAAGGGGTTCTGAGTTACTTTCTTTTTTACAGAATGATTCAGTTCTTTGCACAGGCACAGTCAGTCAGTGAAATACTGGATATTATACCATTATTTCCTTCTCTTCTTCTAGGTGCCCAGTAATAAGTACTTCAGACATAAATATAGTAATTTCAAGGAAAATAGAATGAGCATGAGAAAGCAAATGACATTTAAAGTGTATATTTGCAGTCATGGAATCATTAAGGAGACACGAATGTTGAAAAAAGGAAGTTTACAAACTCCATGTCTAACAAAATCTGGCTGGAAAAGAGTTTAGCTGTCCTTCTAGAAAACAAAAATTAATTTGCTTTGGCCAAATTAAAATTAATTAAAATTATGCAATGTTGCCCTTGTGTTAATTTTAACGGTGAGGTTGTTGTGATTTAAGGCTACAATTAGTTCTAGTGTTTGAAAGAGAAGCACTGTAATCGAGACAGGACATTTTAATAATCCTGGTTATAAACATTTAATACATCATCTTTAGGGACTCACAAACACATTGTAATTAACTTTTACAACTGAAATAAATCAGATTGCATTAGCATATTGCAAAGGAAAAAATCATTTGCATGATTGAAAACAGCTTCAGAAAATTATGTATAACAGGCTTTGTGTAAACATCAATGGAAGCTAGTCTCAAACTTTTACCAAGATATTTTTAGGTTATTTTTAGAACATTTAAAAAAGCACTCACATTTCTTTTACCCCTGTTAAAGCTCTCCCTGCATCAGGAATGTCACTCACTCTACCTTGTACTTTTTCATACCAGTAATAAACATGTACATGACCAAGGTCAACGAATAGCATAAAACACAAGATTAAGGTCCTGATCCTGCAAGCACTTAAGTCATGTGAGGAACTTTGCTCGTGTAAAAGCTCTGTTGACTGTATCAAGCTTGCTGATATGAATAAGTTATGTTCAAGTATCTTCAGGGTTATGGTATTCATCATTCATCTCTACTCTTCACCAAAGAAAGCACAAACAAAGTACACTGGGGGAGGGGGGAACCCCCCTCCCCAAAAAAAAAACCAACAGGATTTGAGCTTCAACTTCACCAAGGGAAAAGGAGAAATTATGAAAACAACCAAAGGCCAAGTAGGAAACTGCTTTCAGTTTATTTCATTTATTGCAGATACAAAGGAAATGACTGACCTTTTGCCCAGACATGCAGATCCACCTGTTTCCAAGGAGCTTTGATACAGATTTGGAGAGTGAACATGTGAAAATTCATACTTATAGTTATCTTTCTATCTCTGAGTGTTAATCTGGACAAAATTTGTGTTCCTCGGAGCTGAGAAATTCCAATGGTGGCATTAAAATTTTTGGGAGAGTTTTATATGGGATTTTCTGACTTAAGATCTTTATTAGATAATATGGGATCAAAGTAGATTATTAAAAACCAAGCAAACAGCAAGAAAAAAATTTGAAAAAATCACTTTTACATAAGTCTATAAAGTAGATCTCCATTGGATGAATCTGACTTTCTCTTCTTGAGCATGGTCTGTAACCTGACCTAAGCCTGTGGTGATTGTTCAAGATATATTTAAAATAGTCAGGTCTGAACTTGAGAATTCATTTAAAGAACTACTTTTTTGAAAGTACAGCCAACTCTGGGGATAGAGGTGTAAAAGTGGGTGTAGATAATTCTAACTCTTGCCCATAAAGCAAAGATTAGATGCAGAGAAAGGAAGAAAGTAGCAATATGTAACTTCAGTGGGAAATAAGGATGTGAGACTGAAAAAAAGGAGAAGTTTGAGGTGAAGTCCTTACAAGATGAACATTATTTTCATTTGTCATTGGGAAGGGTCTGGATTTCATTTCTGTTGGTTGAAGAACCTGGCTTTCTCTTAACGCTTTGTCACTCTCCATTTAATTTTTTTCCTCTCACTTAAATGGAGAAGTCGAAGTTTCAGAAAGAAAAAGAGGAAAGGAGATGAACAAAACTTTTCTCTTTTTTTTTGCCCCAAAGACCAGGGGGAGAAAGCTTTTCCTCCTGAGGCCACAGTGTATTGATTCAAAGGAGCAGTAAGTTAATTAACACGAGTAGTGGAGCCTCCTGCATAATTAACAAGACATTTACCTAAAATCAATAATCTAATTGCCACACCTACCGTACATGGGGGACAGTGTTTATCCTGTTGAGAAAGACTCATTTATATCTGCATGTTAACATGGTGATTCGTGGTTTGTTTAAGAGCCTAACCTGATCTGTAAAGTGATAATTTATTGAACGATCAATTAAACTTTTTAACCTTGCAAATATAAACAGGTAATGAATAGCCACAAACCTATTTCCATACGAAAGTTCACGCATCACAGAGATTTTCATGCAGTTCAGATTATATTTCATCAGTCCACTTTGAGACCTAGTAAAGAAGAATGAGAGAGGAATAATTTTTCTTTGAGAGGCATCATTTCATCATCCTCCCTGGCTTTTGGTCTTGTGTTTATATTCCTTAATATCAAGCTGATCTTGGATTACTCTGCCAGCTTTTTTTGTCCCTGCTGGTTGAAAAGAAGGATCTGGGGAACATAGGGTGTCCTCTTCTAAGGAAAACAAACTGTGTCACCAACAGAAGGTGACAACCAGAAGATTGAGAGTTGGGCAGAGATATGACAGCACAAAGCACCATTAAATTGCTCTCATTGCACTGAAGGACAGCCCAGTGTAGATCCACCTTCATGCGTTTTTAGTCTCACCACCCTGTGACAAGGAGAAGGAAGGGAGGCAAGTGAGAGTAGGTGGAAAGGGGTTTTACTCAACCAGAGAATAGCCTTGCACTGGGGCTGACAGCTGGCATCCCTATCTGAAAAGCTGGGTCCACTGAAAGCTGCCAAATTCTGGAGCCTGAAATTGTTTAGACTCCTTTAAAAAGTCCTGTCTTTCATCTTGCAAGTGCAAAATAGGAATTGAAGATATCCCAAGTTATTTTCTTCTGCATTTTCAAGTATACGTCCCAGCTTGTGCTAAAATGGCATGGGGCCCAGCGCTGAGGTGTCAGATTGTTTTAAATTGTATTTTTCATTTTGGCATGTTGATGTTTTCTAGTCTTACCCAGATTTTGCTGGTGTGGAGAAACAGGAGACAAAATAACAAATGAACGTCGTGGTTTTCAAACCTTATCTCCAGAAAGCTGGGACTCACAGTGATGCTGCTTTTCCAGAGAAAAGTTTTGATTTGGTTTGAGGCAATGCTTTTTTTTTTTTTAATATTATTTTGCAAGACCCAAATCAGTACTTTGGTCCTCATCAGGAAACCACTGGGATAATTCAACTTGCCACTAACGTAAGTGCTTGATAATGCACAGCACCTAATAATACTTGCTAAAATGTTCCTAAGGGTATATAAATTGAACAATAAATCTATCTTTGAATTGTTGGGGCATTTTGACTTTTACAGGTAGTACTGTGAAAGAGAGATTTGAACCTGTCAGTCACCATCCTTAGTAGTATCTTAAAGCCACGGACTGTGGCTTAGCAGAAGTCTTGGAGGCAACAACTCTCAAAATCCAAGGTCATGTGGGGAAAAAAAAAAAGATTAAACCCAGATAAACTAAAATGCCTTTAACTTCTCTGCCAGTAGCTATGGTTTGGTAATGAAATTTTTTACTTCAATACATTTCAATAAAATTGGGACTACCACAGTCAATGAAATTTGTCACAGGAGTGAAAAGAGCAACTTAACTGTACATGCAGGAGGGAGGGACAACAATGCTGTGAGAATTTCAGTCCCACCACAGATGTCTTGCTGGAGTGTAGCATTGTGTGTGTTAATTAAAACATTTGGGGGTTAGGTGAGGAAAATAAAGCAAAAAAGAGGGCTGGGTGACTTAGATACATATAAAAATAGTTTTCAGTATTAGTAAGCTTTCTACCTTAACTGAGATAACAATGAAGTGTGAAATATAATGTCCTTAAAATTGATTTTTCAGTAAGATGGTCTCTATCTTTTAAAGTGTAATTCTTTAGTAGTTTTTACATTTCTCATTTCTTCATTTTTATTTCTTTTATGTCCTTCAACTATACTTTCATCCACTGAGGAATTTAAAAATTTGGAATAGCACCCATCTTTTTCCCAAAAAAGCGAATTTTTGGAATATCAGTGGAATTAAAAGAGGTAACAAAGACACAGCAATAGGTGGGAGCCATAGTCAGCGGCTAAAGCATGAGACCACAGTCCAAAATACTTTTGTGACAGCTCAGCCTCAGGACTTATGAGATTTCAGTCTCCTTTTCAGCAATATTTTCTGAACTCTTCATGAATTTTTCATCTTTGCTTGACCCAGTTCCACCAAAAAAAAAAAAAAGGCGAAAACAAAACCCAAATATGAACACAGCATAATGCTTGTTATTCTTTTCTCTCATCTTGAAGTAGCTCATTTTCTCCACCTGATGCAGGGAGTTGGGGCTGTTCCTTTTGTTATGTGCAACATGCAGCACTCTCTTATGGATAAAAATTTCAAAAGTGCTGTGAGAAAATTTCTGCCACTGGAAAAAGGGCATTTTGTCAGGTCAAGGCTTTCTTCGCAGGAACTGGAGAACTTTTTTTGGTTTTCTTATCTGCATGCCACCAAGACATTCTAATTCTAGACAGGACAGGGCTGTGATTAACCACTTTATCTGGCAGTAATTTTTAGGTGTTGCACCAGGGCTGAGATCCACCTTTATTTTTCATCAGAAGATTTACCTGAGTTTGTTGAACATTGTGAAATATGCAGCACTGCAAAGCCTCGAAATCAGCTTGAAGTTGCCATGATGTCAATGCTGATGCGTGGACCCTGCAAGGAAAATATCTGGATTTTCTTATCTGAGGAGCTGGGAGGGGCTCCTGAACAAGTGTCATGTAATTATATGTAATTATATCCCCCTTGTATTATCAATGATATATGCTCTGCCTAATGATCTACGTATTACCAGCGTTTCCTCTTAGCCCCCTCCTATGTTTTCTCCATGTTTTATCTTTAACCCCTTGCAGATTCCTCTCCCCTTCCTGCCTCACCATCCTCACCCCACTGACCCCCATGACAGGAGTGGGGCTGCGTTAGTTGGACTTTGTGCGTGCACCAAAAAAAGAAAAAGAGATCCCAGCTAATGTTTTCAAATTAGCACAGCTCCAACTCTGGAGATTCTCATTAGTTGTTGGCTGAGATTTATCAGCTCTCATTTGCCTAATATGGAGCCTAACTTTAGGCGCCTGGCCCTTTCGGTGGGGGGTAAGAGAGAATAGGAAGGGGTCTTTTGTCATTGCCATGTGGGCTCACTAATTTGCTCTGCCTAATAAAATTACAAATGAACACAGCTTTGCTCATGTTGCCTTTATAGGTTATAATAACCTTGGTACCCCATAACCTCCCGCTAGCTGAATTAATCAGATCATATTAATATTTCTTCTTACTTTCTTTTAACTGGTTCTTCTCTTAATTAAAGGGGCCAAAGATGTAAACAGGGTAGGTGACTAGAAACATGGCGTCAGGTTATAAACAAGGCTCATTAAAAAGATGGATGTGCCAGCAGACTGCGAAAATTGCTTACTCCGCAAGTGTACATTTTGTAATTTCCTGACGACTAAAAGGACTAATACCAGATCCTGCTTTGCTTCCCTAGCCCCCACCCTTTTCTTTTTAAGGCATGTATAAAAGATGATAATTTTTGTAAGCTGGGGGAACGCAGAAGAGTTGATTCACCAGCTGGGATAAAGGCCATTTTTATTAAAAAATTTTTTGCCCCTCCGACAGATTGAAATAGAAAATGGGATGTTGTTATAACAACAATAAGTGAAAGAAATCAATCTGAAATCTGAAGATTTTGGAAAAGAGTGGGGAGTACTAGCAAAAAACCAGGTTTATGACTAATATGAAATAATTTTTTATTATAATTATCATTAAAACTTTACTCAGCTGCAGTTGCATTTCCAGAGCTGGAATCAGTAGTATTTTTGTGCACAGTTTAGAGTTGGCAGGGTCTGTGCTAATAGAGACAAGCAGGGTGTGCTGTGCCTGCAACCCTCTCCTCAAGCACACAGATCCTTCTGCTGTATCCAGGCAGAAAGCTGTCTGTCCTACCTGCTCCAGTTGGTAGAAGAACCCACCAATTCATATTTTTAAAGTTATGTGTGAACTTCATATGAAAAGACGATCTAGTTATCGTCCATAAATAATTTATGTTTTCACTCATTAGTAACTTCAGTCCCCTTAATATTGAAACTTGGCCTTGTAATATGTAATATTAAATTCAGCTCCAGTACAATAACCACTGAATAAAGCAGTGCACAGTTTTCTCTCTTCCAGTGATTATTAGTAGGAAAGACCAAACCCCTGATTTTTCTATCTCCCTTTATCCCTTCTCAAGAAGAAGGAAAGTCATTCTGACAGGATGATGCACAGCATGACCAGAAAAGACCTCTCTCCTTCATGAATAAATTAGAGATGAAAGTTTCACTGATCCCCTTGCATTTTTATGGAGGGACCTCATCCTAATTTACCTAAATGCTTTGAACAAAACGAAAGAAAAATGTAAGCGGCGAAGGTGAAAAGGTTAAAATCTATGTTTAAATGGAAGGGCATTTTAACAAGAAGGCTATGTGGGCTACCTGCATGTGATTGGGGGATCTTATTTTTAAGTTCAAGCATTTAAATGGATAAATCACAACACAGAGTAGGGTTTTTTCCCCTCATTATTAAGTTTTTCATTATAGAGCCCGTGTGAGTATTTTCATTCTGCACCTATGAGTGCCTAAACTGAATTAGATTGATGTCAATGAATGTTTCATAGTATTAGTCAAAAAAGTATTATTAATAATGATAATAAATAAAAATAAAAATTTGAAGAGCTTGTGATGCATTACCTTTATTTGAGCTATGGAACAATAGATTTCAGCCTTTAGGATGCTTCCTCAGTTATCTAAAATTCCTTTAGGTTTAGGAGGAAGAAATTGCCTTTTCTGTAGGTAATTTTGAACTCTGTAAAATAACCTACACTATTTTAATCCAAAGTGGAGAATTCCACAAGTTGCTTAAGCATTCATTCTCTGAAGTTGTTCAGGTGTACTTCTGGAAAAGTACTTTAAAATCCTGTGGAAGCCTGCAGTTTCATCCCTATTATATTCTCCAGCAGTTTCCTTATAAGCTAATATATTTTTATGAGTATCACTTAGGAATAATTAAAACACAAAAAAAAGACACTCTCATTTTCACATCAGTTATTATAGTATTATTCAGAAGTTTAATGACTTTGGAAGATGTTCTTCCAAGCCCAGGTGTACTTTTTTCAGTTTAGTGTCTTCTTTGCTAGTGGAGCTTTAAGCTGGGTCCAAATTCCACAGGGCAGAGCAAGTTGGACATTTGTTTGAGAATGACAGCCTTTTTTTTGTTTTGATATGACTCAAAGCCTTCTGGATGCTTATTAAAAAAGAGAAAATAGTCACTAGGTATTTTATAAGAGCTCCAAATAGACTTTGTCTATCCTGTGGGTGAGAAAAACACCTGCACTGAGATTCAGGGCGCAAGTGGAGAATGTACTCTCCAAAACACTCCAGGATTTAATAGATGAGACAGCATTGGACCAGTTGTCGAGGATGTAAAATCTTTCAATTTAAATGGATCTATTTCTTTGTTAGTTTTGATGCTTTATCTCTTTAAGTAAAGCACAAAAATAAAATCAGTTTGAGCAAAGGTTTATAAAAAGTGCAGGCAAAATGCAACACTTCAGTGACTGCAGGGAGGGATCCTGCCACGGTGGTAGGGGGTTATTCTCACACTCAGGCTGATGTGGGGATGGATGAGGTGCCTGTGATTGTTGTTGTCCAGTTGTCCTGCTTGTTCCAAACTAAACACCTAACATATAGACAGCTACATCTGGACCACAGGAGTTCTGGTCTGCAAGTTGCTGTAACTTATCCTGTCGCTAAAACCAGGCCTGGCTAAAGCCCTGTGTTTTCAACATCCATCACCATTTCAGAAATTCCCAAACCACACTAAAGTAGGTTCAGCTTCTGATTTCTAAGCCACCCTATATCTTTAAAAAAAAGAAGTCAGCATTTCAGATCACCTAAAAAAGCCAGTTCTGTTCCCTCAAAATCTTTAGAAGGTTTATGCCTAAACTAAATTTTACAGTTTGAACCAAAATGATCAATATAGTGTTTAAGAGGAATCATGACCCATATACAAATATTTTTGGAAAGAAAAGGTACTGTTCATGCAAAATCATGGCTATGTCTGTGGCTGTGTCATTGCATGTTGCATTAGGATGCAATTTCCCTCCCGGTTTGAACCATCAAATGTATGTTAAAACTTAAAAAAGCCCATTAACCCTTCATGTGCGTTAGTTTTTCTACCTACATGAAAATACAGATTATTTGTCTTTGTGTTATATTTGAACACCTATTTATGGCAATACCTGATTACATATGGTGAGGGACTCTTGTCTCTGCTGCTCAGAGAAATGTAACTTGGTTTTGATGGTGCCAGCTCGAAACCAAACAAACATTGCCAAAATAATGAAAGGGGACTGAGCAAGAAAAGTTGGGGATTTTTTTTTATATATAAAAAGACTGAGAAGTTCCAAAAGCTTCAACCCATCAAGCGCTTTGTTGTTTTTTAATTGGGGTCACTATTGATACAACAAGGCAGTAAAGGCATCCGGGTAAACACGTCCCTCAAGCCAAGCTGTCATAGCACACCCATCCATGTCCATCCATTAAATGTCAGAGTCTTTGTGGAAGAAAAATGCCCCTTCCCAAGGACACTGGCCAGGCCACGTGCATGTGCCTTGTGTGTGTGTTTTTTGAAGGCTGACAAGGCACCTCTGCCATTTCCTCGCCTGGAGCTCTACCCACAGGCGGCCGTGCCAGCCCCCCTCTCCCAAATGTTATTATTCTGTCATGAGCCCTTCTTCGGTCAGGATGTTACTTCATTTCCACCTTTTGTCTCAGGTTGAATGTGAATGATGCTCTTTCAGCAATATACGGTCGCTTGAGCTCCCCGCTGCAGCCTTACATAAATATACAACACCCGTCTCGGCCTATAACTCACTTCAGGCCTGGAAAAATAGTGACTTCCTTTATTGGCCAGATTCTTTCGCAATTCCCAACAGCTGTATGTTTTCACCTCCGAGGATCCTTATCTTCAAGTTTCCATTTGTCTCAGCACTATTCCAGTGGATTGCCAATAAAAATGATTCCCATTTTTATAACCCCTGAGAACGTGGGGAGCGGGCTTTCCAGAAAAACCTATTTTTTTAGCAAGGAAAAAAAAAGGGGGAAAAAATAAGGAGAAAAAAAAAAAAAAAAGTGGCTCCCCACAACTTAGCAGAAGGCAGGATTTAGCCTTCACACAAATATTTGAAAGTGTGAAACTTCCCGAGCAATCATCACAACTCCGCTGAGATGGGAACGGAGACTTCCAGCAATCTCTGAAGCCGCTCAATCAAGGACTCTTAATTTTCCATTTGAGCAAGAGGAACGGCTGCAAACGGAACATTTATTAACACATGCGCCTCACACGCACAAAGAGAGCTATATTTACAAAGAATTAAACTTGAGAGCATGAAATAGCCTTGTAACCATATGACAAAGATACACTTAAAGAGATGTAAACACTAGGTGCAGGGAAATTTGCCAGGTTAGAGTCAGCTGTATCACTCTGTTTTATTACTATACAACTGTTTACTGAGAAAAGACAGATGATGGCTGATATACTCTGTGTGTTATCATAAGGGCTTGCTTGGGAGCTCTTTGTGACTGACAATTGCTACAGCCCTATGCAAAAACCTGGCCTGGGGAGTTGTTTTTCTTTTAATTCTTCTCTGTCCATCATTCCAAAGCATTAACAATTCTTTTAGAAAAGCAAACTGGCAAAGCATCCTGAGTGTTTTGTATCACTCCCATGAGACAGTCACTAAAGAAGTTTTAATCATTCTTTCTTCTCCTTACAGGGTTATTGGGCTTGGTTCTTCCAAGGATGAATTTTTTAAAGCTTCTCCCCTGTCTGGGCTATGCAAATCCCAGATTCTCATAGCCTTTCCCTTACCAAGTCTTGAAGAAAACACTGTGAAATACCTTTATAATAGTTCTCAGCTCCAATTCTGCTGCTAACAGCTCCTAGAGTGACTTCTAAGAGGAGGTGGTGTTCCTGTGTCTCCCTGGAGACATGCAAAGCTGCCATCAGGTTGCCCTGAAATGGGTTTCTTCTTCTTCACCAGAAGAGTGAATGCAGTACACGTGCCTTTCTCATGTGATTCATTTCCACGACTAAAAAAAGGATTTCTAGGTATCTGAGAGAGATAGTTTAGAGCATATTGGGCTTGTTTTATCCTTACTGGGGTCACAGCACTAAGACTGCAACACAAGACAGCTTCAGCACTGTTCCTTTCTGCTTCCCGGAGTGGATCCCTCAGGTGGGGCTGGAGGGGAAAGGAGGGGAAGAGTGGAGAGCTGTGGAGGCAGGTATTGCCATTTCCCCATCTCTACCTCTGCAGACATTTACACAGCAAGGAATTCAAGGCCCAGGTCATCCTGCTTCACTTCAGGTACCTGAAGCACTGAAGCTATGAACCAAAGCACTCCATTCTTCCTCTGCAGTCAATGGAGAGAATGAGAGGGATGTTCAAAAGGCATGAACCATCCCTCAGGGTCTCCTCCAGCTGGGGTGCACCCAGGCCCTGCTATCTGCTGTCACTGAACCAGAAACTCGCCACAACCTCCCTCTCCTCACTATTTTTTTCCCTGCCTGTGACAAAAATTTTGGCTTGTTCTTAGGTTCAAGTATTTTGCTCTGTCTCGCCTGAGGAGAAAAGGGGAAGGGTGCTTTCCTTATGGGTTCCTGATCTAAATGAATTATTGCAAGGCTTTTTTTTTTAAAGCCTAGGAGAGGGAATTTGAAGCTATTGTATTTATCTGACCATTATGAGCACTGTAAAACATGCTGTTTCACATTGTAACATAAGCTCTTTTTTAAAGTATGCCCAGAGTATTTGTAATTGTTATCAGGCCCAGATGTATCCGAGTGTCAGCATGAAGCACTGAGAGTTGGCTCAGATGTACAGAATGTAATTAGCTCAAAGCCCTGTGCGCTTAGTTTGTAGTGGAAGCACAGACTGATAATAAAACCAAAAAAAATGAAAGTGGCAAAGGTTAAAATCTATTGTTCACAGTGCTAAAGCTGTTCTGGGGGAAGCCAGTGCTGGCTGCTGCAGTGCTGGAGTGCTCAGACTCCAAACGAGATCAGAAGTGAGCCAGTGACAAAGGTTAGTTCAAAATAGGTGATGATAGACTAACATTAAATTGACATTTTTCTCACAATAGTGGCCCAGACATTTGGTCTATCTGCTCTGGTATCCTGCCTCTGACTTGCGCCAATTCCCTCATGTGTCCGGAGGAAGAATAGCATATGATCCACACACCCACTTCCCACTGAGCTCCCAGTGCCTTGTGAAATCCCAGATGTGGTGGGAGTGTGGGGATGGTACCAACAGTTCCTGAGCTGCATGGGAACCATCTATTCACTCATGTACTCATCTGCATGGCTGCCAAGTTGCTTAGCTTGGGGGTTTGTGTCTGTTGTTTTTTGTCATATCCAGGAAAAATCTGATTTTTCTGATAGACACTTGCTGGGAACATAGAAACCCCCCCATCTTCACCTACTGCTGCCCTCTGCTGAGTGGGAACACAAGCCCGTGTCCAGCATTCTGGAGCTCAGCACTGCCCAAATTAAAGAGTCTCCTCTTGCTTGAGTGACTTTGAAGCGTGTGGATTTGATCTCTATCCCTACAGCCACTATGACATTTCCAGAGGCTTTTGTGCGCACTGTGGTGACAAGCACGACTTTCCAAGGTGGCTATCAGCTCGTTAAAGTAGACACTTTCTGGGCTGATTGTTGTTAAGGAGACAAATCTTAGCACTTGCAAAAAGCTCTGATAGTTGCAGTGCTTTGCACTGATACAATGCATAGGGATGTGGGTGTATTTAAATTTAGATGTGTGCACTTGCATCACATTCACAAATGCAATAAACAATATCTAATAACATTAATAAGGCGCAGGCACATACCAGATCACAACAGGAAATTCAAATCTGAGGGTGACATGCTGATCTCAACTCCCTCTGTTTAGAAAAAATAAGTCAGAACAGCTTGAATGAAGGACAGAGTGTCACAGCCTTAACTTGAACATTTCCTGGCTTTTGTTGGTTTGTTTCACAGCCTTCACATTCCTTAAACACAGGTTTGTTTGATTTTAATTTCCTTTTCTCCGTTAAAAGAATGAAGAAACATGTTTGAGGGTAGCCCTGAGCATGATTTCTTTTCACAGCCACAGCTGAAATTTCCTATGTTTGTTTTTTCTTTTACAATGTTTAGTGTTAAAGAGAACTTCTGGGGAGGTGATGCAGCCAGAGACAGGACACATGTTTCTGACAAGAAAGTCTCAGGCTGTGCTGGTCATCCAGCACGAGGTGGACCTTGGTCCAAGTCCTTCATCACCAGCCCCAGACTTTGGTGAGGGCCCTTAGGCAACCGTGTTTGGATCTGCATGGGGATTGCGGTGCTCCAGCATCTAATTCTGTGGTGTTTGCTTTGCAGGTGGGTAAAAGGAAAACAAGTAAAAAAACCATAAAATCCATGTGTTTGGGCCGCATGAGAGACTTGTCAGTGTGAAAGCAAGTCCAGCTACCTGTGCTTCTTTAACAATTCTCACACCCAAGTGTACAAGTGCTGCTGTCTTAAATTCCATCTTCTCCAGAGCCTGACAGCCTTAGACTCTGCTTCACAGTTCATATGCACAGACTTTTCCCATATCATATGATAATATCATATAAATAAAAAGTTGCAGTAAGTGAAATCCTTCTTTTCACTTTCAAATTGCTGTTATCACCCCAGTTTATCCATCCTACTCACTCCTTTTGTCTGAAAGGATTCCTACAGAGGAACAAGAGGCTTGGCCATTGTCCTGCTCATATTTTCCCATGTAGAGCCGCATCTTGCAATTGTATTTCAAGAACTGACCTTACCTACAGGATATTATTTTTCTTGTGACTCTTCTAACCCAGTGACAGAGGGATCATTCATGTAATTTCTATTTTTCTGTATTAAAAAAAAGGACCCAGAGAGCTAGGAAAGGATTGCAGAGTCATCAAGAAACATGCATGATATGCAGGAGGGAGAGAAGTGAAGGGGAGGGAAGTTCCCAGCGCCATGGGCTCCCTTCATTGGTGCTCATGGAAGGGAATAGTTTCTGATACACTCTTAATCCAGAGCCTGGATACAAAGCCCAGCAAAGGTTATAAAACCACATTAGTGGGTGCAGGAAAATAGGTCTACAGGATGCTCCAAATGGGTTATCTGTAACAGTGAAATAGCACAAGGGCAGAGATGAGGGGAAAATGGCAGCTTTGAAATTACTTCAAGAGCTTCTCAGAAAGGGAATTTGCCCCACCCACTCTGTTCCCTCTCTCCTGGGATTTTTGCAGGCTCTCACACCTCCAAATACTCATTAATTTTTTCCCCTCTAGCCTCAGTTCTGCTAAGTCAACATGGCTTATGAAAATCAAGTTGTATTCTGTATACTTAATACATCATCTCTAAGAATAATCATTTTGGAATCTGAACTTGTTTCTGTTATCTGGCTCAGCTTGACAATGATTTATGAAGCAGAAAACAAGACAGCTTCATTTTCATAAGGCAGCCTGAACCTTCTGGACAAGGAAGAGCTCTGAAAGTTGTTTTGACTAGTAAACTGAAACAAACATGACACAAAAGTCAATACAACTGCAACATCAGCCTCTCATTTTACAGAGTAACTTTCCTCGGCTAGAGCAATCTGACAGTCAAAATGTTGTGATATTCGATAACATTCTGCATCTTCACTAATTACAACTGCGGGGTACTCGCCGTGATGGGCATTTTCGATGCAGACGGAATGCATGGCAGCCATTCACAAAGCACGTCTGGTTAGCACTTAAAAGGACACTGTCATCCCATTTGGCTTACATTTTATTCCTGTGGATAGAGATATTACACATCATATTTGAGCATTAATCTGGATTTATATTAGCTCTCGGAAAAATACGAGCTGAGTTATGTGAATCAGCCCGTGTTTATTCGGCGATGAGTGTGTTGAAATGCATGTGATTGATTCTTTGGAGTTTCCTTCTATATTCCCTGCCATTATGCAGCTCTGAGAAACTGGAAGATGCAATTCCCATGAAGATCTTAGAAAAAGTCTCAACAATTTCAGTTCAAGTAGACTCCTCGCCCATTGCTAGTAATATGAAACATATGGCATGTGCCAGAGACAGTGTAGCTGTGTATATATCTGCTGCTTAGCTTATTGCACCTCCTTTTAGTGTGCAATAGGTAATATAGATAGTACAAATCCTTCCATATGAGATTAATTTATTTTGAGCCTTTCCTTAATGATTTATAAAACATATTAGTCAAGTGGTTGTGGTGGAAAAAAACACGAAACAAGGCAAACTGAAATTTTTTTATATGGCCAAAATATTAGGAGAAAAATTTTATTTTGTACTCTGTATAACAGACAGCCAGAAAGTGAAGTTAGTCATTATGCTGAGCTAGTTGAAATATTTCAAACCATATTCTGGAGGATTTTTAAAAATTATATTGTTAAAAAAGTTAAATATTACTAAATATAAAATATAAAAATATAAATATGAATATAACTATTTTTATTTTATTGATATGATTATTTATAACATAAAAATAAACCCTCAAACCTATAAATATAAATAATAAAATAAATATAAATAATAAAATAAATATACATAAAATACATAATATACATATATACATAATAAAAAATATGTATATAATTATTGTATTAACCTCCTAGATTTTATTATTGCTACAGGTAATGTTTTAGATAATTGTATTTGAGGTTTTATTTGGATGTATCCATTAAAAGTTTGCCTTTCATCTAGGTAAATTTGGTGTTAATTTTGTCCAGATTTAAAATGATGTATTTATAAAACAGAACCATTATTGCTAAGGAAAATGTATTAAGGAATCTGGTCAGACAATTTCATGCACACATTTCCTGAAATCAATGGTTGGTGGATCCCTAAACAGAGCCTAGAAGATACAGCTGCATATTGCAGCCCTTCATATAACCACAGAATCGTGGAATATCCTGAGCTGGGCAAGAGCCATAAGGATCACTGAATTCCAGCTCCTGGCCCTGAACAGGGACACTCCAACAATCCCACCCTGTGCCAGAGAGTGTTGTCCAACTCCAGGAGGAGCTCAGTTAAAAGGAGTTTTTCATGGATTCATTTACTTGCTTTGCCATGAGAAGTGCTTCCAAGGAGGCAAAGCTGGGTTGTGCAGTGTTTTCCCTCTGTTTTCACCAGAGCAATCAGGAGTAGCTCTGCTTTAAATCTGTATGGCTGCATGGACAGAAACGTGCCCAGAATTGTTCTTTGCCCTTCTGCCTCCCTAAAACGCTGATTAGTCCAGTTCTCAAACTATGAGCTTGCCTGTGGCTCTGCTCATCTTCCCAACACATGGTTCATGATGTGGGTGTCCCTCCACTGTGGGGTCAGTGTCCCCAGGTGCACTGTGACAGGTGTCCAAGCTGGCTGGGGACATTCCAGTGACCCACTGGTAATAACATATCTCAGGCCATAACATCTTCACTTCCATTCTTCCCTCCCCGACTTTTTCCTGCCCCTTCATTCTTCAGATCAGCACAGCCAAGAGCACACGATGCTTGGAGTATATTTGATTTTTGAAGCTTTACAGTTAAGTCAGTCAAATATGGATGAAAAATCCCTGATGTTTTAGTCCCAGCATCAGTACGGAAGTAGATTGTGTACTTGACTTTAACAATCTTCCAAGATATAAGCCATTTGACTGAGGTCATACTTAAGATAATAAAATTCCTTTGATGAGGTTCATTTACATATTTGTTTTCTTTGCTTGAGCCCATTTTTTTGTATAGATTTAGTGCAGTTGTTTACAATGCTGGAATTTTTATGATTAAGGTCATCCATGAGAATATTTACAACGTCAGGAATAAACACAACTCCTATTTAAGAAGCATATCCTGTTCCCAAATGAGATCCAAGCCCTGCTCATAATGTCATGCATTTGTAGAGCACTTAATAAATGTTTATTTTCAAATGCAATTATAAACAATTCTTGCATTGTTGCGGTAGGACGTGGACTTCACATCTCTTGACATTAGCACAGGAGATATCCATTAGGCAAGATATGGCTCTTTGAGAGGTAGTCTGACCTCCAGCCCTGTCTGCAGAGGGCAACCCCCTGCCTTGTGACGCCCTGCATTGCAAATAATGCTTTAACTCATATCTTGATGGGCTCAAGGAAACACTCTAAATAAATAAATGCACACAGGCATCTCTTGGATATTTAAAAGAAATTAAAGTCAGCATACAAGCATTAGGCCACCACTACCTGCTGAGCATGATGAATTTTGGGGTGACAGGGAGTACAGTCGCTTGAAACAGCAGAGATATCACAAATATTTTCAGAAAAGTGACCAAGAGCTTGGGTTTGGTTTGTTTTTCTTTCCCGCTCGTGGCCCCTTCCCCTTTGTATCAAACCCACAGACGTTCTGGCAACAGACCTCTCCTGTTGGAGGGGCAGAGAAGAAAAAAAGAATACCAGAAAAAAACAATGGGGAGATGTAACACGTGCACAGCAATTAGATGAGGAAGCCATTAATTATGTTGTTTGCAATATCCTCTAAAAGGGTTGCCCACCCCTAACTACATATTTATACATATTTACTTGTTAATCAATAAAGGAAAATGGCTACATTATTTTGATTAAAATGTCAACCAAATGTGTGGCAATAAAATCAAATTTCAGGGGGAAGGTAAAAAAAAAATGAAAGAGAGGGAGAATGAGAGAGATAGCTATGTATGCCTTCCTCTGGACCATGATATATGATATTTTCAGGCTGCTAGGAGAGCAGACACATTAAGAAAATAGTGCTAATGATATTAAAGTACTTTACAAGGCTTGTTACTAAGCGCTGACAAACCTGTCAAGTGTATAATGTAGGAGGCTATTGTAGCGTTCTCAGAAAACCATACCTCTGCCCCATTTCAGTGCAATCTCCTAATAATGGAGCTGCTATAAATTCTAGCCAGCAATGGGACAGACTCCTGGCTTCTCACCCCAATGTGAAGACATGATAAATATAAAAGAAAATGGCTGTCAGTTTTGGCGCCCGAACCTTATTACAAAGTCTTAATCTTACTGGCCTCAGCACCTTTTATCACCGCCTTGTTATGAGCTGATGGCTTTTTTATTTGCTGGGAGATGGAGGATGTGTCATTTGATGTCCTTTTATGTAGCCACTGCTCTGTCCTCTCATGGAAAAAAAATCTTTTTTTATATGTTTATTACAGTAACCGATTAAATGCAAGGCTCATGCTGTGTTTGGTGCAAGCATCTTCCTGGCTGATTTTTGCAGGAGCCTGGATTTAGACAGTCAGATGCAGAGTTATTAAGAATGTGGGCACAATGGAGTGTTATTTCTATTTTCCGGCTCCTGGAGTGTTGGCATCGCTGTTGGTGTTATTATTTATTATTATTTATTGTTTTGCTTTCCGTATGGATTTTTCCCTCTTGCCAAGGTCAGAAAGAAACCGTAAGTCCTGGCTCATTCTCTTTGACTCTTCCCTCCACGTCGCCTCTCTCTCTCTCTCTCTCTCTCTCTTCCTCTTTGCAAGTGTCAGCCACAAAGATGATGGGCCTGTAAACAAAGTTTGACTCAAAACTCAGCTCAGGTTCAATCAGTTTGAACTTTAAGATGAGATATCTCACAATTATCTAAATATTATTCCTAAACCTCACAGCTGACTTCCTGTCTTCTTCGTTTATGGCAAACAAAAGACTGAACTCCACTTGAAACAATGACCCTGTCAGAGCCCTTATCCCCCCAAGAACTGCAGCAAAGTGCCAGCATCAGGTACTTAACTCAAGATGACATTGATGGGTTGCTTTCAAGCTGTGGCCGGAGACTCCATCACTTGTTCTTATCCTCAATTTGAAGTCGGGGCGGCCTACTTTGTTGCTGCAGAGCAGTCCCCTGTCTGCCAGATGGTGACCAGGCTCTGAGCAGGGCTGGACCCATTAGCCGAGCTCCCCATCTAGTGGCTGCCAGCGTGGGGGGGGGCAGCAGGCAGGAGCTCCAGCAGGACCTGTCGCCCTCCAAAGGCTAAAGCTGAACCAAGGAAGAGGGCAAAACCAGAAAAGACATTTTTAAAAAAAAAATAAAAATATAAAAAGAGTAGGCTTTCCAACCAAGTTCATCTCCTGTGAGAGTCTGTCTTGTACGCTGACCTGCCCAAGACCCTGGCATCACAGCTCATGAGGACAGGGGGTGCATCTGCACGAATGCACTCAGACTTCCCTGGCTCTGTAACACAGAAACACCCAACAGAAATATTCACCCGGTCTCCCATGCCTACTTCGGTTCCCTAGAAAAGCTCCAGTAAGAATGGCCATATTTAACTGGTCATCATGCAGTCATTCTCAAGGAATCTTCTTACAAAATTCAATTTACAATCTAAATGGATTTAGGAGAAAGTGCAGTAGGAGAAAGAATCATGAACATATTAGATAAAGTTAGAGGTATCTCTAACTTGCCTCAACAGATCACTCTTAGGAATAAAATATTTTTGAGTTTGGGACTCACCTGAGCCAAACTGGCTGTTCTCTGTCTATGTGTATTACAATTGTCATGTAGGTACTGATACATATGATGTGAGGTTCATTTTTAGGCTACAGCTCATGAGAAATTAGGTTCCTAGGAGGTGCATGGAACTGAGCAGCTGGGTAAAGGATGGAGATCCTATAGATCCTGACTATGGGAAAAGACTGAGCCCCAGTTCATACATTATAAAACATCAGAAAATGTGAGGGAATCAAGTGCTTCTCATCATCCCCTTTGCTCAGTGCTGCCCTGGCTCTGGAAGGAATTTCAATATGAGTGGGAGATCACAATCAATCATCCACAAGAAGTTTGGTCAGTTCTGCTGCACAATGAACTGTCATAAAGCCCAGGCATGGATGCGGCTGAAGGCTGAGCAGTGGACCCTGCAGAGAAAGGACTCTTCTCTCCCTTGCCAGCTGCTGGGCATTTGCTCTATTGGTGTTTCTAAAGGATAACAGATTCTCAAGCTGGTTTCCATTAAGATGTATCTGGTGATTGACGTATTAAGAATAAGGACTGAGAAAGATGAATAAATGGGATATGCACAAAGTTTTTTACACTTGTGTTTATCACACATAACACCATTCTGAGTCTTACATCTCAATATCCCTTATTGTCTGTTATCATCCTGTAGCTAAAATAAAACAAAATAGTCCTTGATGTGTCCTGGGGTATTAGCTTGTTGCATATCTTTGGAAGGGTGTTTGCACTTCGAAAGCAACCTTGAGGGTGAGAGAGCACAGGACCACTGTGGTAGTTACTGTAATAAGGCACTTGTGGTTTGCTAAAGCACACGGGGAAGAAAAACAATTGATGAAAAACTCAATAGGATGGGAAAGGCAAATTGCTTGGCTGGAGATTTAATTAAAAAGGAAACAGCCCTCCCCATTTAAAGGTCGGTTTGCACCCCTTAAATTACAAAGAGAACTCGGGGCTGAAATCAACACACAGTGCATGTTAATAAGAGAGAGCAGCAGACTGTGTGACTGGTCCAGCTCTTCTCAGGCAGGGCCAGCAGGCTGCAAGACATGGCCAGTGCATGCCAGCTATCACTGGGACCTGACTCCAGGATCGACCTCCAGCAGAAGTGATGTTCACCTGGATGACATAAAACATGCAGAATGAAATATAATATGGCTTAAGTCTCTGTTTGCCATTTTCCTCCTCCTATCTCCCACCTCTCCTCCATAGCCCTTTATATATTACCCTTGGCTTTGTGCAGCACTTTCACTGCCATGAGTGCCTCTCTCCCATGGGAGAGCTTGATGAAGGTTATCCATTGTCACCCAGTGTTATACTGGGATGTCAGGACACCTTGAATAAACGGTTTACATGAGATGCTGCCTCTAAGTGCATCCTCAGAAAAACTGCCATTGCCCTTTGCTGAGAAAGTTAACATCATAAAGTGAAGGCTGCCTCCGACCAAATGGGAATGACATTGCAGATTAAGGGCTCTTTAAATTATGCATTTAGTTCAGACTCCCGGGGAGACAGTATATGAGATAAAGCTAGCAGACTTACTCTGCAGCCTGGCTCTGGAACCAAAGACATTTTTAAAACATTTTGCCAAAGAAACTTCTGTAGAGGTAAAAAAACTCTACCCAAAACCAACAAATCAAAAACAACAAAAATACTCACTTAGTCATGTCTTTAAGGGCACATGTTACTCAAATGAAGAAAAAAGAAAGAAGTGAAGAAAGGAGAAAGAACATTTCCCAGGGATTTAGAAGGATCGTGACTATCCAAGTTTTAATAATAAGACTTTTATTTGTGTCAAAATTCCTGCTAGCAGAACTAGGATTATGTTTCCCAAACATTTATTAGATTAACAATGCTCTTATTTGCTTTCCAGGCTGATCACCCCCCACACACATAATGTCCCTGGCAGCACTGAAGTATTCAGAACATCCTCACAGCTTGTACCTGCAGAGACAGATTTGAGAAAAAAACCCTCTTGGTTCCCGTTTGCATGCAGCTCTGTAACCTGTAACTTCCTGCCTTCATTTAGCAGAGTTTAAATTGCAAATTCATGTTTCTTAAAAATGCTGTAACATCATAAGTGGGACAGTTTTATGACAGCTCTGAATTACCAGACAATACTGACACATGCCGCGTGCACTTACTTTGCCTACCAGTTATGGCTGTATTTATCTGCCCATATGTCACTCTGTGTCTAACGCATCTATTTACCACGTTGAGATAGATATTCCACAATTGAGGGCTCTTAGTGCATCCTTTAGAATGTTAAAAAAAAAAAAAGGAAAAAAAAATCTTGTTTCTCAGATAATTTATTTTATAGGTGATAGTTCTGCCTTTTTTAGGGATTTTACAGGCATCTTTCTGCAGTTCCTTTATTTCCAGATGACACGGACTTGGAACTCTTCCCTGACAGGCAAAATGGGCTGGGCCTTCGTTTTATTGATGGTAAAACACAGAGACGGCAGTCACAGGCATCTGTAGGTGAATCTGGGCTGGATTATGCAGAAGATAAACTCCCTTGGCTGGGAGATCGACAGAAGAATTCAAAACCAATATTCACTGAAAATTTGACAGTCTTCTTCACCCTCTTTCCATCCTCCACAAACTCACACACACCCCGAAATGTTGTGAGCCTCCCTACCCTGCTTTCATGCAGGCAACTGGCACCAACCAGCCACGGTTCTGGTGAAACGAGACAAATTCCCAGCAGAAAGTCACTGGTGACCAGGAGGAACAGGCAGCTGGGGGAGAGATGTTCCATCTGCAGTTCCACATAACCACTGCAGCCAAAGCAGTTTTAATAAGCTCTGACATTCCTTCTGGATATTTTGCCCAAGCTGGAAAATTGGCAATCGGCTGGTAGCTCCCGTCTCCCTGAGGTGACAAAACTTGTGCAATGAGGTGTTTTTGTCTTTTAGCTTATGCTAAGATTTTCATGTGTTTTGCGGCTTTAGCTGTATTTCTAAATATCAGGCAGTAAAAATTCCAAAAAAACTTATAAGGTTGTCAAATCTGCAGAACATAAATATATATATGTACAAATGCACACATATGTGGAGGAAGAGAAATAAATAAAGGCATGGAGAGAAAGAGGGAGAAGCATATGTGTATTTAGATGTATGTATATTATGCGTACATATAAATATGTGGGTTTTTTTGGGACCTTTACCAAGATGTGTGATCTGCTTTGACCAATCCTCACCAGCATACTTTGCCATTTTGCTCTCAATTGTTTTAGACAGAATTACAGGGATCTTTATTCATCCAAAAGAAAGCATAATGTTCTGTCCAAATACACCAACAGATGCAGCTCCCTATGATTCAAATCCTCATGAGTTTTGCCTGAGCTGGAGTTGCCTCTACTCCAAAGGAATAATCTCTGCCATCACAGAAATGTTGGCATTTTGGGGTGAAATACAGCAACAGTGTGGTTAAGGACAGAAACACTTCACAATAAGCCAGGCCCAGGTCTGAAATGTGGTGTGTCTGATGGCGATCAGCAGGGAGAATTTTGGTCAGGGAAAAGGTTTTTTTTTCCTCCAGGTCTTTATCTTACAAAAAGTTCCACAGGTCTTTAGCATCTATAAGCTGGTTTACCTCATGGTCAAAAGTTATCTACTCCTACCACACAAAGCCATTAAAATTGCACTTTAGGTGCAATTCAGTGATTCTAAGGACTGTCACTACTTCAATCTGCTACCACTTGCTTGCAGCATTTGAAGCTTGAACATCTGCATCGCATTGGAGAAGGAATGGAAGCCAGGTATTGACCAGACCTGACTGCTCACGAGACCTCAGAGACAGATGAGACAACCTCCTTCTTCCACAGATAAGGAGAAATCTGGCTTTTTTTACTCCACTTACTAGACAGACAGGAAAATTACTCCTTCAAGGTAGAGCAAGAGCAATTGCACTATCCCCTTAATCAGTACTTGCAGCATATCAAGCTCATCATCTTGATGGTAATAGCTGTTTGACAAGTCAGGATAAAAGTGATAGTCTTCTGAAAATGAGATAACAATCTAGTTTAAAAAAGGAACCAAAAGAAAAGAAAGGAAGAAAAGAAGAAGAAGAAAAAAAAAGATATGACCCGGTGTGAGATGTCTTTAAATTTAATTTCATCCAAGGATAACCGTTTACCCAAAAATGTCTTCTGTGAGTCACGTACGGTATTTCAATCTGTCATCTTGTATTGACCTGGCTAACATGGAAATATACTGCACTGAGCTTTTGTCAGGCTTACCAGCTTGGTCTAAAATCTGATGATTTCTTTTTTAGATCATAACTGTGCTGAGCTATCTGCTTCCACTTTCTTCTCTCACACGCAGAGAGCTCAAAATGGAAAATTCATCCAAATGCAAAAAGAAACAGCATGATCTGGCTCACAGCTCCTCAGAAGTACAGGCAAAATTGAATTTTACTGTTTTCCTAAAAACGAAGGCCCAGAGTCAAGCCAGTGCTATCAAGGAAAAGGGAAATGGCTGCAGTTGAAGAGTAATGGAAAGAGCCAGGCAGAACAGCAACATAGAAATGTGCTTTTCCTGCTGTTATAGCAACTCTAATACTGCTTTATGTTAGCAACAATTACTTTAAAAAGTTATTTACAAATTTTCAAAAGAGTCAACTGCAAGAAATGGCTTGTATACATAGATAGTTTCCAAAATAATTATTATATTAAATATTAATTTAATAGTTATGGCATTAAATATTTAAAATATACCATTATTCTGTAGCTGAATAAGTAGCAGAAATTAGTTCAGTCTTGCATTGGTTAATTCTGAGAAAAGGTATCAGTTGGTCAGGTTGCTGCTCTTTAACTGCTGAAGTCTCTCTGAGAATTTAGTTTCCAATTCAAATATTTATTATGTCAGAATTAGTTTTCTGGGAACCTTCTCTACTCTTCTCTTTAAGGTAACTAAAAGAACAAAGTAAAATTCCCATGCTGGCATATGAGTATTCCTGACAGTGGACTTGGTTCCTGGAAGAAGAGGGGGAGAAAATACATTTAAAGCAAATGTATTTAAAACTGAATAAATCTTCACAGGACTTTGCTTGAACATTTTGTCTCCTCTGGTATTTGCTCTGCTCTGGTTTTTGCTTCTCATGCTTCAGTGATCAATCTGTCTATACTGTTAAAGCTGTGGCACCAGGAAACTCTTGTAAACCACAGCAAATTCTGAGAAATCCAGTGGGATTTCTGCTGGGTAGCCCAGCAATGGGATCAGAGATTTCTTACTGAACCAAAAAAAACACCAAAAACAAAACAAAACAAAACAAAACAAAAAATCCCAAACCTAGCCAGAACAATGGTCTGTTTTCAGCTGGAAAAGGAGTATCTCATGGAAGCCACACTATGCAATCTGTAATCTTAGAAGTTGTGCCAAATGACCACAAGAACAGGAAGCGGAGAATGGCCAGGCATGTGTTCTTACAGGGTGTTCAGCAGATTAAAGGCTTACCTGAGACTGATCACAAAAGCAATCCTAAAAAAATGAAGCTGGGATTTTCACAAGCATGACCTTCCTTGAAAGATTTGCAGAAAGTTGTCCCTGTGCATGGCAGTGGGGTTAGAGCCATATGATCTTTAAGGTCCCTTCCAACCTCAAACATTCATTGATCCTATAATTTCCTGCGTTTTCAAAACGCACAGGGAATTGGGTCCTTTTAAACCTCTTTTTGAAATCTGTGGAGTCAACAAGGTAGTTTGTACCTTTTATTTTCCCACACATTTTCTTAACCTAGCAATGCCCTTTACCTTCAGCTCTCTGCACCAGCAGGACCTTCAGATCCCAGCCAAAGTCCTACAAACACACAGCACAACATTTGTTGTTGAGAAGACCTTGCAATCTAAACAGATCAGACAAGGTAAGAAGAGAAATGGAATCACATTAAGGGATAATGATTTGTCCATGCTCTTAAAGAACTCCTCGGCACCAAAGTAAGCCCAAGCTCTCTGCCTGAGGCCTTACTGTCAGCTCGCCAAACAGATATGGAAGGACTAATAAAAGTCAGTCAATATTTAGATGGTGCCACAGTAGCTTATTATTTAATGAAACTGAAAGTAGGAAAGTAGGAAAGTAGATGCAGTGCATCTAAAGATCTGTATTTCAGCAGAATCCTTTCTTTATGAAGATGAATAGGGAAGCACTGGGACAAGGAGCATTTCTTTCCCTGCCTGATAACACTTAAGACAAAGTATTTTGAACGACGATAATTGTGCCTCAGATTTCTGCACTGCTTTTTGACAGAGGAAATATTGCCACAGATACTTAATTTCTTCCTGGAAGAATGCTTTATACCGGCCACTTGTTGATACCCATTTCTATTTTATTTTTCTGTCCTCTGGTTTGTTTCTGCTTTCAGCGGCGTGCTGCAAGTCCTTTATCCTGATCTATAATCTCGATGTGACGAGGTGGGAGTTTTTACCAGCGTGACAGTCTGTCCCTCTCCTGCACAACACAGCCCCTTAGCAGGATCTCTGCTCAGCATAAAGAGGTTATCTCTGAATACAGATAAGTGGCTGCCGAAGGCCAGTTAGAAGATTTTTGGAGAAGTGCTGGTCACAGGCAGGCGAGGTCTCTAACCCACATTCTACCCCAGTAACACGAGAGACTCTGTAACTTATATCATTCTGAGTAATGTTCTCCATCACACGCAATTCACCTTCCTTTCTTTTTTTTTCCCCTTTTCAGCTGGCTTTGTTGTTTGCGTGGTGTCAGTAGGAATGTGCTTGGAGCAGAGTTATATGGCATCATTTGGAGAAACATTGCGTTAATAACCAGAGTTCAAGGGCAAAGGATATAAACGGAGCAAATTACAAGTCTGAGCAGATATATGGCTTTTGCTAAAAGGGACACAGGCTGCTACTTTTATTTACTGGGTGCTGGAGCGCTTGCAAAAAGGTGCAAGAAAACATGAATACATTTTTAAATGATACTTGGTGGTTTAGAAAAGCAATGCAAATTTTAAATGTAGAGACAAAGGCTGTTTTAGGGAAAAAATAAATTTAAAATTGCCTATCCTTGTAGTGACTTTGTATTTTTTAACCCTATACTCCTCAAGTGCTAGCATCATTCAGATGTTAGCCACCCAACTTTGCCGTGACTGGAATTTGGAGGCATTAAAGCAGACGTTAACAATAAAACAATGGCAGGTTCAGAGCAAGCATTCATCTAACCTCTACTGTAATTAAGTTTCAGCTTTGAATGTCTCAGTCCACTCCCTTGATCCTCTGGGTTCAGGCACCACCTCTCCGTTATCTCTGGATTAGGTGTCGAATCTCCTGCCTCCGTGACTCAGCACAAACCCCAAACCCCAGTCCCTGGAGGGATCAAAGTCTGCTAAAAGGCTGAGGAGTTTCAGGCAAATTCTGTCAAGCTTGTCACAGAGTGGGATTATTTCATTTCACAGCCTGTAATACAATTTCATGTACTGCTATTGACTGTGGCAATAACTAACTGGAACATTTTGTTTATCTGATTTTCTGAGGCTGCAGATTCATCACTGGTTTTATTTCATTTTTTCTTAAGTGTTTCATAATTTATTTTTTCTAAACTACAAGATACTACTGAAATTCATTTTTCTACTATTGCTAGACATACATTACTGCTGATTACCAAGCAAGATATATAATGTAGCCTATAAATAATAATCTCCTCTGGTGAAAGGATATCCAAAATAAAATCTTTCCTATTTCAAATTCTTTGACTCTCTATTTTTGTAAAATCAGCTCATTCTTCAAGTATTGTTTTTACAGCTTGTTCTACAAGTGTGCAAAGAAAAAAAAAACAACAACCACACACCAAAACCAAAGAGTTTAAAAAATGAATTTTCTGAAAACATCTGGTCTCCCTCCTTTGTCACAGTGCCACAGAAAATATTTCATCTAGAAAATCGCAGGTGATTTTTAAACACACAGAAGTTAGGAAAATATTAAGGAAGATTTACTCCCATCTAAGAAATGTTTTATGATGCAAAAATGAGTACAAAAATTAATATGTAGAAAAAAGATAGGAAAAATCACAATGTTTGTGGGGAAGAGGAACGCTAGGGGAGTGTTTCATTCACCAAAACCCCTGAACTTCTCTTATATTTGCTGTTTGCTGTTTAAAGGACACTTTGTATGGTGGTTTCTCAGCTGACGTTTTTACACAAAATAAAATTCTTACTATGATTTTAATGCCATACAATATAACAACAGCTGTGCACATCGGAGCGAGATATAAGTAAGAGAAACAGAAACCGGCTATTTAAGTGGGCAATTGAATTCTGAAGGGTTTTTTTGTTTTTTTTTTTTCTTTTTTTATTTTTTTTTTACTTTTTTTTTTATACGCAGCAGCCGCCGAGCTTTAACTCGCAGATCGGCAGAGTTATATTTTATAACCAGTGGAAGCACCTGGGCTTTTTGGGGTTTGTGAGCTGACTGCAGTGGCAGCAAGCGGGTTCTCTCCCCGCTCTGCAACATGAAGCCTATCCAGTTTCCCATATGACATATCCCTTTTCTCCCACTGGGACATAATAGAAACTAATCTTCGACATCTAAACATTCGGAGTCGAGTCCTTTTGTTGAGTCCTTTTATTCATTGCAGCCGGTGCCGGTGCAGCGCCGAGCCCACGTGTATTTACATACACGAAGAACCCCGCTGCTCCGGACTCTCCGCTCGGAAGACACAGCAATTAATCATCCCCAAATCCTCCCGCCGTGCGCGCCGCGGCTCCGACAGCCAGCATTACCAATCAGCCAGGGCAGGTGGGACGTGGGCTGGCAGGACAGCCTTGCACCCTGACCTGGCACCGGTGTGCTCTCTTCCTCTCCCGCTCTCATTGCTGAGTAAGAATAACACCGCTAACGGTGTCCTTGTGATCAGCCGAACGTATTAAAGTCAGGAACGGACAGGTATTGCTTTTGTGGGTTTGGGAGGTCGAGGTTTTTCTCTCTCTGTTGTTGTTTCTGAGGTTGGGAGTGTGGAAATCCAGAGTTGAAACCCAGCCCCTATTGTAGAAAAAACTAGGTGGTTTTGTGACAGTTTTCCGTTTGAGAACTGAATTTGCCTTGGTAGGCATGTGCTGCCTTTTGTAAACCAAGAGAGCCAGCAAGATGTTTTTGTGACAAAATAATTACTAGGGACTGACCTGGTTAATTGTACCTAACAGCTAAAATGGTGTGACTGGCAGCTATGTGAGAGCCTTTATCCAAGGACCTTCCCTCCTGCCATAGGCACATGGCCATTAAAGCACTCACTACCTCTGTCCTCCTGCTTTTCTTGCCCTACCTCATACCTGCCTCCTTCCCTGTCATCCCTGCTGCACTTTCTTATTTGCATCATCCCTTTTTCTCAATCCATGGACTTAAATTCCTATCTCACTTAAATGCTGCCATTTGCTTTTAGTCTGTCCATTTAGCCCACGTGTGGCAGGACACCATCCCTGATCCCTGACCAGGTGTTTTTCCCTGTAGCAGCCACACCTGTGCTCAGGGAGACAGGGAAGTCAGTGAAAAGGCACCCATGGACACACTGAGCTCAGAGTTAAGCCCATAAATTTGTTACCAAAGGTGTCTTGTTCCTCTTTGTAAATTATAGGGACGATTGAAAATAGCTCAATAAAAGCAGAAAAGTCAATTGTTAAAGACATCTGGAATATTAATTCTCCAGAAGTGTAACTTCTTAGGCTGTCCTGAAGACTCTGTTTCTTTTATTTCTTTTATTTCTAAACATGACAGGGTTGGTTTTTTTTTAGGAGTTGTTGGGGTTTTTTTTAAGTTGCTATTTCCAGCTCCTGGTGAGGCTTGCCCTTCAGCTGCGTTGTACTAAGAGCATCTGTGATTTTGTCATTAAATGTTATGCAGATTAGGATGTGCCAGGACAGGACTTAGTTGTGTTTGGAGCTGAATTAAAGTTTTGAACACTCTTAGCTGGTTTTAATTAATACAGTAGCTAAACGTGCCATTTTTTTCATATGCAAATTGCAAATGAATTCTTTTTATAAAAAAAATTAATTATGATACTAGAGGTGTATTTGTTACAAGGTATATTGCAATTGTTCATGGCATTTTGAAGCAAAAAAGTCAGTGACTGTGATATATGATGTCAGTTGACTATAATTAGTTTCCAACAAAACTTGAAATATACGTACCTTTAATATTCATACACTGAATAATTTAATAGTTTAAAAACCTGTCCAAGTCCCTTGGAGAAAGAATACAGATGATCTTGAAGTGCAACAGAGATTTCTAGCTCCATTGCTGTTGTATTCTTTGGGACAAAAATAGTCCTAAACCAAGAAAACATCTTGGAGATAGGAGAAAAGTATGTCTTAAGTACAGATAAACCACATTGTTCTGCATCTTCCTTTCCAGGAAAGGCAGCTGACTGTATTCCTTATCTCTAATCATACCCAAGAAATGGCTGTTCTTTTAGGCAGAAATTGGGCAGTGTACAGAAAACTTGACAAAAACAGGTTTTTGAGGAGGGGGAGATTGGGAAAAGCTGGAATGATTCTTTGTCTGCATGAAATGGTGACATTTGTGCCCCTGCAGAGGACCTACTCCTTTTGGTGAGCACCAGCTTACCTAAGCTATCTTATTGATTTCAAATCAATAGCAGTTTCAAGGTCAAAGGAGGTCTAGGCACTGCTCTTCAAGACTCTCTGCTCTGGCCCAAAATCATTACTGATGCAAATCCAGGGAGCTGGGCCCATCAACCCTCCATCACCTGCTCCCTGGAAAATGCAAAAGGGAAACAGCCCCAACAAGCAACAGAGGTCTTGCTAATGATTTTCTTCCCCCCCTGCCCCATAGCAGTGACAGTCTGCTTCGAAGAAAAAAAAAAAAAAAAAAGAAAAAAAATGAGGAGGAAAAAAAAAAAGCCCTTTTTTGGCATGGAAATTGCTTATCTCTAGAGTGCAAATCATAAATCATTCACAAAGATAGTAGTGACTCCAGCCTTTGAGTGTTACTTTGTTAACAGCACAAACTGGTACAAACCAAAAGGAAGAGAAATTAACATTTGAACCATATTGTTTCTGAAGGGCTGGGAGAGCCCTCGCGAGCCTTGGCTCTGCCTTTGTGATGTCACTCCTGGCGTGGGATGAGGCACTGGTGAACTCTGGTCCCCAGTTCAGTCTCAGAGCCTTGCTTGGAGGATGATACTGTGCAATCTGTCTGCTTTTCAAACAAAATTGGGAATGAGGAACATTCCTCTGACTGTCTCAGCACTTCTTTCAATTAGCATTTTTTTTCTTCTTTAGTATGGATCCCTTGAGTTTAGCATCCCTGCATTCCACATTTTTGATTGTACAGGCATTTCTTTATTAAAAAGGGGATGGGCTTTCTATGCTAGCCTTCTACTAATTATCACTTGTTTTCCAGATAAATAAATATTTGAGCAATTGCATTAATGGGCTGATTATAAATTGTCTTTCAGGCTTTACCTCAGAATACTAGAATATTATTTAATAGTAATTTCTAAGGGACATTGCCAACTTGAAACTGGGCAATTTTTAATACATTAAAAGCACTGTACATAAAATACAAATCATAAAGCCTTATTCAAAAATTTGCATTTTAATTATCCTATTAAGAAAAAAAGAAAAGTTCTGTGGTGGTTTTGTAGGTTTTTTCCCTTTAATTTCCCAATGCTGAGGAATGAGTCCCAGAGAAGTAGGGGAAAGTGGAAGTAAGTTGTTGTAACAGAAAGAGTAGGTCGAGTGATCCAAAACTCAAGGGAACAAAACTTCAAAAAAATAGAGCAAAACACACTTTTCCTCCTAATTCCCTTGAGTTACAATAACTTTACTTACATTTTAATAAGATTTATATAAAATCAATCTAATTTTTAAATTGACATGCCTTAAAATCCATGCATATGGCGAAAGAGAGAGAGAGAAAATCTAAAGTTTTCATCATGGCAAGGAGACAGCATTTAGGTTTTGATCCTTCTGCCAATGAAATCAGTTGCAAAACTGCTGCCAGATTCCCACGAGGGAATCAATTCCTTTAGAAGTAACAGCAGCAACAAGGCTCGTCACAATCTGCACCCACCCCAACACCCCTCCCCGCCAGACCACCAAACTTCCCCAAAGGTGCAGCTCCTGGGGTGGGGTTTGAGGGCAGGGGTGGTGAGTTTCTGGCTCTTTGTGCTCTTTTCCCTTCACAGTATTCTGTTCCTGACTGAGACAGCCTGGCCTTTCACAGGCATTGATCCCCCATCTCGAGGCCAGCCAAGGTGGACACCTTTGCTTCTGAAATGATGCCCTGCCGCAGGCACCAGAGGAGAATTCAATTTCCAGCTCCAAGCATATACGACGGCAGAACTCCTCCACAATTAGGATGATGGTTGTTATTATTCTACTTTTATTAAGCAAGCTCCAGCCTCTGCTTTCCAGTCTTAGCTTTTACTTACAGTAATCAATTTTTCAGTATAACTGGCTGTAATTGTTAGCCAGATATTGAGCCTTCATGGTGCTTAGACAGAGCATGTTACTGCGAAGCATCTTCCCCATACTTCTCAGACAGATGGGTAATAATACTATACATTAATACCTCCACATTGGTTTATGTGTGTTTGACCACAGCGCTGGCATAATTATTTTTCCTCAGTAAAAGCTATTAGAGATCTATTTGGTAGGTTTTACGATCAATAGCTCCTGTGATATTTGTGTAGCAGGCCCAGAATAATCAATTGAAGGTCATATAAAGTAAATTACCATCCTCCTATAATGATTCTTTTTTCTAGATGAGAATGGGTTTTATTATTTCATCAGGAGAGGCCTCTCAATGTGTGCTTCTTTTTTTTTTTCCTTTCTCGAGAGAGAGAAATAAATGTTGTGGGTGTATTTTGAAATGTGGTATTAATGTCTATTATCTAAATTTATATTACTAGATTATTGAATTAGTGGATGCCAACATGTGGAATAATTTTATATGCTTGGTGACACGATAAATAGCCAGTTGTGAGGGTATCCTGGCCAGCATGTTGTTGCAGGTGACTTAGCTAAAGCCATTTCTCAGTAGATTTAACACTGGTCAGGCACTGCTCTGGATACAGGGGGTCACTGGTTGGTCACAGAGCCACAGTCCTGATTCCTGGAGGGGAAATTTCCCCCCCATGCTGCTCTGCTGAGGCGTTTTCTCTGTTCCTTCCCAACACAGTCTCCAATGCCCATAAAAACACAGCCCCAGCCCCAGCCCTGTGCCTCCTTATTTCAGTTAGAAAGTGCTGGAGGTGGGGAGGGAAATTCAGCAATGTGGGAGATCCCTGAGAGCCCCCATCTCCTTCCCCACTGACCAGGAGGAGACGCCTGTGGATACTCTTGACCTTGGCCGCCCAACAAGGCTCGGGCTGTTTTGGAGATGGAAACACAATTGCACAAACATACTTTTCCTCTCCAATGGACTATGTGTGTGGTCACAGTCAGTTGGATGAATTTTAATTTCCAACTGACTCCCATCACACATGAGATAAGCTGGAGCTCATAAATGTAGCATTCATACAGTTTATCCTCTTATTTAGTACTAAAGGGTGGCTATGGGACTCTTTGTTCCCTCTTGTCTGAAAATCTTTGCACTCCTAAATTTAGTCCATGGAAGGCTGCTGCCTTTCCCATGAACAAAACTAGTTCTAATATTTTTAGGAAAACACTAACTTGATTGAAATAGAGCTACTTACCCTCATGTGATCCCAGTCACCACCATGTTTGAGTAACTAATTAAGATTAATTAAATCACTTCTCGTAAAAAAAACATGAAGTATAGTAGCATTGCATGAGTGCTCCAAAGAGGTGAAAGAAGGAAGTTTAAATGAACAATTTCCACCAAGGAATGTTGTTTCATCAAAACTATTTATTAAAAAAGGCAATCATGAACAATTAGGGCTGGGGAAACTGAGGCACAGGGGAATTAAAATAAATTTCTTGATTTTATATGGAACGGTTTGTGGTTGAAACAGTCACTGAACAAAAACTTTTACAGCCTCCAGCTGGGTATTTCATTCACTGGACCAGCCCTCCTTTCCAGGAAAAGGAAGTCACATTTCAAAGTAATTATAGTGAAAAGACCCCAAGTCCCTCACTGTTGCAAAAGGCTGCCCAGAAGCTATTTAACATGAATCATTTTAATCTCTCTTTTTTCTTGACTAGAAATGATTGGCAAACGTTAACACAGAAAGAACCACAACCGGACATTTAGAGACGGTAAAGTGATACAGTTGGGAAAAGGACAGAGATCAAGGAATAGATGCCAGGCTGAGCAGGTTGGAATATCCACTCATCTGCTCTACCTGCCGTCATCCTCTTGCAGGATGAAGTAGTCCCTGCAATCTGGGTTCTTTCCCCTCACGCACCAGCAAAAGATCCCACAATTCCCGTCTTTTGATACTGAATTCTCCTACCCAGGGTGACTGTTTCAGTAGGGCTTTGCAAGGTTATGATGGTGGGGGGAAAAGGGACATTTATGCCCAATGACATGAATTAATAGTTATCCGTTTTGGCTGAGGCATAAAGAACTCCTGAGACTGCTTTTTTTTACGAGCTGAGGGTGGATGCTGCTGTGTGTGGCACCTGAGCAGTGAGGTGAATTGCTCTGCAGTAGGGGGGTCTTTGTGCTGAGCCACAGCTGTGGTCAAAATGCCTTATGGAACTTTGCAGAGAGGAGGATTGCTTAGCTGGATGCCAGCGTAGGAAAGTAAAAAGGCAAAAGTGTGGAAATACAGAGTCTGTTCCTCAGCCAGGAAGAAACAAGTGGGGCAGCCTCACACCTACCTGTAAGACTTAATGGAACAGAGGTTAAAACAAGGGATGAGAAGCTTGCAGCTCCTAGTTCTGCTGCAGATGTTCTCACTGACCAGGACACCACTCAGTGCCTCAGTTTCCCCAGATGGAGAAGGAGAATAAAAATACCCTGGAGAAAGAAAAACCTTAATGCTTTCAAGGACTGCAGTGTCAGCATCCATGTGGCTCCATTTGGAAACACGGCTTCTCAGAAAGAACAATGGAAATCCCGAGCAGCTGAGCTCCGAGGTCCTCCAGTTGCACAGCAAAACTCATTACAATATCCCTGTATTTATTTCCAGCTGCATGGCCAAGTGGACCCAAGGGCAACCTAACAGAGAGGAAAAAGGCCTAACATAACATCAAAGCAGCTCAAAACCCGGGTGGATTGCCATTTCATCAGTGCTGTGTGACATCACTTTCCACATGACATCAGTCAATGACCCTCTTCCCCTCCACCCCCGCCTCCAATTTCTTTTTAAAAAGATGATGAAGCTGCTTGAAGTTCAGCAGAAGTTTGTGGGGGGAAGAAAAACAGACTCTGTATCCCTTCAGCTGAATATAACGCAATGTGCTACACAAACAATATTAACCAAAACAAAGCTAGCAGGAAACGTTTGCACACAGCATCTGTTATGATCACATAACCACCAGACAGATGTTTAATCCCAACTGCTAACATAAGATCATTTGTATGTTTGAAGAGGGAGAGATCCCATTTGGGTTCTTTCCCTTTTATTTATTTCTTTCCTAAAGGGGAAAAAAAATAATAAAGGGAGGGTGATTTTCTCAGCTGTGGGAAGCAATTTTGTTTTGTTATTGTTCTCTTTCTCCCCACTTTCACCATCAGCTGCAGAAAGGGAAGGAGCTGTTGCAGCCTCTTGCAAAGAAGGGAGCCTGAAAATTGTGTGGCCTGGTAGCAGAGCTCCGCACAATCCTTTTCCATCTTAAGGGACCAGAGCTGGGTTTCTCAGAGGGCTCATTAAATAATTCTGGTCCAATGAGGCAAAAAGGGAGGCCACACATGAAACAAGTATGGTGGTCTCAGCCAAGTTCCCGGGGAGCCGCGCCGCGGTTTCCCAGCACCACCCCGGATTCCCTCCGCCCCTGGAAATTTCATCTACAGAAGTGAAAACAAACTCATTAGCTCTACGTAGCTCTGCAAGGGTCACAAAAAGATGTCAGCGTTTTGTGTGGCCTTTTTTTTTCCATTTAGCAAACAGCCAGACACCTACAAAGGGAAAAGAAGGTTTGAGCTCTTCAGCTGTGCTGAGGGATTATTTTACTTTTAATGATACCGGGAGGATTCAATGGAGATTTATGCAGATAGGAGAGATTATTAATAACACATTGCACTTCTATAGCACCTTCCATTCAGGGTTTCTCAAAGAACTTTCCAATCTGGAATGAATTGGTCTTTACACGCCCCTGGTGAGTGGAGTAACTGTCATTAGATTAGGAGGTAACTACTGCTGTAATGAAAAATCAACCAGGGTATAAAATGTAAGTGAGATACCAGGCAGTGCTGGTCTCAGGGCCTTGCTCTTCCACAGATCACATATGACCATAGGGAAACCTCTGAATTTCTCATTGTTTTAGTCCCCACACAACAAAACTGTTTTTATTCAAAAACAGGGATCATGGTTTTGTCTTGCTTTTTTTCTCCTGGGTGTTTGGATGATACAACATGACTATTTTACTAGATAGCACTTATAGGGGTGATATAAAGAAATTGCAGCACAAATGTGAGTGATGAACTGTCTCTATTTCCAGTCACTAGTGAATCAGGAAAGAAAAACTTCAATTCTGACTCCTGGTCCTTTTTTAGGCACAAAACTCACCCTCTCCCACCTTGCAAATGTAGAAGACCTGTGAATGTTAAAAAGGAAAGAGAATCTCTTCCAGCACCTTAATATTCTTCTGCTGTCACTGGTTATCAGCTATGGGATTATAAGAGAAAATAAAAGCCAAAGTTTCCCAAGGCTGGAAAATAATAGCTTTACTGTGCATTATTAAAGTAAATAGTAGTAGGCCAGAGAAGTGGTAGATTCTTGCATGCTGAATGAAAAAAAAAAACAAAACAGAAGGCAAAAGAGAAATGAAAAGAGCATATCCAGCTAAAATGAGAAGGGGTTAACAATTTTCAGGCCTTTCTGCTGTGTGTGTGTTCGCACTGTGCACAGCAGAAATGCATTCACCTATGACATCCTTTGGCAAAAAAAAAAAGGAAAAAAAAGAGAGAGGAAAAAAAAAAGGCTACATCCCACAGTGAGGATAGTTGTCCCTACAGATTAGGAATATCCATCTTAATGTGCAACTTCCCCTGCACGGGTCAAAATTGCCAACAGCTTTAATGGGAGAAAATGCTCTGTTGACTGATTCATTTCCACGTTTTGTTCCTGCTGCTAGACGGGATATCCTGTAAGGTGGCGAAAAGGGAGGGAAAGCCGGCACTATATCAGTTTATGATTGACCATTATTATTATTATTGTTGTTGAGAATTTTTTTTTTTTACTCTGTTTTGAAGTTTGGTGTTCCATTTGTCTGCTGCAATTCTCGTAATTGTATTTATTCATTTTTTTCCTTTGAGAGGTAACAAATGATATCTCTGGGCTTAAATAGAGATGCCCCAGCTTTGGCAGACAATAATAGTGATATATTAAGAAACTCTGCCTTGGATCTCTGTGCAATCTTCTTCCTGCTTTTCCCATAGATATTTTACAGTCTCAAAAGCGCCTTCAGATATTCAGGTAGCTGCTGTCCATGTGCTTTATACACTCCTCCTGTGCTGGGTCACAGGGACAGAAGGGATACATCCAGGAATCACAATAATGAGGAGAAAACTCCAAGCAGGACAGCTGTGCTAGCTCAGTACCTACCCGGGAGATCCTACCCCTCCCAGCACCTGCTGGGGGATGCCTGGGGCAGGTCAGGGAGGGGCACTGGTCCTTTACTTTGTGTTTGCAGCTCTTCCTGCAGGATTGCAGGTCCCAGCCCCAGAGAAGGTCAGATAAAGCTGTTATAGTACATGGGATTTTGCACAGTGGAGAAGCTGCTGTGCCATGGAGGCTGTCCCACAAGCACTCCTCCTCCACTATTCCTGGTTACTAGGTTGTCCCTGTCCTGTGGTTAACTCTGTTGTGCTCAAATAGACATAACCTTCAGCTTATGATCTTGCCAGTTGCATACGTAGAGGTCAAAGGGACACTCTGGGTCACACATCCAGAGCGTCCCAATGTGTGATTTACACTTCTGAGCATTTTCTGTTCCTACTGAGGCCTGAGTAGGATCCTGCTGTTACCAGCCAGATAGGACTAATCACCACCGAATGCTGTCAACTAGTGGAAGGTCTGGAAGAGACTAATAGCTCATTTGATGCAGTAATCTGATTCTGAAAGCAAATGGTTCTACACACTTTAACCCAAGGATAGAAAAAAAAATTACTTTAGTAAATAGGTATGGCTGTGCCATGAGGAGAAATAAATAATATTGGGTGAAAAGCAACACAAGCTTATGAGAAAGCACTGGAAGAAGCCCTTTTCTGGAGAAGGTGTCTTCAAACAGGACAACTCTAAAGATGAAAGAACATGGTGTATGGTATGTAGATTGAATTTACATCAGAAAAAAATTCTTACAGTAAGAATAGTAAAGAAGCAGAATAAATTTCCTGGAGAGGTAGTGGAGTCTCCATTGATGAAGGTCTTTAAGAATGGATTGGACAAGAATGTGTAAGGAATTATATAAATGCACTTGATTGTTCTTTAGGCAGAGGGATGTGCAAGATGACCTCTGGAGGTCCTTCCCCACCTTATTTTCCATGATTTCTCTGGGCAATCAGACAAATGATTGCTTGTTGAGCTCAATAATCGTGTAGGAAGCATAATGTAATTGAAATATAATTGTACAGAGAAGACAAGTGAAATGCATCAAATGCAGGCTCATTCCCCCTCACCCACTGCCCTCAAAAAAAAAAGTCCCCAAAAGATAGGCCAGCCTTGTAGCTAAGCAATCCTGCCAGCAGAGAGCTGATTACAGAGTACATATGACCATTTGTTTGAAAAATGCAATCTCAATTCAATGGGAAGTCAGGATGTTTGTTTTTATTCTAAAATGGGATGAAAAGTTGAAATATGAAGGGAAAAAAAGTCTTTGAGGAAGAAAATGTAGCCAGGATACGAATGTTTTTGACATTTTCAATCAAAACTAAACTCTTTGCCTGGAAATGTCAAATAAGAAAACATAATGCTTCTTTTCAAAATGTCGACATTTCGGACATTTCAAAATGTCGACATTTTAGAGATTTTTCAACACTTCCAAAAGTAGAAATGTCAAAATGTCAGTTGAAAATAAAACATTTCCTTTTGAATTTTCCCATCAGAAAATTAGAAATTTTCATCCAGTTTTGACATTTTCCCATAAAAAGATGTAAGAAGGTTGATTTTTTCTTTCCTGGAAAACCTACATTTTTGCTGAGGAAATATTTCTGTTGAGGAATTTCAGCCAGCTTTGAAAAATAGTGGAGCTGACTTAAAGTCCTCTTCAGCTGACTGCAGACATCGCAGCTTACTACGAATAGGATCGTGAAATGTTTATTCCTGTGACTGGGGACATTTCCATGAGAGCCATTGCTTTGAAAAGGAAAAAATAAAACCCCTCAGTTATTCCTTTCTCCCCCTGTGACCTGATCCCATCAGCGAAGCAATACTGGAAACGCGCCATAAATACTCAGGGCTGGTTTGCAGACCTGGAATAAAAGGCCTTTCCAGGAAGTTATTATCAATGACTCTAAGGAAAGGGGTCAGATCCTCGCTTCCTCACCGGCTCTGGAGAGCCCTGCCAGGCAGCAGCAGGCAGGTGAGGGATGTCTCTTCCTGTCCTCTGGATTTTCCATCCCATGGTCGCTGCTGAACTCTGAGGAACTCAGCCTGGTGGAGCAGAGCTCTCTGGAAGTGGCACCTGCAGGACTCGGAGGGCAGAGCAAGGAACAAAGCAGTGGCTGAAGCACAGACACGGAGCCTGCAGTGTCCTTCAAGCACTAATTAAAAAACCTTCAAAAATATCTTGCTCTCACCCCCTTGCTCACACCCTTCCCCTCCCCCAGCAACGCCAAAGCATCTCATTGTGTAAACTTGCTTGCTGAAGAGAAGTTAACTTGGCACTCGTCTTAAGTATTGACTATCTGTCTTCAGGGTGAGGGCTGTAAATTCTCTCTCCTAAGATCCAAGTCGATTTGTTATCAAATCAGGCATTGAGAAGCTGATTCATTGCTATTCAGCGCTATGCTGATTTATATGCAGAATGTAAAACAGATGCCTTATGTGATACATATTTATGGTGAGTGCTGTTCTAGGAAGATTTATTACGGATTCCTTTGTCGGGGTGTGCATGAGCAGAGCCATGATGACTTGTATTTCCTCTCAGCTGCCAATGCCAAACTCATTAAAAAGAGGTGTGACTATTAATATACATTGTAATACTGACAGGCTCTAATTTATAACACCCTGGCTGGCTGGAGTATTCTCCTGACTTGAGAGGTGTTTTCTGCATTTCTTCCTCTGCAGTTAAACGGTACAAATAGAGGGGTGAGTGCCTGTGTGCATGCGTGTGTGCTCCTCTTCCCTGCCTCACTCCCCATTTCTCCCATCCCCTCTTTGTTTTCCTGGTCATTGAGATAAAGCTTCATTCAGCTGGAAACAGCTAAATGCATGGCAGTCACTTTTTCCAGGTCAAATACACTGGGGGTTTATAACAGTGTGGAATGGCTCTTTAATGGCCCTGTAAACACATGTTAACAGTCTTATATCCAGCTCTGGCACAGTATCTCTGTAGGCTGAATAAGCAATGAAGAAGTTGGAGAAGGGCACATCAGGCATTCTTGGCAGTGACCATGGCTGACAAGAGGTAGCAAAGCTAAGGAACATATGTTGTCCTATACATGGAAATCGGAAATCGTCTGCCCAAAGAGTGAAAAAAAGAAGGGAAAGACACATGGCTAATAACAGGGATCTGCAGCAGATGGAGGTAGTTAATCAGGTGAAGGATGTAGGCAAAGGGAATGCTGTCTACCTAGAGAACAATGCATAGAGGGGGAAAAAACTGGGAATATGGCTGAGGCACAGGAAGTTATAAGACGGGTGTTTTTAAACCATGAAAACTCTGGCATCGGATTCCAGCCATGAAACAATGGGCAACAGAGTAAATAAAAACGCCTCTCTCCTGATCTAATTGATTAGATGGACAGGAGGACTGTCCATGGTGTCATTTTTCACCAAACATATATATCAGAAAGGGGTTGCTGAGAAAGGGTTGCCAAAAAGATTTACAGTGGTTAATCATCTCTTGCAACAGTATTATCTTGATTATCCATGCCATGGGAATATGAGTGGCTATTCTGAGGCATTATTTTCAGGAATTCTTTCATTACATGGTAACACACAAGCTATACAGAAACCTCATGGCAAGGAGCAAAGACATTTGCCCTTTGCATTTCTGTTTGGTAGAAATGGGCATTTGAAGAATCTTGGTAGTTAGTTTTGGATTTTTTTAGGCTATTTGTGGAAATGGTGGACTGCAGGATGGGTGTATTCATCTCATTTGCTCCTTTCTGTAGCTGATTCCAGGCTGGATTCTCCTAATACCAACCAACTAAACAAACAAACAAAAAGTATAAAACCCCTCCCTACTTTCCCATAACTACATTAAATGTCTCTCAGAAGACTGAAAAAAACCCCCCAACAAATAAATCCAAAGCTTCTGTCTTGAAAAGCTAAACCTGAACAGATTAAATATGACAAAAATGCTGTGTATGGGTTTGTTGCCATTTTAAAGGAGGAAAAACTAAAGCAGGGAGGTGAAATGACCTGCCTGAGATCACAGACAATTAGTCTAATGATAGTGCTAAGAAAAGGAGCCAGACTTTTTATTCTTTAATCACCAGATAATCCCTTCTGGTTATATTTAACATGTGAAATGTATTGCTAGAAACACTCCTTTGGATGACTCATGACATACTAAGCAGACTTAAAAGCCTCAAACAAACTATAAAATCTTCTGAAAAGACAAAGACCAGAAAAAAGAAAGGAAGAAGATAAGAGATTAACGAGGAGGAAGAAGTGATAACATCTAGGATTAATATGCTGTATATTCAACTGCAGTCCAAGGAGGGTTACTGAAATATTAACCCTACTTTGCACCACCCTGGGGGAGACATGGGAGGAAATTATTGTGCAGATTCCACAGGTCACCCGTGAGCTCCTCTAAACGGCTAACACAGACCTGGGTCTGTGGGAAAGGGAACAATATGAGCTGCAGGCCACCTAATATTGTGGGCCAGAAGATGCTTTATCTGCCTCCATTAGCAGGGAGCGTGGATCAAGGCTTTGCAGGGATCCACTGCTCTCCAGGCTGCTGCCTGTCAGGCTGCGGCTGAACTTTTGGTGTCATTTAGGTCCAACCCCTGTGTCAAGCTCTGTGAGGTGGCAAATGTAATGTCACACTGAAGCACCTATGGGAGAAAACACCTCTGGAATGAGAAATATGGGTGAAAAAGTCCACACCTCCCCTTTGGCTCTAATGCCAGCGTTATGAGAGTCCATCCCAACCTTGAAACTTGTCAGGTAGTTTTGTGAGACAGAGCAGCTGGACAAAGAAGGAAGAACTCTGATTAAGGCTGGGATATGTCTCTTGTCTTATTGAGAACATAAGTCTTATGTACGCTATATGTTTTTTAAAGATGATATTTTAAATTGATTTGATTACCATAGAGCTGACACATACTGCACAAAAAGAACAACAGGCGGGGAAATTCATTTATAATAGCCAGTAAATGAATTTTCCCAGTGCTTGTTTCTTTTGCACAGTATGTGTCAGCTCTATTGTAATCAAATCAATTTAATATACCTTCTTTGAAAAATATAGCAGTATTTATTACTAGCTCATACCTTTTTGATCTGAAGTATATATATGTATATATGTGTGTATATATATTTATACATACGCATATAAAATATGGGTTTTTTTAAAATATAGTTGTATTTATTGGTGGACTACCTTTGGATCTGGACTGTAATGTGTGTGTTTGTGTGTATATGGAATAGGTTTTTTATGGATATAAAAAGATAAGGGAAGCTGAAAGTTTCATGAAGTGTTGATGGCACCCAGTGAGCCTTGAATCCAGGCAGAAATTCCTGAGGAAAAATGACTCCACCAAGTCCTCCATGCCACACCAGCAGGACTTAGACAAATGCATATACTGCATTATCAAATGCAAATATTGGATATCAAAGCTGAGCAGAAGGAAAACTTCACATTTCTCCTCACATCTTATGGCACTGAGGCAGGTGGATTTTGGAGGGCTCCAACTCAGCTCCAGTTGCCTCCAAATATCAGAACCACAACGACAGAGGAATGAGCTGACACTCTGCATATGGCCTCGTGTTTACTGCACCCTTTCCTGCAAGCATGTTTTCAATCTGGACAGAGAAGCAGCACAGTAGCATAGTCCAGCTGATAGCAGCAGGACTGAACTTCACAAAGCAGGAAAGTTTGGTGTTATCCTAAGAGCTGAAGGAGGTTTGTTTTCATCTGCTCCATCTCCTGCAGCATGAGGACAGTCAGGGGCAGCTCTGCCCACTCAGGTTTGGTTCACCAAGGGCAGAAAGATGTGATCCCTTTTTCTCACTGTGAAGGGACTGGGACTTTTCACCCAGCAGCTGAAGACACGGGGTTCGGTACATATATGCATCCGTCCACCAGCTTTTTCTAGGTGCTGAAAGGCTAGAACAACAGCAACAGAATTAAAAATTCAGACCACAGCTTCAGATGAAAATCCTTCTTCTGCTTTCCTGAGCCTCACTTCCTGGGAAAAAGCATCTATATGGCCATCATATTTTTGGTGTTTTCATTGTTGTTCTTCTGTTTTAAATCTCTCCAATCATTTCTGAAACCTCTGTCTGCCTTCAGTGAGGGTAGTAGGGGCCTCCAAGCTCATCCTTTGCCACAACCATTGAGAGGATAAACCACCAGGCAGAGGAAAGAAGCCCTGCTAATGAAGGAGATGGTCGAGAGCACAACCTCTATTAGACACCAGAGAATCAGGGCAGAGGAATGTCCCCGAGGCAAGGCTTCATTAGGTCCTGCTGCTTGAGGAATGACTGGCTTTTCCGCCCTGCCCCCTGGGGTGTGGGTTACGCCTCTCACAAAGATAATTGCAAAAGGATGCAGCCAATGATAAACAAAAATGGTGCCACATTTTGGGGAGGGCAACCCGCCTGTGGGATTCTTCCTTGTGGCTTCACTAAGCCTTAGTCAGCCCTGCAGAGCAAAGGGCTGCACATCTGGGTGGAGTTCAATGGGAAATATCTTTCTCAGCCCATGAAAATGTTAGCAATTCCAGCGTTTTCCTGTTCTGGGCTGGGAAGGATCATGTGGCTTTTAGAGGTTTTTAATGAGCAAACAGGGAAGGAGAGATGAGAGCTGAGGTGAGGGAGTTGCCAGGGGTCAAGACACCCACCCAAAAGCCAGGTGCCTTCGTGAAAGCCCTTTGCCTGACTCATTCTGCCAGAGGTTTGCTTCTCAGCTCCTGGGTGGTTTGTGTTTTCAGGGTGGTTCTGTCATTTACTGCCTGAAATACATCTGATCTTTGTCTCATTCCAGAGGTGGTGCAGTCCCAAGGAAACACGCTGCCCATCATCCATTTGCAGCAGGAATATGTATGGACTAGGCTGACATGCAGGATGGCTCCTTGCACCCCTGAGCCCTTCACCATCTGAAAATCCACATGTGAATGGCTACAGTCAGAAACCATTTGCTATGTGGGGGCTGAGGGTCTCATCCCAGCCTGGTCTGCGTGGGGTGTCTTGAGCCTTTTACCCTTTTATCAATATTTTGCTTTCTTTCTTAGTTTACAGGCTATTTTATTTCATTTATTCACACAGTGTTTTGGTTTTATTTATTTATTTTTTTTATTTTCCTTTTTTATTTACCTATTACCTTTCTTCCTGACAAATTGATTGAAATAACTTATTCATACATTTTAAAAAAAGGTACCACAAGTCTTCCAACCCTTTGCAATGACCAGGAATGGTTGCAGAAACAGGTACCTCCAGGCACTACACTTACAGTACAGCAGCTTTTTAGGGATCGATCAGGCAGCTCCTGCTGGATTTTCCTTGCCACCACTAGGGGGGAGACTGGATTTTCTTCCATAAATTGCCTAGTTGAAGGGAAAGAAAAAAAAAAAACCCTATCACATCACTGCAATGTTGAAGACACTTCAAAACGACTCAGATGTTTAACTATTGTGCTAGTGATCATACATTCACATTGGGCTGCAGGCCAAAAAAAAGGAGAGAGAGAGAGAGAAAAAAAAAAAGCATGAGTCTTGCAGCTGAAATGCTATAAAGTGCTGAATTTTCCTGTAGAGCTAAACACTCTTCAGTGACAAATTTCAAAGGCCATATGTATGGTATTTTCATGAAAAGCAGAAGACCCTAAATTTCTTTGTTTAACTGGAAGCTATTTCCGTCCCTGAACAGGAAGCTTCTGTAGCTCACCTCATTTATTGTAAAGCTACACGTTTTGCTTTCTCTTTTTTTGTGACACAGTGAGATCTAGAATATAGAAATAAGGGCAACAGAAATTGATGAAAAAGTATGTTTGCTGTAACACCAACAGGAGGGTTTAAAAAAAAAATACTGCTTCCATTTTTGATTGTTTCTAGAGATTACTTTGGGCATACTGTGTAATGGTACCAAGAAGAAATAGGAAGGGTGAGAAGGGGTTTTTTGTAGAGTTATTTTTTCACCAGTAAAATCAAAGGTGAGACACACTACAGTGGCCTTTCTGCTGTCAAATTAAAGCCTTAGAATAAATAAGATGGAAAAGTTTCCATATGTTGTATGATGCCACCTTCTGAGCTGTGTTGTAACACTTGAGTAGTAAAGTTTTGAATATTACATTATTTTTATGAGGCTGGAGGCACTGAATTTCTTTTAATCTACATTTTGCATTTTGAACCCTTGGAAACCATCTTCCCATCTTTTCCATGGATTTGTAAGATTTAGAGATTTTGAAAACATTTTTTAATAAATGGAAGCTAATTTCCCACATAATCACATGATTCCAGGAGCTGGGACTCCAGGAGCTATTTTAGGAATTGGCAGCACTGGATTATTTAGATATTAAGTTTACTATGAAGGAAGCTGGAATAAATCTGTATCTGGGAAGACTCACTGAATATTCATAAAAATTACTCCAGTGAATCTCATTTTCTACCACTGCCTTCTTTTTCCTGGCTGCTCAGACCAGCAAAGTTTTGCTCTCGTTGTTTATGTAAAGTTCACTCTTGTCCCAGTATTTGCATTCCCACTCAGGAAAAGTTTTTTTGCATATGAGCCTGTTCTCTGGGAAATTGTGTTATATCCTCCTAACAAAGGTCATTCATTTGGGAAATGAAAATGATTCAGTGTGGACACATCACATGGACATTGGTTGTCTGTGAGCAAGGGTTGCAGGCTCTACTCTTGGATTTCCGTATAGTCAGTTTGCAGCAAGAGTGACTGGCTTTATTATTTTTTTTTATATATACAAATAAGCCTTTTGCTTACAAAAAGTCTTTTTGCTTTGCCTGGGAGGAGGCCACTGACTTTCCCAAAGCCTGGTCAACATTATTTACATCAGGTCATACGGCAGTTCTTAATTTTCAAACTCCTGATGCATCAGAGCATCTCCAAAATACAACCAAAGCATGGGGATCCTGTTGCCACTGTCTGATTGGGCTTACCTGGCACTTGGGAATGCAACATAATCAGAGAAGCAAAGACACCCACAAAAGCCACATCTTTTCACCAGCAGAACTGTTGCTTGATAAGCATCAACATTTCCCGTCAGCTCCTAAAACGCCGGAGAAATGCACGCCTGGTGTTACCTTTAGCCTGCTAAATATGGTTTGCTTAAATCAGCTTATTCCAGGTCCTTTTGCTTTGCCTGACAGCTGCCTGGGAGGAGGCCACTGACTTTCCCAAAGCGTGCAGCCATCCATTGGGCAGGAAAAAGGCTCTGGAGAGAAATTCCTCCGTGCACAGGGCGATTAGCCATGGAGCCCCCCTGCACTGCTTGTCTCAAAAAGCAGGACTTTGTTGATCAGTGACGGGCTGAGGTTGGCCTTAATTAACCAGCAAGGTTTCTGTCCTCTGGCTCTTTTGAAGACATAACCAAAAAAGGCAACTCCTTCCATTCCCCCGCTCCCTGAAGATGACAGGACAGGCTTGACATCCTAATCCTTCAGGCTTGTCTTAGTCACTGAAAGGCTCGAGCAGTGTCAAAGCAACCAGCTGATTGCAATCTTCATGCCAAACCCAACATCTTCATTCTGAGGAGCAGCTCTCACATTAAATTTCAACGTGTGTGTGTGTCCCCTCCCTGCTGCCCTCCATTCCCTCCCTCCCCAACTTCCCTTCAATTTGTTTTTTAAAAGAGATTGCTTTGCTGGAAAACAAAACACAGCTTAAAAAAAAAAGGAAAAAAGAAGAAAAAATACTAATAAGAAAAATAAAAGGCAGCAGCACAAAAAAAATATCCCTTCCAACCCCTTCAAGCAATAACTGCAGCACAAGGCCAGTTGGGACACAGTCAAATTAGAGAGTTATTATTACCTAGGGGACATTAGAAATCAAGTTTGTTACTGGCAGTTCCTGTTTCTGTAAAGACTTGTTAATAGCTGAAATTTTAAAGGGTGTTGTTCAATTGGCAAAGTGTTATTTTTCTAAGCAGCCACCATGTTCTCACCTGCTGCTGCTGCTCCCAAGGGCTGCAAATGTTTGGAGAGGTGGAGGTTGTGGATCTCCTGCTGAGGGGAGCCCTGGGCCCCGAGAGAGGAGCTGCTGCCCCTGCCCAGGCGGGAGGGATGGGAGCCCTCTCCTGAGGCTGCCAGAGGCTTGCTTGGACGGGCTGTATTTAGTCTGGCACGCTCACAAAATTTTAGGGAAGGGAAAAAGGTCTTTGAGACTGTAGTTAATGCAGAGGTGGAAGGAGAAAGGAGGCCCAGGTTCGTGGTCCCTAAAGGGAAACGTTTTTCAGTTGCTTGCAAGTTGCTCAGTCACAATGACTCAATAAATCAGATTTTTCACTCGGGGCCAAATCCTACCCTTACGAACATCAATGATGCTGGCTTAGGGGAATCTCTGTAAATCTCTGCTAATTTCCATTTCGGAGTGTTGTGGTTTCACACAGTGATGTGACAGAAGCAGACTTCATTTTGGCAGAAAGCTGTGCCCACTGTAATTTCTGTAACCTATGCAGTCTCTGTGCAGTTTACAGATGTTTTATGTCATGGTGACTTTTTCATTGTCATTATTTTAAAAGAAGAAGGGAAAAGAAAGAAACTGAGCCAAAAAAAAAAAAAACTGGTTTAAGTCCATACCTAGAACTTTTATTTTTGATTACCTAATTAGGAATTTTTTTGAGGAATCTCAGTGTGGATGTGAACATATGCTTCTGTCCTGTGTATGCCTGTTCAATGCACAGGAAAATAAATGCCACCTGAAACTTCTTGCACCAGTCACAATATCCATTGTGCATAAGATGAGAAAAACATGCTTGGTCCATAATTTACCTTTATATATGTATGTATGTGCGCACATGCATATTTACAAGTGTGCATGTATATATTTATATATACAATTATTGTTTACAGTATGACTGGTTGCACCTGTCCAGCTGCCTATAAATTTATTATAGGCAATTATGTATGCAATTGAATTCTAAAATGCCCTATAAATCGTGACCATCTGATATATATATAATAAATAAAAAGTGTGTAAGGACTGCATACACTTCAGATTTAAACACAAAATACCCCACTTTGCACCAGGATCAAAGGCCAGTGTTTAGAGAGGGCACAGGGGAAAGCTGAGCTGCACCCCAGATTTTAAGTTGCTTTGGCCCAAAAGTTTATCCTTTCTCTTTTTTTAATTTTTTTTTTTTTAAGAAGAGATAGAGAGTTTGCTGGGAAGAAGCCCTGCCTGTCACTTGGAGCTTTACACAGCATCTCTGGGCAGGACTGTGGCTGAGCTATTCAATCCTCAGTTTCCCCATCTCTAAAATGGGCACAGGGATAACAGTGAGCTCCTGAGGTGACAATCTGGGGGCCCTGGAGGTGTGCCATGCCCCTGTTCTGCCATCCCTGCCTGGGAGGGGACAGGCTGGGGCAGGGGAGAGGGTGGCTGGACATGCTCCTGCACCCCACCATGACCATCTCCATGAGGAGCAGCAGCCACAAAAATAAACACAAGCAGCTGCAGCGGCTGGGGTAGAGGGAGGCGCCCAAAACCCCAAA
>NW_005054400.1:1220979-1221240 GCF_000277835.1 Geospiza fortis
CTCGGGCGGAGCTTTGCCTCTCCCCAGCCACAGCCTCCGGCTCCCCATCCCTCCCTCCCTCCCTCCATCCCCCAGCTCCAGCCCCTCTCCCCTTCTCCACTTTTGCTTTATTTACGAATATGTCGCTGGAATTCAAATGAGTTATCTATTCTGTGGCCGCCTCACTTTCCCACAGAGGGCCAGTGCCTGCCTGACGCAGGGTCCGGCCGAAACAGCGCCAGAAGAAAAGGAAAGAGCAAAAGAATTCTTTTCAGCTCCTTT
>NW_005054400.1:1221338-1228745 GCF_000277835.1 Geospiza fortis
TTTTTGCTTTTTATTCCTCTCCCCATCCCAGCCCCGGCCCCCACCTTATTTTATTTTGTGTGTGTGTGCGTGTGTGCCGGGCGCGCTCTTCACTGGCCGTGCCCCCCTCGCTCGCCTCCTCCCCGCTTTCATCCCCTTGGCCCTGCTTTAGCCCCCTTTATGTTACACGATAGCTCCAATGGAAGCCCAGGAGGGTCCTATAGGGAATGCATAGGATCCCTGGGAGAAAGAAAGCCCCCAACAAGCTATACACCAGATGTATAACGTTATATGGTCAAACTGGCAAACACAAAAGCGGAAAAACAAAAGAGGTGAATTAGGGAGAAGCATTCAAAGGCGTGTTTTGAAAACAGCCCAGCCAAGAGGCTGGATTCCCCCTCCTGAGACTAAATGTTTGAAAGAAAAGGTGCTGAAGAAAGAAAGGGAAGAGGGGGAGCAGGACGGGGTGGGGGAAGAAACCCATTTTTTCTAATTAGCTGAAGCTTAACAGGCCCTGAATTTTGCAACTAGTTTTGGTTTTGTTTTGGTTTTTTTTCTCCCTCTTTTTTTTTCTCCCTTGAAATTAAACATGGGGGAGATGAGGTGCTGTACCTTGTCAGAGTGAGGGGGGGCTGGTCAGAGGGGTGTTGTGCCAAAACCTGTGCTGGACCTCTCCCTCATCAAGGCTGCAATTAGTCCTTGGGCCTCCCCTCATTCAGTGTTTCCAGCAGGCTCTGCTTTCCTTTATATCAGCCACCCTTTTCTAACTTCTCCCCCACACACAGATCCTTGAACTGGGAAGATACTGGCCAGGAGCAATGAGATTGGAGGAATCTGCCTTTTTTAAAATTGGTTTTGTTTTGGTATTTTTCCTTTCCATTAGCCTTCACTAGACACCCAGTACGCCTGACCTTGCCAAACAGCTCTGACCATTTGTCCCAGTCTGAGGTGAAAATTCATCCAAAGGAGAAAAAAATAAAAAAGTAGAAAACCAAAAAAGCATGGATTGCAGTTGCAGAGATTGCAGGATTCCAGAAGCAGGGTAAATGCTTCCTGCTTCCACCACTTGATGCCCCAGTGCCAGACCAGGTGTCTGTGCTCAGAGCTTCTCTCCTGATCTATTTCTGCAAAGGAATCTCAGGAGAAACAAGGGCTGGGTCTGGGCTGTGTCTCTTTTCCTACTGGCCTCAAAGTTCAAGCAGCAGCATTTGCACCATGGCAAAGAGGGCATGGAGGGCACGCAGGAAAATTCCTCCCCTCGTGGCAGTGGTGAGCATCACTAAGGACCAGACTTTTCTGCCTTAGCTTCTTGACAGGGTGGGATGGCAGCAGCCTTGCAATTCTACCAACGAAGGCTGCAAGACAGTTCTCCCTGTTTCTCTGCCCTCTCCCCTCCCCTTCCAGTGGCAAATGTAGAAGCACAATAAACTATTAAGATACCCAATATATAACAAGAGCCTGGCAGAATTACCATACTGAAAATGTATGATCGCAGTTGAACAATTCATATTTTAGCTCCTTCACCTGGCGATACATTTTTTTTTATATACTTGTGGCAATGGATAAAACAGATTCATTAGCTTTGATTAACCTTATTTAACTAGAGTTAAAAACCTGCTGCAGACAGCTCTGCTTCCAATGCAGCCTTTAGGATGCTTTATCATGTTTAAGACCCAATTACTGTTGTACCAAATAAGAATAAACCATCACAATAAAATGTGGCACACACAGCCCTGTTAAAGCTCATGGCAAATAATCATTAATTTATAACATCAACTTCCCCATTTCTATAGTTTTATTGATGGCTACAGTTAATTCAAGTTGAAAACAATGTAACTTGACACTGATCAGACCAACTAGTTTTCTGGTTTTATTGACTTTTGCCTTTTCTTTTCCTTTTTTTTTTTTCTTTTTTTGCTTTGTGTTTGGAGTCTCAAATGGCTACTTCTTAATAAACCCTCATAAAAACCAGGCAGAGAACAGCAAGGCATAGATGAAAAGGCTTTGGGGGAGATTTTCAAAGGCACAAAAGGTGCCTAACTCCCATTGACTTTCAATTACTGATTCATTTTTATTACGAATTTTGAGGAATTAGGAGGGAAAGTTGAGTTTTATGCAGTTATTTGTTTGTGCCAGCCATGAACTAGCAGTTTTAAAGAAAAATGATGCTTTAAATCAGTAATTGCTTAGAAACTTTTTTTTGTTCGTTCATCTGCAACCTATTTGCTTTTCTGCCTTTCAGAGAGCTCTTTGATCTTACTAAAAGTCCAGAAGGAATACAGAACATAAATACACTTGTTACTGCAGCTTTTTCATTTTCGCCTCGGACCTGATCCTGCACTCACTTTAAACAGATGATTAACTTCATAAATGTTCGGTTGGGCTTACTCATCAGGGTAAAACTGCCTATCTGCTTAATTTCTTTTGCAGGATCAAATTCTGTGCTAATTGAAAGAGCTTCCATGTGTTTATTTTACATTTCCTTGCATTTTGGCATAACTGGATCTGGAAAGCAGCTGCAGAACGCAACGTGTTAATTTTGGACAGGGTTTGACTGAAGTGGGAATAATAAACAGTGAGATGCTGCAGCTTTCAGGCAAAGCAGAGTAACAACAATTAAAAAAAAAAAAAAAAGAGGGGGAGAAAGATGCTAAGGAGACAAATCTCCAGTCAGTTAGCTAACAAGTGTGGTTTAATATTTGGCATAGCTGAAGCCAGGCTACCAGCACTGAGAGCTGCTGTTCAGGAGTGGAAAATGTTTGTGTGTGCAGGGCAGCCTCTCTGGTCTGTCTTTTCAACTTCATTTTCTCTTTTGAGTTACACAGCCCTCTTTCTATAATAAGCTAAAGATGGGATTCTGGTCAAGCTATAGATTTGTTCAGAAAATGAAGCGCAAATTGTCAGCAATGCAAAACAACAAGGAAATAAACTAAATCCCTATGGTTACTAATTTGGAAAGTTTGGGTAAGAGGCATGATCGAAATCCACTGAACTCTTTGCTAGAATGTCGTGCCCAATGAAATTTGCTGCTGACACAAGTCATGATTATTCTTTCCTGGCTGATCTTCTGGCATTCTGCTCAGTGGATTTTACTCCACATCAGTGTCGATGCCAGGTCTTCAGGGCTGATTCTACGGACCAACTCAATTTTTTTTTCAGCACTTCTTTTTGTTTTGTTTTGTTTCTTTTCTCATAGTTCCCATGGTTCATGGCAGTGGCAGAACTCCTTCCAACTTTATAGGCTGGTTCTTTCCATAGGATTTCCAAATGTGTGACCTGAAATAAGGCATTAAACAAAACTCTATTAGCTCTGTTCCTGGTGCAAACTGGTGTATCTTCAGGATCAAATGAAAACTTAAATAAAAATCTTTGTGTTTTTACACTGGAAACCCAGGCAAAGAATTCCAGTGTTTGTAGTGGAACTATTCCCTCATGGGTTAAATGCCTCTGTGGGTTTGTAGAATATAACTCAAATCCTTTGAGAAGAACTGAGAGATGCAGAGGAGGGTATATGCTGAATACATGTAAGACCCAGGTCCTGCTCTCGTGGAGTAGAAGGGAGCTTTGCTACCTCTTTTCCTGGAGCAACTGCAGAACAGATATTATCTATATGTTATACTTAGGGCTGGAAATGCTTGCAAAGAATGCCAGATACTAGGCTGCAGCTAAAATATCTTCAAAAGAACCCAGATTTAATATTTCATCAGAAGAACAGAGAGGAAGATTTGCTAAACATCAAACATATATTAATACAAATGCCTCCTGAAAGGAAGTCAGTTATGAAAATCAGTGAATACAAATGTTCCAATTGACATTACTGGTGCATGTTTGTGGGTTTTTTGTTTACACTGCCACATCATGAAAAATAAAATACACCCAAACTGTGCATATTGATAAGGATGCGCTTTCATCTCTGAGTCGGGTGACATGTGAAAACTGTTTCAGCTTCATTCTTGTACCTGATACTTGCACCAAGAAACCCTGAAGAAAAATGCTGCTTCTGTACCAGTTGGGTGCATTTTTCTTTAGTCTGGTACGTGCATAGAGAAAACAGCTTTAGGGGAGTGACTGTGTCTGATCCTGCCTTAGACTAGAGCCTGCTTCTACACATTGTGGGGAAAGGGATAAAGAAAAAGGATGGCTCAGAATTAAAACTGTTAACCTGAAAGTTAATTCTTTGAGCTGCTATTTCCTTCCTTGTAACCCTGCTAAGGTCATCTGAGCTCAAGGGGATCAGTAGAAGTTGAGATAGCTACAATCAAGCACATGGGCTTAAAATCCTTGGCTGCGTGAATAGGTATTTTGAGGGTTATTCCCAGACTGCATGGATGATTACATTTCTGTCACTTTGGACAGTGGATGTTGAAGTTTGTTTGAAGAAGCAGCCCTGAAGGAGCAGTGGGATCCTTCTGTCTCAGATCGTGTCCCTCTGAAATGGTGATGGCCATGCACAAGGTCAGCTTTGGCTCAGCTTGTGACTGGCTTGCATCATATGGATGTGAATCAAATCTGAGTGAGCCACTTACTTACCTGTCTTTCTATTTCTGCGGGATTTAATTATGTTTTTAGAAGGGAAAGGAGGAACATATCATTCCTACTGTCCATTTCTCATTATTATTAATAATATTTATATTTTCCCTGCTCCAGTGGAAGTTGTTCCTGCCCATGGCAGAGGAATTGGAGCCAGGCAATCTTTAAGGGCCCTTCCAACCCAAACCATTCTATGTTTCTGTGATTATATTAAAAAAAGGAATGAAATCCCACTGTTATGCCAGCAGCCAGTGTTTTGAGCCATACTATCAGAAGCCAAATGCTGAATTTCATGAGAATCTGAAGGAGTCAAACTGACATTTGAACCTACTAGATGTGGACTCATCAAGCTCTTTTCACATAAATGTCTTTATGACCACGATGGTCAACAATAAGAATAAAGTCTGTAGGTCCAGTGTTGGTCCAAATGTGGTACTATTGCAATGAGCCAAATTGTACTTTTTTGATCAGGAAACAGCTGCATTTATTTTTTGGGAGTTCAAATTGAAAATGTGGATTTATTCTTTATGGTATCAGTGGGAAACTGTTATGTGGGATCCATGCTGGAGGGAGTTTGAGCTGTTGCCCTGTTACTTAAGTCAGATTTCAAATGAATTGGAAAGGATAAAAAGAAAAAGAAAAGACAAAAATGTAAGACAATGCTCCCCCCAGAAAAAAAAAAGAAAAAGAAAAAGAAAAAGAAATTGAAGCCTTTGGAGCTGTGTAAGAATAATAGGAAATTTATACTCAATTAAGCCACTCAAGCAGAGCTGTTAATTAACCTTATCAGAAAGGACATTTCATTTTTATAGACCTGAGGCTATCACCAAGCACTGGACTTTTTAAGTGGATAAAAAAAGGTGCAATACATTGATTTTAATGTGCAAAAGCATATTAAAAAAAAAAAAAACAGAAAACTTAGTACAGATCCAATCCAGCTTGTAAGAAATCCCAGTATTAAAAGGGAAAAAATAATAGGAAAAAATGTGATGAGCAAAAACAGTTTTTCTACAGCTGCTAAAAAATGTCATGGATCTGAAAAAAAACCCTAAATGATGTTGCCATGACCTGGAAGAAATCTATGACTGCATTTTGAAGGTCAGAAATTCTGTTGGAGATTCAGCTGGACTAAATAATATGCAAATATTATATTATACATGCAGAAAGAAAAAAAAATTGTGAAGTCTGCTACGTCCTGTCCCCTAACATGAGAAATAAAGGTTGAAAATATGATCAAGAAAACGGGAAAATTTATTAGTAATTAATGCAGAAATGTGATCATCCTAAAAGGGCAGCAAAAATGCCACCTACTAAACTAGAAACTATTGAGACATAAGAAAGAAGAAAAAACCCCGACACCATAAATCACATGAAACACATCAAAACATTGAAGCATTAGAAGGGGATGATAATGACCTGTTCTAATACGAATTATGAAGGACCAGTGAAAGTAGAACACATAAAACACTGAGAGAATTGGGGGCTCTACTCTCCTGGAAGCCAGCTGAGCTCCCAGGGATGTACACCTGCAGAAATGAGAGCATAGTCTTGGGGTTTTTTTAATCTGCAGTAGAACAGGTTCATTCTATCTTGCAATCACTGCTTTATCAGCTGGTATTTGTCCTTATACTTCACTATATATATACATACACACACACACATATATACATCCCCATTAAAACACACATAGAGACATAAATTGCAATGGGAATTAGGAGGACTTTTTTTTTTTAATGAGAAATTTCTCGTAATGAGATTCCTGTGATGTTCAAGGCATATATTCATTCTAGGAATATGAAGAATACGCTTAAGTTGAAGTGTTTAAATGTTTTGCTTAAATGTCTAGCAATGGTTCTCCTGCAAATTTTATGTCCTTAAATTACACAGTTCAGTCAGGCTTTCTTTCATAATACCGAACTGACTCATACTCATTTTATTCAGGGCAATATTTCCCAAACAGAGCAGTATTGGAGACAATCTTCCTTTCAGGCAGTTACATTTCTGATGAAAAGAGGAGCTCCCATTCCACATCAGAGTGAAATGGAGATTGTTGAAGAATCTCATGGATGGACTCAGCAGGACCAGAGCACTGGTCAGAGCTGGGGTGTGACAGAGCCTGTTCCTGCCTAACAAACATTGCAGGGAAAGGAATGGCTGCTGCATCACATAGGGCAAACCCAGTTTGCTTAAGAGCATTCTCTGACAATGCCATCATGGGAAGTTTTTTAGGCTAAGTTATACCTTTTTTATATTTCAACAGAAAATTCAACGAAATTTCCCAGCTGAAGTTCATCAACTTAAGTATGCTAGAAATCAGAAATAAAACTGCTGGTCTATCCCATATTGACAGAATAGATTGATCCTTACCCTGTATTTTGCTAATGAGTTGGCCATTTTAAATTTAAACTTTTCCAGTGGGGAAATGCATTCTATCAACTTTCATTTCTGGGGAAATATCTGCATATTCTTCACTCTCCACTATCCTTTTTGTCAGTCTTTGTTCATTTAATATTAAATAATTAGTTTAAATGGACATTTTCCTAAAGCTAAGAAAAAAAGGGCAGAAAACATATTGTTCAAATTCAAATTTTGCGGTGGGGGTGTATTACATTGATAGGTAATATGCAGCATTTAAGTCCAACAGTTGCTAACACTGCCATTAACTCTGTTTTGTCACCTGAACAGATCTACCAGATACAATGTGCAGATATATGCAGATATATAATATGCAGATATAATAAATGATAGTGCCTGGGGAAAGGTGAATTTCCTTTACATTAAAGTACAGTGGGGACTTTCAGAGTTTTATAGTAAGTGGTTAAGTCACACCTTTACCTCTAGATCCTCTACTTTCTATGAGCCATTAACAGCTGGAAATGAAAAATACAGAAAAAACTT
>NW_005054400.1:1228792-1230822 GCF_000277835.1 Geospiza fortis
GTATTGCAGACTGCAGGTGGGTATGTGTGTTTTATAATTCCAGAAAGAGACAGGTAGGGGAGCTCTTATAAATATGTTATTAAGCAGTAAAGTACACTAAATGTAGAAAAAAATATGTTTTGTTCCATGAAGAGAACAAAAATGAATTTCAGAATCCTTTCTTTTCTGTGGAAGTAGGCTTGGAATTATCCAGTGTACATCAAGTGGGGCAAGGAGTTTTCAGTGGGTAATAGGTGCATGACTAATTAAGGTCCAGGGACCCTAATGCTAGAAGCAAGTTCAGGGCATATTTCATAAATTATTTTGGCTGAGAAAAAAAATGGGAAAGAGGGAATTAAGAATGTTAAAGTAGTTTTGTATATCTAGAGTTGGCATATTTAAATCTCTGTCCATTTTCCCGTGCTTATGGGAAAAAAGGCCATGCATATGTATGTGTGGGGAGACAGATGAGGGAAAAAGTTGAGAAAGTTTATCTAACTCCTTTTCCATCTACTCTCCTTTCCCCTTTCCCTTCCTAAAATGCTTCTGATCAATGATTCAGGTTTATCTGAATAACGTTTTCCTGTTTTCCTGGGCCAGAATGGGATTTGCCTGGAACTTTCAGGTTTTCCACTCAGTAAAAGGACCTGTAATTCACACACACATATGTTCCTCATGCAAGTCTATTTTGCTTCATGTTTCTTTGAATACAAAGAAATGACAGCTATGGGCCATGAAGCTCTGGCCACAACCCTGGATATCTTCAGATTGGCTTGCTGGCTTTGCACAACCAAAGAAAGGCCTCATCACTTGCAGGGCAGGTGAAGGATTGTGGTGCCTTGTTTCCCTCTCCCAGAAATCACCCCAAAGGTACCACTGTGCGCAGAACATTCTCCTCTGATCCCAGCTAATCCAGGGACAGCACCATAAACCAGCCAGCAGCACAACTTCCATTCACTTGCTGCCCCAGCTGTTTCACCCCTCTATATCTCAGCCTCTCCTATCTCTGTCACATATTTATCCCAAAAAAGCTGCATGGAAGGGAATATCTTTTTGTGGTTTTGCACACTGATATGAAGAGAGGGGCATCAATTTAGATCAGAACAGTTTAGTTCTTTTCCATAATGCAAATGAATCCTATTAAAGGATGGAGGCCTTAAATAGCCTGTACTGAACCTTCTGTGAGTAATTCAGATAACTTTTTAAACAAATCCATTCTACATTCTTTTGTGAACAAAACAGAACTACTGTGCTAACCTCATCCCATAATTTCTAAACCCCAGAAGCCCTCCAAAAAAATGTATCAGCAATTAGTTTTGAATTAAACAGAAAGTGATGGAACAAATGCACAAGTATTCACCTTTGTAACACGGCCACATTGCAGAGATATAAGAGCACAGCTGTTCTCGCCTAAAAAGGAGAATTCCAGAAAAAGAGAGGCTGGGAAAGAAGTCAACAATGGGCCCTGGAACTGAACATCATGCTCAGATTAATTTAGAAACCACTAAACATTTTGCCAAAAGAAAAAAGACAAAAAGTAAAAGAAAAGAAAAATTACGCAATAATATGTGTGACTTAAATCCAGCATTGGAAGCAGAAGTTCAGGCTTCCAGTCCTGACACACCTTAGCTCAGGCCAGTTGTACAAGCAGAAATAAGGCTGGTATATTATTTAGTGGAAAATGAAACTGATCCAGAAAAATAAATACTCCAGGGGTAGGTTTTGGATTCCAAATTTGCCTAATAGCACAATATCTAAAAATAATAGGAATCCAGGAGTTTTGAGGGGAGAGAACAGGGCTGGCTAGAAAGGAAAGAATCCAGAGTGAAAGGAAGGAATTCATCTGCTTCATATTAATTTGTATTAATTTCCATTTAATAGCATAACCACCTGTATTGAAAGAATGAATGTGAAATATTTTCAGTGATTGTCCCGTGTAACTTAATACTGCAGGATATGGAATTGGACATGGTGTAGGGTTTGGAGAGAGCTGGAAGCGGAAGGGTGAGGAGCAAAACCACCCAGGTGATCTCCACAGACACCTTGAGTCT
>NW_005054400.1:1230832-1372611 GCF_000277835.1 Geospiza fortis
GCTGCCTTGGCTGTCAGGAGGTAAAGCCTCATTTACATCAGGCTGAGGAGCCAGCCTTGCCTTTGGTATTTAAATGGCAATCCTGGGGTTGGCCAACTGTAAAAACAAACCAAGCAGTGACATTCAATTTGGACTCCAATAATAATTTGGCAATGTCAACCTTTTCAGAGGTCTCCCAGCTTGTATTTTTGTTGTTATTGTAAGAGATGCTTGGTTTTACTGACTGAAAGAAAAAAAACACAGCTCTTTTACCCTTCCAGTTTGTTAAACCAGATTCTAACACCTGTGTGTGTGTGAGGTAACAGCTTCAGAAGAGACCCACATGCCTGGTGTGGGGAAACACCAGCTTTGGGAAACTGCTACATGTCATGGGGTTTCATTGAACGCCTTCCTGGTCTAGGACTCTTCATCCAAAAACCATGTTGTAAGGTGCTGGGCAGCTCCTGCAAGGATCTGAGCAGTTTTCTGCTTGCCATGAATTTGTAGAATCAAAGTCCTGTGGCAGCTTTGTCTGCCTTGGTGAGCACAGAATTAGTAAAGTGCTCTGTGTTGCGACAAGTCATGGAGCTGCAAGGCCACTGCGCGGTCAAACCAGCGCTCTCTGAGCCATAACTGGCCTGGCAACGAGTCACTGGTGTATCCCTGTGATTTTTCACGTCTCCAGTTACCTGGTGCAGTGCATTATTAGCGGGTTCCCAACAGATGGTGCTAATGAGACTATTAAGTAGCCTAACCCAATATGCAAATGAGGCTGCGAAAAGGGCTGCTGGGACCTGTCCTTTCCTTCTTCCTAGACTGCGTGAAAAGGGAACTTTATTAAAAATTATTGCCACAAACAGCTTCCACAGGCTGAGAGATTCGTAGGGGTTTTAAACCACAACTGAGGAAAGCAATTTGTACCCGAAATTGAGGCGGGCTGGCAGTGGAGGGGTCTGGGCGTGAGGAATTCACTGATACAGGTGGACCAATCTTGAATCCTTGCTAGTGTTATTTAACAAAACTGTGTCCAAAAGCCCTTTCAAAGACTGCAAGAAAGTCGTCTTTGTGTGGCTGATTGAATGCAACTCTGTTACCTCCTTTCACCCACCGCGGTTTCGAGTAACACACCAAATACAACGTTTAAGTAAAGTTCGTGCTATGTTATACAGTCCAACAAATAAAAGGATGTTTAAAGTTAAGGCTGACATTCCATCCTTAACTTTTTGTACCTTTGTGTTACATCACACCTCAAACATAACATTGATTTAGGGCCCCTGCCCTGGCTCTATCAAGACATGGGGAGATTAATTGCGTTAAATACATTATTCTGACCTTTGCGTTAACTACCCATTCCTTTGTCGGTTTAATAATTTCAACCTTTAGGTAATGTCAGCTGTTAGCATGCTCTGTTAGTCTTTTTTTTTCCCCTTTTCTATAAGTAGGAACATCCCCAAACATTAGAAACAGCTGATTTCCATACACTCAAGGTCATATTTTGCTTTTATTTTTTTCTAAATTAGGCATTACAGATCAGCTTTTCCTGACTAGGCATACACACGTACACATTACACATCACAAATATGCAGATTTAAACTAGAATATAACTTCTGAATGAGTTTTTTCTTATATTTCTGGAATAGTGTCAGGTACCCATAGCTGCATTCACACAACTAGGCCTTCCTTTGTGCTTACCCAGGAATGCAGGGCCCTATTGTCTCTGAGCTAGATAACATTATTGAATAACAGTGCGTTGGAGTTATTATTATCATTATTGATTTAAGCACTTTTGTTTCCGAATTCAGAAAGCTCTGATAGAGCACTTTCACCCAGTGCACGATATAGAGCCAAAGCATGTGCTACATTTCACTGGAGAGAAAGTGAGAAAAGGGAAAAAAAACAAAAAAAACCCAGAAGTTTTTATTTACTTAGCACCACAACTAACCCAGAATATCTTCCGTTGCATTTGTTTTTTTTCCTAGATGAATTTTCCAAAACTGTACAACATTAGAGCATGAACAAGGCCACTTCTTCTCCATAGAATTCCTGATAGTCTAAGAAGAGCTCCACCACTAAGATCATGTGTCCACTATCTTGAGTCAGATAGTGATAGCTGGAAACTACAAAAATGGGCTAAGTCCACTTGTGAAAACAGGTTATCATGTCATTAGTTTCCTTTAGGTATTTTTTAAGGCTGTGCTTTTTCCTGAGGTGAATCATCAGCCTAATCTATGCAGCCATTTCAGTATTAGTTACTATTGGCCGTAAACTTGGGCTGGGAGCAGGGCACTGGTGGAGCTTGGAGTAGGTAGAAACTGGAGTGAGAAAAAGCAAAATAAATTCTTTCCTTCTATCAGCATCTCACATGTGCCTGGCCAGATTTGTGAAGGTGGCTTCTTCCTGAGGGCAAACTCAGGCTTTTCCCAGGTGACCTTCATATTTCTTAAGATAGAGCAGAGCCAATTTTTTCCTTCTTGTTGGAACAGCTGTTGTGGCCGCTTTTGAAGAGACACAGAATCAGCTTCACCTATGATGAATAGAAGAGCTGGGCCCTTTAATGTAGAAAATCTAATTTGAGAGGTTGGACACTTGATCAAGGAACTACGACAGGAGGCTCTTGTAAGACCTAAAGGGCTTAAATACTTTAGGAATCGTCCATATCAGCTCCAGTATTGACCTCCTCTGTGGCTGTGAACCTGTCACAGGTTTGCACTGTGTGTGAAAGGGGCAAACTGCACTTACTGGTCTCCAAGGGCAAGTGATGAGGTCTTGAAGACTTTAGAGCTTGCCCTGAAACTTGTTTTGTTGCTGACAGTGGGGTGTACATCTTCCTGGTGAGGAAAACCAAGCTGTGGTTGTCGCAAATATTTCAGCAGTTGACTCCTTATATTTACAGAATGTATTGGTGGTTTTTTTGACACTGCATATTTTTTTAAAATATATTCCCCTCAGCTTTCCACTCTTTTCTCCCTAAAATCAGCAGGATGACTTCACTGACATGGGAGCCAAATATAGTTCCCTGTGATGGTATCTTGTAGCAGTCATTGGTGTGAATGATGGTGAATCAGGCAACAAGAGCAGTTTCACCTACATGCAGGGAGTTTCTTCTCCCTGCCCTTCTTTGGAGGTCTCTGTTTTTGAAGGGGGATTTCTACTCTCAGAATCAATTCCTTGTTGAGCCATTTCATCTCAACACAAGCTGAAGGCCAGACATTTCCAGCACTTATTTTAGGTCCTGATCCTCTGCTGAGGGAACCCAGTTAAGCTCACAGCATAACATGACTCTGTGAATGGTTCTTGCTACATAAAGTAAAAAGGACGATTCATAAATTACTTTGCATGTGACAAATCTCATTGGGACTTGACACTGCGCAGTATAAAAGGTGTCAAATGCGTTTGGATTGCATCAGTCTGCTCACCACAGACCAGAATTTGCACTGCAAATGTACCGTGCTGCCATATACTGCAATGCTGAAGGAAGGATAAAAATAAGCGACAGAATAAAGGGACACATGATTTCCACTGCTGGCAAGGTGACATCTGCCATCCTGGCTGACACACCAGTGATTAAACTCCAGACTTCCAGAACTGCTGTTGTTGTAGCTTGAACTGGAGTCAAGCCTACATAGCTGGGCTGCAACCGTCATGGTCTTAATGTATTGGACATGCCTCGTGACCCCTGATGCACAGACACGCACACGAGGCTGGGATTGTCCCCAGATGCCTGTTAGGACTTCCCAGCCTGGAATTACAGATGCTGAAAGGTAGCTATTAAGTCCAAAGGATGTAAAATAAATTTCAAATTAGCACGTAGTTTGGCTATTGGTTTAAACATCACAACACTGCTTCCCTGAAAGCAACAGTTTGAGAAAATTTCATGTGCAAACAGGACCAAGAGTTTCACATTTCCAGGTTTTCTTGGGAGACAACAGAGCTATTCCTCTCTCCAGTAGGAAGAAAATGTTCTAATACACTTTCTTATATATATTTTACATTTGCTTTGACTATAGATTGGGTCAGGTTGAGATTATATGAAAATGTATATTACTTGCAGAGGAAAGTTACCTTTTTACAAATCAGCACAGCTTCCAGTCATTTTGGGGAGAAAGATTTGATTTGTAGAAGCCTGCACCAAATCCATCTGTGCTGGATATGTCCTCTACTTAAAGTCTCAAGCTCACTGGTCCATTTTTCCCTATAACAAAGAAGCCAGCATCACAAATTTGGTCAACTTTTATTTGTCTCTGTGTCACTTCAACCCTTTCCTGCCTTGGAGGCAAGACAACAGGGAGCCACAAGAGGACCAAGGTAATCATCTCCCTGATGAAATATAAAGCACAGAGGTACAAAAGCAAGCCAGGTTTCTGGAATCTAGCACAGGGCTTAGCTGTGACTCCCAAGCCTGAGCCCATCAGGCCTGGAAGGGCAATGAAACTCTTTACAAGAATCAAAACTTGGAACCAAATCTTACTGCATCTGTATTCAGTGCCCTGTTAATGGGAAATGGGCAGTGGGGAAGGAACTGCTCCCCATTCTCCAGCAGTTCAACATGCATGCTCAAAGTGCAACTGTCTGAAAGAAGAGAGCAAAATATCTTTCCTGATGCCAGGACAGAAACAACAGGAGAAACACTGGAAAAGGCAGCTCTGGCAGGGCTGAGCTGTAAATAGGAGAGGAGCTGCAGTGGCTGCTGGAAAAGGGAAGGGGGGGCATGGGCAGAGGAAGGGATCAGGACTACAACTTCAAGTCCCTCTGGGGATTTCCTTAGTGGATTGCACAGTCGTTTGTAAAAATCAACTGTGACTGTTACACTCTCACTTTCCTCTTGTTGCTTTATTCCACATGTAGCCCAACATGTTTTTCCACTGATACGCAGATTTTGAGCTGTTTTGTTTGGACTTTCCAGCGGAGGGGCTTCAGTTGACACAAAGGGCTTATCAATAACATTGAACCCCTTTTGACAGCTGTTTTTGCTTCCCGTGTCTCCTGTTAGGGAGGAAAAGGGGCTGCAGGCTTGAATAGCTTGAATAGCAGCCAGTACCTTCCATGGGTAGCACACTTCAGGCAAATCTAGAATTACCTCCCTCCTGGCTTCAATTCCCCCATGGGCTGAGGCCCCCTCACTCAGCACCAACAGAATAAGCCTTCAGTTGATTGCTTTGGTAAATCCATCATTTTTGCATCCTAATAATTAGCCCAACAGATGTTGCAAAGCTGGAAACATGAATGTTTCCCTTTCAGTGAAAGGATCACTTCTCTAAATGAGTGATGTCCGTTTTAACTCTCCCCTGATATGCATAAATACACACGCAGCCAGTGTGACTTTAGGCATGAAAAATCAGTAATGGTATATGATTCTCAAATCTAGTAGAACTGATAAAAATCAAGGTTGCCGTCAGCTGAGTAAATTGAGAGCTCCAAGTGAATTTGGTGGTTGGTCTGGGAAAAGGGGGTTTTTGTGCTGGTGAGTTGCTCCCTCTCGTGGAAAACCAGCATCCCAAAGCCATCCAGCACGGCAGAAAGCGGTGCCGTTTCTTGGATGACTCTGCTTGAGGCACAGTGTGAAACCTGGAGACTCTCTCACACACACACACTCACAAGCCCGACCCTGCAAGCACAGAAAACGTTCCTGCTCTCCGGGTTTTATGCCAGGAACCTTGGCTTGCTGAGCAGAAATCTTTAGGAGTGAAAAGCGCCTGCCCTCCCAGAGACTCATCATTATTGCCTGATGTAGCCTCATTAGTTTGTTTATTTCAAAATCCTTGTGCAGCACTGATCTGGGGGTCTTGAAAAGGCAGAGACATCTGAAGCTCAGAAACAGGACTGGCTCCCTTTTTTCCTGCCTACTTTTGCTTTGTTGTGTCCTTTGGCTTTCTCCAGGACAAAATTAAGCCTGCTTTGGGAAAGGCTGATTATTGAGGAATTATTACTATGCTATTAACAGAATAGCTATTATTACTAAACTATTAACTGAATAGCTTTCCTCTTCCGTCTTTCCATTTTAAGGTCCTCCCTATTTCTGCAGCTCAGATAATCCAAACCTTTATCCATTCTCCCAGCTGCAAGAATAAGCCAACTTCTCTGTCATCCCATGGGTATGATTCCCCTTCACCCCCCCAGGATAATCACATGTTCTGGACTAGTATTTTTTTATTGCTTTTATCGAGAGATTTTATTACAAAGGAAAATATGTCCTGTATTTCTTAGACTGGAAGGATATAGACTTGGCAGTTAGAAACCACCATAGCAATTTTTAGCACACTGGTGTGGTTTACATGGATTAATCTGCAGTAACTCTTTGGAACGCTCTTCAACTGCTCCAAAGCTGCCTCAGTCCAAACAGTTTATAAGCTAAATAACGAAAGTCTTGTAAATATTTATTTAACGAGACATATTTTGAATAACTGACATGTATAGAGCCTTCCTAGAGAGTGTGTTATCACCATCAATTTTCATGGTCTGATATAATAACAACTACCAGTGTAAACCGTGGCAGGGAAGATATTGACAGTCCGAGGCCGCTGTTAACAGCAGAGTAATAACGGGGCAAAGAGACTGCACCGAGCTGCAAAAGCAGGATTCAAATTGGGTTTGCTTCCACTTGGCAAATCACTGGGACGAAAAACTATGTGAGTTATCTGTTATTAGAGATTGACTGTAAATATGCTGTAGTTACTATGCTATTGCAGTGCAATTATCCAGAGGTTATTCCTTTTTAATAACTACCTACCAGGCAGAGAAAGAAACACGATTTATAGAGCTTCATTTCCTTCTTTGGCCTTCTAAATTCTGAACAGCGTTTCCATGCCACAGTGATAGGTGCTGTTTTGCCACCTGTATAGACTAAATTAATCTGTGGAAACAGCAGGTTAATTGCCTAAACATATTGCTTATATTTAACCCTATTGTTTCATATTAAATATGTGTATTTTTAGTAGCCAGATAAAGTTATTTATGCTGCAAATGGCTCTCAGTTACGAGTTCATGAACCCTCTGATTAATATGAATTAGAAATGATAACATAGTAAATGTGTAAATGGTCTTGAAAGAGAAACCCTGTTTGTTTCTCTCATAATTATTATACACAGTTTCAAGCCTTTCATTCAGCTCTTTTATACCAAAAAATGGCATCTCATCCAGTGGTATCAAAACCAACTCAAATTCTGGGCATATTTCACAATCATTTTTCCCCTCTATGTGTCTATAGTGATGATGGATGGCATGGACTGACTGTCCTTAGAAGTGAATGTATTTATTTGTCCACAGGATACGGATAGCACATGAAATTGCAGTGGTAGTGTAAAACCTCCCCCACACATCACCCTCTGTCAGTGTGGCTCAGCTTTGACAAAAAGGGACACAGCGAGCCATGGGGAAATTGTGTTTAATTCCAAAGTCACACAGAGAGTCAGTGGCAGGCTGACAATGAGGACTTCCAGCCCCTCATCGACATTCCTCTGCCGTAAACACGGGGCACCAGCCCCGCTCTAATGACACAGGGGGAGCTGGGCTCAGCTCAGGAGATGCTCTGCAAAAAAAAGGCCTCCCTTGCATTCAGCTAAAATGCTGCTAGTGGGATGTGATTAATCTAACTTCAGACTCTAGAATAGCTACTATTAAACCCAGGGGATGGCTTTATTGAAAAAATAAATAAATCTGGCTTTAAGGGGTGGGGGTTGAAAACAAGAAACACATGTGGGATTATTTTAGGCCTAGTTTCTTTAAAAAAAAAAAGGACATTTTATGCTGTTGCTGCCATGGCATGAGGAGTCAGGTTTGTAACCAGCCCCGAGCATCCCACTTTGTTGTGCCCACTCAGGCCAAGTGTCCATTCAGCACAAGGGTCATCACCATCCCTGACAACTGACTGTGCATTTTGATCAGGGGCAGTCTCTGTTCAGTAGCTGGGTGGTTTGAATGCTGCTCCTGGCTCCTCAGATCACAGAAAGAGTTTGGCACAGGCACTTCTGCCATGCTGGTGAGTCCCTGTGGATATTGCAGGACGGCTGTTGGAGATGGGTAGATGTTGGCTGGTTACAGTTCTGCACATTGCCCAAAATGAGAAACTTATAAGGAAAGTGCTTGCTAGGATTACCCTTCAAGTAACCTCTAGCAGCATAATAGTGACACAGGATACAGTGATTTGCCACTTTCTGGAATCCCAGTCCTGGATCTAAAACAAGTTATTATTTTGAGACTAAAAAACCTCACGTTTTACTGGTGCATGTAAATACTTTATTGATCAAGCTGGCAAAAGGCATATACACTAAGATTTGATTTATCAGAGACAGCTTTTCCCAGCAAGATGCAGGTATTAGGTAAGCCAGCCTTCATCTCTTAAAACTGTCATCAATACAACAATACAATTTTTCTGGTTCTGTTGTGATCAATACAATTGTTCCTGATTCCAATGTTGTCATAAATCCCCAATAAACACACTCTGTGCCTTTGAATAAAGTTTGGTAGTGCTATACTTCCAGGACAGCAGAGTTATAATTAGACCCTTTTCTCCCTATTTTTACCTTATAGACCTTTCATAGAATTGTAGGCTGATTTGGGTTGGAAGAAACCTTAAAGATCATCCCATTTCAACCCCCATGGCAGAGACACTTTCCACTTTGATTACCTTCATCACTGAAAGCTCATACCTTTATGTATTTCTTGTGGTGTCCTTGCTGATTTGAATAGAGAAGCTGCCAAAATACATTTTTTTAAGTTCTTCTACAGAGGTGTGATTTCTTCAGTCAGATTCATGTGATATCCTATCCGAAACAAATAAAATAATATCACACATATGATTACACTGCAGTGCATGCAGTGGGGAAGTAATGCATTTTTTTTCATACCTTATGTGTGATGAGGATGTTTAGTGCACAGGCTGCAGAGGAGGATTTCTATAATTGCTCCACAACTGACTCACCAGTCCTGTGACCCTGAGCAAATCCCTCAGTCTCTCTGGCTCTGACCTTCTTCTCGTGTAAGTTTTATCTCCTTCAGAGAAGCTTTGTCAAGATAATTTATGTTTCAAAGCATGTGGAAATCCTTGGCTAGGATATACTATTAGAGTGCATGCAGACAATAATGGAGATGAGTGTCCCAGGCTATGGCTCTCTGGGTTGTCACTTCATGTCTGGTGACTTCCTTGTGCTGGCTTGTGAGGCCTCACTCTCTGGGTGCATACCTGCAGAAATATCTTAATTCTGCTTAAGAACACTGCCCAAGGAAGTTGAAACCACCTGTTGTAATGCTGCTGGAGAACATTGGTATTCACACAGAGATTGCATCTACACTGATCTGTTGCTGCATTCAACGTGAGGTGAGTTTTTCAAACCAGATCCTGCCAGCTGCTCTCTGTCATGGCCAGACTTGGTGAACTTTCCAAAGTTTTCAGTACCCCCTTGCCTTGGTTTCCCACATCTTCAGCCTAGGCAAGTGCCCCAAAGGCTCAGCAGGTTTGTGCAGGAGATGGAGGCCTGCAGTGTTTGTGTTTATGAGCTGTAATTTTGTTTAAGAAGTTCCATTTATTGCCCAGACTGAGAGGACTGCAGGTGATGTGCCCACTCGTTTCTGGAAAATGACAAGAAATTAGGTAATTTGGATAGGTATTGGTCAATTTTTAAGCTCCTGAATTCACCTCTCTGCACACACAATCTTCAAAGGCCTCACCATCACAGGCTTAGATGAATGCCTCAAAGCTTTTGAACTTTGTTGACTCTTGGCCAAATCTTGTGCCTCTTTGAGAAAGGCAGAGAGTCTTAGCTTTAGGAAAATTCAAGGACATCTTGGAGGAACAGAACTATTCTTGTGTTTAGCTGCAGCAGGGTTTGCTTGCGTTTAGGCAGGTGAACCTTGTAAATTTTGGTGCTGCCTACTGTGCCTTATGTGGTTGGAAAATGTGCCAGCTACAGATGCAGGTGACCCAGAGGGAAAAGGAGAACATGAACACTAAGTGATTGATCTGTGACTCAGGATCTCTCTTCTCCTTCCCACTAGATCCCCACTTTTACCCTGAGACCCTTGTGGAGAGCAGGAATAGTGAGATAAAGTGGGGATACACTTTGAAATGAGGCACTCAAGCAAGACACTCCATCCTTTTAACCTAAATTGATGTGGTTTAGGTATGGATGAGTATAGTAGAGACCTGTGCATGTTAGAAAGGCCGTGCTGGAAACAATGTAAGTGCTTGGGGATTATGCATCTTCCCCAGAAGTTCTCCACTAAATGAAAGGATTCCTGGAGTATCTTGACATAAATACAAGAATACTCAGGACTGGCTTCCCAAAATGAGTTCTCTTCTTTTCCACTCCCCATCGTAAGCAACCAAGGCAGGTGACATGGGAATTAAGAGGGATCTTCCACCTCAAGGGAAAAGCAATTGACAAACCTGCCTGAAAAAAACAACAAATCATAGATTAAATTATCATTTGAGAAGGAAAGGAAAGGAAGGGAACCTGCAGTCTTGAAGCATCCCAGAAATCTAAACAGAGGCTGCCTCACCATCCAGACTCATTCCATTTTAGTGTGCTATTTCCCAAGTTGTTGCGTGAATGATCCCAGTGCCTTTGCCTTTACAACCTTGCCTGATAGGCCATTCCACACATTTATTATCCTCGATGTGAAAAAGTGCTTCCTAACGTCTGTTCTAAATCTGTTTTAATTTCCATTTATGCTCCATTGTCCTATAATCTGTTTGGAGCTGAAAATAGAACCAAGGTATGATCTTCTTACAACCCCTGGCAATAAATTTTATTAGTATTTTTTTCCAAATTTCACAACCATGCAGTAAATAAGAAAGCTTTATGGGGAAAAATAACCTCTATCCTCCTCCACTCTCCTCTCCATCCACAAACCCCATGACCTTTCTAAACTTTGACCAGTATCATTGTTTTCTTTCACCCCTCCCTTTTGACTTAATATTGCATTAGTTACAGGAGTAAACCAATTATATGAGTATTAAAAATGGAAGCAGTTTGCTTTCTGGCAATGTATATCTTTTACCAATGGTTGATGAAAAAAAAAATTCTCCCAGCTGCTCTGTAAAGCTCTCTCAATGCAGCTTGGAACATCTGGTTTGTTTTGTGTGCAGTCTTTTACACGAGGCATTTGCAATTCTTTAGTCAAATTGGATTTTTAGTTCACTTTCCGGTAGAAAGGTTGATATGTTTGTCATTAATAAGCAAGGTAAAAGTAATATGTATGTAATTAAAATTCAGTCATCAGAACCAGGGTGGCAGGGTCCCCTAAAAGACATTTTCATTCACTTCAATCTGCAATCAGGGGATGAAGTTTCCTCAATGAGTTAATGCCATTTGGTCCTGGTGGACTATAACATTGCTCCAGCAAGGCATATTTATTTGCATGATTGGCAATTAGAATTTATTGATTTCAAAAAAGGAAATCCTTCCCTGGGTACTTGTGTTTCACTCCCTTGGCTGACGTTGGACAGGAAAAGCTGTCAAGATATGGATACCACATCTGGGTTGGAGGAGGAGAACATAATTATTTCTATTTCTCAACAGTAATTTCTCAGGATCAAGGGCACTGATGGACTCTGGAGAGGGTTCACGCCAATATTCCTTGGCAGGAAATGAGATGGTTGATGACTATAATAACGAGACCTTTTTGATAATCTCAGTGGAGGATGCAATGTAGGCTCACACCCAAACTAGTCTCTACTAGATCTGGGCACTAGATCAGGCTGGTCTTACTCAGGTTTAGGTTTCAGATGGAGTTTTATATGAAATCAGAAATCAGCCTGAAAGTGGACTGGATCCCAGAGTGGCCCTCAGCATGCAATTTCACTGCCACAGACAGTTTAGAAGGGGTTTGTCATCGTTGCCTACATCCAAAATGAGAATAAGAAAAATGCCTCCTCCCAAATAATGGCAAGGTCCAGATAAATTCCTTCCACAGGAATTCCGAAGGTGGGCAGCTTAGAAATTATGGAATTAATAAGAAAAAAAATATACTGAAGCGATAAATAAAGGGTGAAAATGAAGAGGCTAAAGGAGGGACAACTTCTGAAATATTAATTTCCACTCTTCCCCTTTTCTGTTGGATGCAGTGTATTGCAGAAAATAGTCAAGAATAGACACAAGCTCTTGTCTGATACCTCTAAGGAAGATGACAGCCAACAAAGAGCTGAAATATGCTTCATTCTCCACCCTCAACTTGACCAAGAGCCTGAAAGGACTTACAGCTCTGCCCTTTTTACTCATACCCCCATTTTCCCTCAATATTGTTGCCAAATATGCAGTCGAAATTAATAGCACTGCTTCACCTGCCACATGTCAAATTTAATTTTACTTTAAATCAGTCTTAATTATTCTAGCGAAGTTTATAGTTTTAATGGAAAGACATTGCTTGCTTAAACTATAACATTTATTACAAAGGGCCAAGAGAGATTTAAAGTCACATTGTCTTTCCAAAGTGGACATTTTTAACTAGATAATAGCACATCTTATGCCTTCTAAGAAGGTGAACTTTCTGAAACCCAGCTGTCCAAGACACACCCAATGACCAAAATAAATAAAATAAAATAAAGAAACAATCCCATACAAACTAAAGACAAAGCCCAATGCCCAGTGTGGATTTCTCCATTTGCACCAGTGTGGTACAGGCTGATCTTTGCCGTGAAATATTTTCGGGGAATGAAGAGAGAAGGGTAATTCCAGGAACGTGGTTCCCGTTTGATAGGCTGACAAATCAGGTCAATGGCTAATACTGATCACTACAAAACGCTTCAGCTCTGAGGAAGATTTAATGGTGCTCACAGCACTGTAGCTGCCTCCATCTCCCATTGGTGCCACTCACTTATGTGCAGGTGAAACATAAAACCAAGGGCTATTATAGAGCCCACACTTTTTCCAGGAAGGAGGGTGTTAGGTCTGCATTAGATCCTGGCACTAATCCAGAGCCTGTAATCACACCTTGCCAACTGTACCGAAAATTTCCCCTATGAGTTCCTTTGGCAACACCCCATTTTACAGAGCTAAGTCTGTGCAGAGTGACAGCAGCCTTTCAGTCCAGCTGCTTTTCAGTCATAGGAAAATAACCCCCTGGGCACAATTTATTAAGCACTTTGGAACATCTCTGGCAGTTTTGTTTAGTGGTTAGGACATAAGAAAGAGCATCAGTATTCAGTATCTGATTGTTTGATGATTACAATTAAGGTATTTAATTTTTTGTGTGCTTTGCTTTACCTGCCTGTGAAATAAGTAAAATAGTATTGCTAAAAGTATATATAGTTTATAGCTATCATTTATGATTTGCATAAATATCCCTAAATTCTCTCCAATACCCTCCAAAGAGAAGCATTAAGTGAAGGTTTATACATGCATTGTTTCTTCTTTTTTCCTTTCTTTCTTCCTTCTGTGGGCTTCCACTCAGAAAACAGATGGTCTCTTCTCACTGACATTTTCTTACAGTTTTTAAATGATGCTGCAGTAGGGGAGAGCTGAAATGTTCAATCTAGAGCTGTTCAGTCTCAATCTAGGTCCATAATTAACAGTAGCTAAGTGAAGTTTAATAAGGGCAGCCCACCAACTTCTCTTTTTTTCCTGGTGCTTTCACAGCCAGGCCATAATGAATGTGCAGTTCGTGGAGTTTCCCCTGACCATGACTCCCTGGAATATTTAGTGTTTATCTTTTGTGATAATTAAAGGAAGGGAAATGAACCCTAAAGGAAGACGGAGAGACATCTAATATTCCTTAATATTCTCTTGTTTCTTTAAGTGATGGCTTTTGCCAAAGGAGGGCCTCCCTCTCTTATCATCAGCCAGGTCCTGACCCTGGGCCAGGGATCCTGGCTGTAACTTGACCCTGGGACCAGGTGTGTGCCTGCAGGTCACAAGGCTGACAAAAAAAATATCAGCCCATGCTGCAAACAAGCCATTCCTGAGCACATCATTGCCTTTAACTCTTTCAAGCTCTTTTGAGGCATGAGCACTGGAGTGACTGCCCTGTGCTGTGGGACTTGCTGCCAACTCATCCCATACATCTGCAAAGACGTGGCTTGCCAGGAAACCTGGGATAACTATACATGTGTTTAGGTGTGAGCCTACACAAACTGGACCTTTGATTTGTGAAAGCACCTTTGTTTTATCTGGTTGAAAAAGGAGAGAGTTTGTGACCTGCAGAGCCATTTGCTTCCTTCCTCTGCTTTCACAAAGCTGTGGCTAAACCTCAGGGATTTTACAGGGATCAGCTCTGGGATGGGTGAGCTGGTCCAGGTTTTTGCAGCAGGTCAAGCTCTGGAGACTTTCAAGCACTGTCTCAGATGTGCCTCGGGAGAGAACTCAGTTTTAATGACCTCACTTAATGCAGTGACTGCAGTGCTGGACAAGTGGACATGCAGTGTAAGTGGCCCTGAGGAAACTCCCAGATGCCCCTTACAGGATGGCAGGGCTGTTCTAAGCCTGGCCCAGAACAAAGCGTCTGCAGTCTAAGCATTTGGCTGCCATAAATCCTCTATGATTTTGAGTATGGATTACTCACAGGTACTCCTTTCTCCAGCAAAAACCCACAATAAATGTAATATTCTTTTTATTTGCCTGCTGCTTTTCCTTTCTCTTTTTTCCCCAGCCTTCAGCATGTCCCCAGGTCATCCCTGCAAGCCTTTGTCCTCGGCTGAAATGTCTGGAGACTTTTATGGGGGGTTCCTGTCATCACATGCATCCTGGTGCATGGGCTTTTAGGCAGACTCCTCAAACTATGAATTAAAAAGCACAGGAACTGACAGCCCTGTGAACTACCTGTGAAAAATCATACCTGGGTTTATGAAGCTATTATGTCTTCAAGGACATTCGGCAGCAATTCTTGAGGAGACAGTGTTACGGGGGGGGAAAAAAAAGGCTTTTTCAACATCAGTATCTACTCTTGTCCTACAAAATGAATGCTACTAAGTAATAAGTAGTCTTTATTGTTATGAGCATAGAGAGTGATCCAAAATCTATTAAATAGGAGAATTTCCAGTGATATCAGTGGTCTGTGGTTGGGGTCTTCAGATAGAAAATCTCACTGGTATCCCATTTGCATTGTAACAGTCTCATAACAATTTGTGCAGTAAAATCATTACCAAAAGCCATTAATAATATGAATACACCAGCAGTTCAGCTCTTTCCAAAGGGGCTTAGCCCCCCTTCGCTTCTAGAGTCATGCACAGTTAAAGAAATCAAACCTTTCCCTTTCCTTTTACTGATCATAGAAGTAAAAAAATGAAAAAAAAAATATAGCCAGGATTAAACGTTTTCTCTCTTCCTTCTCCCTTTTCCTTTTTGCTGCTGAAAAATAAAAATAAAAAATGGCCAAATCCATTTTAATGACACTTTATATAAACCATTTTTCCAGACTGAGATTGTGGACATCACTATGTTCCACCCCATCACAAACTTTTATGGCTGACTTATAAAGTCCCAGAGAAGGAGATGTATAAAATTTATGCAGACCATGGATACCAGAAAACATATTTGGGAGCTTAGGCAGGGGTTCCTGGGAGACAGCTAATATGTAATTGAGCAGTTACCCTCCAGTATAGGAATATCAAAAGAAAGCAGATACCTGGTTCCTCAGGTAAAGCTCATTTCAAAAGTTAATTTTAAACAGATGGAATTTGGTGCGGTTGATTTATGGCCACATTCTCTCACCAGCACAATCAACAAAACGTATTTAACCAGAAAGATGCTTCTGAGTCATGGAGATCCAAGACATAAAGCCAGTTTATCTCCCATCTGCCTTGTGATATCTTCCCTCAAATTAAAATGATCATCCACACAACACACATTTAGAGTATACAAAGCTAAATGTACTTTCATGACCACATGTACCCTCCTGCAAACTCAGACCACACCAATCAGTTGCACTTCCCAGCTGTAATTCTTAGCAAATCAGCAAAAACACTACATAAGTCCATTAAAGTGTTAATATCAGTACTCTTTGTGCCAGTGCATCCTATTTTGTATGATTTAAATTGGTACAAGACCCTCATGGATTGGAAACACTGTATTATCCTTTTCATCCCATTTATCTCGCAAAGTGAATTTATTAATTCTCTCCGTACCAGGAAAATTCTCTATTTTTCACTTTTTTTTTTTTTACCACTATTGATTTCTTTCAGGAATGTTAGGGATGATGCATTGGAAACACTGGAAGACCAAAAGCTTTCATCTGCTACTCAGAGCATCAGATAAACCAAGTCTCCAAGTTTGGAACAAAGATGATTGACTGGGAAATGATTTAATAATAACTTCTCCATGTGGAATTCTCTTTTAAAATGTATTGTATTCTGTGCATGCCTACAGGTGTGTGAGTATATAAAAATAATAGATCTGGCTGAAAACTTCTCTGCTTTGGCAGTTTTCAATCATTCTGGGTTTGTTTCCCAATAGAAAGCCATTCTTTTCACTGAAAACACGAACAACAATGAATTTGTTTACATGTCAATGAGGGAAAAATCCTTCATGTGTTTTTTCTTTTCTCCTGCTTTACTCTTTTATTACCATGGTTATTATCTTTACCATTTGACATAGCACCAGATCTTTAGCCCCTCACAGCACACCAAAGCAGGCCTCATCTGTGCCATAAACCTTGTCAGCTGAAGTCATCGAGGACTTGGTCCTGGCCATGTGTGCTCTGCTGGTTGTGTTTGCATCAACATGACAATGTCCCAGTCCTGATTTGTGAAAGCAAATTAAGGATGTTTATCCTCGCAGCTCTTGTTAATACTGAGCTTGCAGAGAGTGGGGGGGAACTTCTGTCTTGGTGTGAGGTTCCCTTGCAGGTCTTTGAGTTGGGGAGCATGGCACTGCTTCCCTGGGGATGCTCCAGTGGTCCTTGGTCCAGCACTGCCTGACCTTTCCTGAGGCAGATCATGCACACAGAGCAGCACATGTGTATGGATGGGCTGGGGAACATCTGCTGGAAATGGAGCAGCCTGATGAGCAAGGAGCTCCTCAGCAGGGCGTGTTCCTTGCTCCTCTGGAGGTACCGAGGTGGGGCTGTGAAATTCGGCGATCTGTCGAGCGTCTTTTTTGTGCACTGTCACGCATGGTGTTTCCAATCAGCCTGCGAGTGCCAGGAACCGCCGAGAGCAGCCAACCTCTCCGCCCTCCTGCGCAGCTCAGTAACTGCAGGCTTCCTCTTGGCAGGCATCTTCTGCACCCAAAATAATAAATAAATAAAAATAAAACCGCTCTATAAGAGTCTGCCTGTCTCCCTCCCCTTTTATGAGAAAACAGAGTGGGGGGAAAATGTTGCAGGTGGAGTAAGAAGAAAAGCAAAGAAAAATCTGCTCAGACAGAGAGACAAAACAAGCAACTGCTTAAGGGATTTGGCAGCAAATGAAACTGCCCCCTTCCCCCTCCCCGCTTGGAGCCTGGTTCAGCATGTACTGGTGGTGGATCACAGTACCAGCCACACTGAGATACAGGCAGACACTTCTGTCTCACCAGCTGCTCTGACAATCCATTTTCATAAAAGAATGGGAGGGGAAGCAAATCTGCAAGATGGAGCTCCCGGTCACCGTGTGAAAGCTTCTCCCCGCACCACCCCGTGCTTCAGGTGTCGAGGCTGTCAGAGTTTGACAAGAGCAGAGAGTGGCTTTCCCTAAACATACAGCAACTGCAGCCAGGATGCCTTCAGTGGCTACACACATACGATGCAATTTTGGAGATCCCTAATGAAAACCTGAAGTGCTGCATTATGATTGATGACTAGAACAGGCGCTCTTCCCACTGGGCAGTTAATGAGACAATCACTCCATGTTTGCTTAGGACAACACCATCTTAAGAAAATCAGCTCTGGCTACTTTAGGCATTAATAATGTGTTGTATATATATTTTTTTTTTCTTTTCCCATGAGGTGTTAACCCTTTAAACTGGCCCCGGCTAAGGAAAAATCTGGACAGTTAAGTTCTGTCAACTTGTCTGCCTACTCATATAACAAACTATTGCGTGACACAATGCATTTTTATGCAATTGAAGTGATTCATCCAGCAAAGATACATTTCAATGGACAGGAATAAAAGTGATTCTTTACATTTCGTTTGTGTAAGTACCAAAGCTTGTGAGGCACTTCGGAGTCCATCTGGCTGAAATGTGCTATATATAAATGTAAGATTGTTATCACCAAAAACACATTCAGTATGGTGTTTCTCTCACATATTTTTTTGTTAATTTCAGTGAACCAGTTCTTTATAATGAATAATTTCCATTGGAAAGCTTTGTTTTCCCTGTAACATAAAGCTTTTTTGGTTTCAATCCCTTGTCTGGTTTTCATTAGCTTTGCAATGAATTAGCCAAGAGGGCTTTTCCTCTCAGTTAGGTTGGGAAAGTACCACTGGCATGTGTCTGATTTTTGTGGGAAAACGCCTTTTCCCCCATTATTATTTAAATTATTAATTTTGTTTGTATTCCACTACAGATTCTTGCAATCCCAACAAACCACACTCCTACATTTTCAGATGTGTTTCCCTTTGCTCCTGCATATCCCCTACATGCTAATCACCATGGGATTCTTATCTCTCTGAATACAGTGTTTTATATGTTGTAACTATATAAATGTGTGTGCTTGGAGCTCTTAGAAAGCAAACAGTCATAAAGAGATTGGTTTGGAGCTTGTACCATAGGAAATGGCCTGATTCCTAAATCCCAAGCAAGCTTTTAGGAGGAAAGCACCAAATATTCCTGCCAAGTTTTATACCCCTGCTCAAGAAGTAACCAAATCCTTTCCCTTGTAATATCAATTTCTTGCAAGGTCTGTTTCACTGGGTTTCACCAATACAGTGAGGACATGTTTGGGTTGAATTTTTACCCCTTAATAGATTTGGACTCTCTTTTCAGTGACATAGTCCACAGTGCTGGGTCAGGCAGAAACATATGAGCAGGGTTACTCAACATCCTGTAATGGTCTGTGGCCCCACAGGTGTATTTAGGAATGTGATTTTATGGGTCTGAGGTGATCTCCACACTGGTTCACCACCTCTGCTTTTTCTGCAGAACTGGAACTTGTGTTAAGCATAACATGCCTGTCCCTACACACACCAGCAAAGCCAGGCAAACACTTGCCTATCATTGTGTTTCCCAAATAACTACATGTTTAAACAGCTCCCATCTTAGAGGGGAATCCCTTTAATCAAAAGACCTGGTAAAGAATTTAAAACCAACTTATACAAACAAAATTACATAATACGTTGTGCCACATTTTACTTGCATATGAAATGTTTTTATAAACCCCTTTATGACCTCCCCACTTGTTACTTCTGGGTCATATTATTATTAACTGAGTGGAGGATAGATCTTACTCTATCCCAGATGCAGCTGCTTATGAATTCACCCTTTCATAAACTAAATACTTTATGTATATTGTGTGTGTGTACTTTTTCTCCTTTTTTGCAGTAGGCAGAAATCACACACAATATGATGCAGTTACATCACTCCTCTGGGCACCTTGCTTTGCACATCATTGCTTCCAAAGGTAGACAAAACCCTCTCAGATAGCAGTGGCAAGATTTGGGAATCAGACTATCAGACTTGGGAATAAAAATCTTCTTCGGTATGGAAAACACTGCTGGTGTAGAGCTGGAGCTGGACCCTGGCTAGAAAACAGGCTGTGCTGCTTCAAACACTCCTACAGCTCTTAAATGGCCAGTGTCATAAAACCCAACATGAATTATTGCCTTCCAGCCAGCTTAGTATTTTCATCTGCAAACTTTTATTACATTGTTCAGCACAGACATGAAATAGTGGGGACATCACCCAGCTGCACAATGCACCCTCTTGTCCCTATCTCCACCAAAGCTGACCACACACACTGACAGTGACCCCTGAGCATTCTGCCACTCCAAAACCACAGCAATGCCACAGGTGGTGCATTGATGACAATGGACAGCTGCTTCCAGGGGGCTGTCAGAGCAATGCTTACCTGGACTTGCATCCACATTTATATTCTCAAGGACCTGGAGGCAAAGTGAGGGCGCTGGGAGCACTACCATGATGTAATTGGTCTCTCAGTGCATAGTTTGGAGATTTTCGCCTGTATTTAACAACAGGTAAAGGAAATACTGAGATAATTTTCTAATACTTGCAAGCCTGGTGATGTCTTCATACAAGACCAGATTTCAAGTCAAAAAGCATTGCTACAAATTAAGATATAGAAATTGCCTTGAAGACAGTTTTCTGTGGCCTGTGTAGGAAAGCAGCAATAAAGAACTGAAGGAAAAATACGTATAGAAAGAATCACAAAGGAAAAATAAAAATTAAAAAAAAATTACCTGTGTTGGTTCAGAAAGATTTAACTTGAATTTTAAGCTTATCTGAGCCTGTCATGTCTTTTTTCCTCCATGTCAGCCAAGGCCTGATACTGTGCAATATGTGGCACTCAGCTGAAAACTGAAGAGGATCTAGACCTATGAATTAGAGTTAAATCTAGCCAAAGCAAATATACAGGGTCCTCTCCCAGGTCTGTCCTGGAGCCATTTTGCAGGGTCTGTTCTCATTACTGCTCTAATATGAAGCTGCAACTAGTTATTATATTAAATGAGGTATCTGAATTTCATAAAATTAAAGACTTGGTTTTTTATTTTGATGCCAATGCATTGAAGGGCTAAATCACAGAGTCATAGAATGGTTTGGGTTAGAAGGGACTTTAAAGACCATTTTGTTCCAAGCCCTGCCATGGGCAGAGATACCTTCCGCTACATCATTCCAAGCCCTGTCCAACCTGGCCTTGAACATTTCCAGGGATGAGGCATCCTCAGTTTCTCTGGGCAGCCTGTCCCAGGCCTTCACCACCCTCACAGTAAAGAATTTCCCCCTTATATGCAATCTAAATCTACCCTATTTCAGTTTCAAATTTTTCAGGCCTTCACAACATTTCAAATGTATCTGATACTCACCCACATTATCTGGCTACTTTCTCAATGTTTGTTTCAGTGAGAAGGGAATTAATGGATGAAATCTTATTTTGCCATGTGTGGTAATCCCTTTGGGCAACCATTTGTACATTTGAATGTTGGTAAATGATGAAAAGTTCAGCATCCATGGGAAGGTCATTTGAAAGTCTTAGAAAACAATTTTATACGCAAGAAACAAAAACATGATCCATTTCCCGTTTCAATGGGTATCTTTTCACTACTACAATGACCCATGAGTTTGGGGTTTGTAAAGCTTATTCTCTGTCATACAAAGGCCATTTTTAGTGCAGTTTGAAGGCTACAGGAAGGGTTAACCTCTCAGCTGCCCTCCCACGCTGTGTTTTGATCGGTGCCCCAAGCTACAGGACAGATATCTCTTTGTTTTTTGTCTTTAATATCCAATTCCCAATTCACTTGTGTAGATGATGGGACTCTACAAAACTCCCTTTGTCTGAAGCAAGAGATGCAGCACTTACTCCACAACTGACTTCTAATACTTGACTTTTTTCTTTCTACTTCAGAAAGCACCTGCTTGAGTAGCTTGATGACTAAAGAGCCTTTCAACCTCCCTGCCACCATTTTAAGATCTGATCTACTTCATAAGAGACTGAACACCATTGTGGCTGCTATTAGAGTTGCATACGTGAAAAGAAGTGGATGGTGTTGATGCAATTGTTAGTGGGTAAGTGGATGCCAGGAACTACTGCAATAGTTGACACAGCTATTGGGAAGTCTGAAACTTGAGGCTGAGACCATGGAGCATTATCCAAAGTCAGGCAAAGGTGGAATGTTCGTTCTTATCACTAATTGGTTCTGTATTGCATCCTGGAAGAGCCCAGAGATAGAATATTATCTTATCCTTATGGTTGTTTCATTTCTAAATTTATTTTTCCTTTCATGCCGCAGGGGTAAAATGATGGCACAGAAGAAGACTGAACAGGCTGGAGACAAGTTTGTACCAGCTTTACAAAAGCCGATGGTGAAGACACTGATTTAAAGCTATACCAAACATCAGCAAAGAGGCATCAAATCAGCCTGGATCCCATGGCATCCAAAGAGACTGAAATTTCCACTTATCTGCGGCTGCATTGAACATTGGACATACCTGAGGTGTTGCTATTCTGTCTTTTTATGACTCATATGCAGGAAAGACACAAACAGTGTCAATTCCAGACGCTGCGGTTCAGACATTTGATGAAACAGAAACCAAGCGTAGGGAATCAAACTTTAATTTATAAGTTCAGAAGTGAAAATAAGGTCTTTGTTCTTCCCTCTTGTTCACAACATCTAAAACCTTGAGGAATAAACACTTCCATAGTCAACTTGTTTATAACCTTAGGGTAGATTATGTTTATTCGTTGCATGTGTAAATCTCATGGTTATAGCAAGAAATAAAAAGAAAAAAGAAATCAGAGTTGATTACAGCCAGTGGTGATGTGACTGGGAAACAATAGATGTATTGTGAGGGAAATCTCACAGCAGCCCAGAAACACACAGGAAAGAAAATTTTTTAAAAAGGGGGGAAAAAAGTAAGGAAAAAAAAAAAAAAGAAAAGGAAAAGCCAGACAAAGAGTCAGAGGGAATGAGTGATTTCTTATGCAAACATATTAACCAAATTGCCTGAAGTCTGCATTGCGTAACTGAGGAAAGAAATTTCTCAGTGCAAAATGCTCCGTGGTCATTTGGCCTTTTTTTGTTGGGTGGATGTTCTTTAGCAGGGAAAAAATGCATAAAGCAGTTCTTCCAGTAACCTCTGACTCTTTCTCGCCATGTCTCTCTCTTGCTTTCACTCTTGTTCTGTTTTTATTTATTCCCTGCAAATACAATGGAGAATAAAAATGTGGTAGGACCTGCTGGCGGCAACTATGGCCTCCGGATCCAAGCTGACAAAAATGTCAAGAAACTGACAGTAAAATATGCGAATAAAATCCCTGTGAACGAGAACAAAACTCAGGCTCACACCACCACTCTCTACATTGTGGCTTTTGAGAGCATTTCCATCAGTAGCTATGACTTTCTCTTTAAAAAAATCACGCACATATATACATTTATCGTACGTATTGTCTTCTAAAGTCTTTCATCAAAACCTCACAGGAGGGAAACAGCGCACAGGAAGATGGGAAGCAAGAGACATGCAGGGCAGGGAGCTCAGGGAAGAGCTGACATTCCATGGAGAGACAGAACTGCATGCTGAGCACCAGACATATGGATCCTGTATGAAGCTGCAAGACAGACAGACTTCTGCTGCTCCCTTCTGTGATCATAAGATGAGGGAAATGCAAAAGCAGTGTCTAGGAAAGGCAGCTCCAAGGAGCACTCAACCATCCACAAGCCTGTGTTCTTTATCCTACCTGATGGGGAACAGGTCCTTTCCTTGAGGAGATGATCACCTTTGAGGGGATTTTGGAGCAAGAATGGATTTAAAGGACTGGGATGGTTCAGTCTGGGGAAGAAGTGACCTAAATATGGCCTGGATGTGGTCTTCCAATGCACAACAACAATTGGAGAGAGACAAGCAATAAAAGGCTTATTTTGTTTTCACTAGAGGTAGAAAAAGAAATAATAGGCTTGAATTGCTCTATAGAGGATTCAGGTTGGGGAAAAAAGTTTATCATCATTAAGATATTTCAAACACTAGAGCTAATTGCTGTGCAGATTCTAAGCTTTTTGGAAACATCTGCACAAATATTTTTCCGGAGGATACAGACCAGGTTATTCCTGGCTGATACAGGGTTACACACCCCTGAGTGTCTTTTCAGTTCTCCTTTCTATATTCTTGCTATGGAGAATCCAATAACCAGGCAGAAGGATTTTATATTTCTAATCATGGATGAAAGAAAGCTGTGGCCATGAAGAGCTGGAGAACTGGAAGGCCTGTGTTCCCTTCCTGACTCCCACAAACTATCCCCATGACTTTTGAGGAGCTGACTCACCTTCTTCACACACAGAGACGCACACACAAATGTGTGGGGATTGGCTTTTCCTTAGGAATGAGGGAGCTCAGGATGGAAACACTCTCCTGTGCAGAGCACTGACATGAAATGTGTATGACACTTATGTTGTACTTAGAGCTGTTTTGAGACCTAAGGCAAAGTGAAGTGGTGTTAAGTCTTTAGCTGGAAATTTTCTTCAGGAGAAAATTTCACGCTGCTATCTTGGAGATGTGCAAATATTCACTGAGGGGGTGTCATAGAAAGGTCTATAAATAATCAAATATGAGCCCCCACATGAATTATGCATGGGATACTTAGAGAAAACGTGAATGTCTTGCACTAGAAGAAATCAGATCAGTGCCACTGAAATCACATTGCTATTTCTATGAGGTATTAACTGAAAGCTAGAAGACCTCGTTTTTAAAACTGGCTACAACAGGTGCTTGCAGGTCTGTTCAGACAAAAATCATGGCTTTGTGGAGGAAAATATTAAGAAGTCTCTAAAATGTGTTAATTTATTATGAATAGAAAGCAGTTCAATGTTACTTTTTAAGAAAAACAGTCACAATACAACATTCATTAGCCCTGAAGTGAGGCAGGGGCTTGTCAGTCAATTAGATTTTTGACCCTAAATCATGTAGGCTCTTCTGTAAATTCTGTATCCTGCACCTGGAGGTGAGAGGTACAATATCAGCGCACTGTTTTACTTATTATTCATTATATCAAACTGCATTGCTATTAGCAGTAATGGTGCATTTGCTCTCATGAAGAAAGAGCAAAAAGAACAGTTTTATTATAGAACATTTCACAAATAGACTTATCTGAGCAGAGCCCTATTGGTACTGAAACCAAAATAATTGATTTATGAAAGTCCTGAAGTTGCACTTTATTTTCAGTTTGGTTCAAAGATGTCTTGCGAAGGCAAGACTTCTCTAAAAGTCTTTCCAAAAACCATTCCCTTCTATAGTAATGATACTTTTACGTCTGATCTTAAATTTTCCACTGCATAGTTGTGCCTGCAGATTACATTTACTCTCTTCTCTGACTGCAAATTGTCAGAATGACTTGTCCTGCTGACCAGCTGGTAAATAGTCCAAAAGATGAAAATTCTTACTAATTAAATTAAGGACAATATTATTCCACTCTTCTCATCCCTGTCCAAAGATGAGACCTTTACTACAAATTCTTAGAGAGGGGTTAAAAGGTGAAAATGGTCAAATATATGGAGTGCCATATTTACCATATTTCAGTATCAGCTAATCAGGACTAGTTATCACTCACTGACACCAGAGAAAATGAAGAATAATTCCATCAATGTCAATCCCATTACAACATCATAAAATTGGCATAAGTTGGGAAAAATAACAGGGCCTACTGCACTGAGGTTCTTTCATCTCCTCTGCATGTTCTCTAATTTGTCATTACTAGAATAGTTGCTATAACTATCCTGGTGAAAATATAAAAGAGAGACTTGCATGACCCATAAACTCAATGAACCATTAAATAGGTGACAATAATCTTGATAGAAGTTTGGAATATTTAATTAGCACAAAAATGCACTTAGTGAGTGAGTTCAATTGCTGTCATGGGTACTCCTCAAAATAATAGCCAAAGATTTTATGTGTCCATGAAATGCCTTAGAAGACATTTAAGAAAAGAAACAGACAATATTTCATGTATTAATTGAGGATCAGATACATCTGTAAGTGTCCAGTAATAAACATTTCCAAGGAAAGTTAACCTAGGTCTCCTGGAATCCCAAAGGTGACTTCGTTACACATGAAGTCAAATAATTCATTGGCAAGTTTTCAGTAGCAGGAGCTTATAAAAACACAACTGAAGAGCAAATATTTTACCTTTCCAACAAGCCAGGGTCTGCCTAATAGCATAGGATTTTGAAAAGAATAAAAGAAAAAAAATCATTGGGGATGATACAGTATTTCCCATTTTAGGAATCTTCTTCCCACTTGAAACTGCCTAACAGAAGGTCTCTGTTCATACAAACTCAGTACTCCTTATAATTTTCAGTAGCAGGGAGCTGTTTATATACATATTTTCTTCCCATGTGGCATTGCCTCCTTCATTGGTTATGATTGTAAAGACTCGTGTACCTCTAGATTAAGGAGTATAGAGTAGAAGCGTGTTTATAATAGCTCTCTCTTTGGCACTTGTGCTGCCACTCCTGAAATATCGCATCCAGATTTTGGCATCCACAGCTGAGGTTGTGTCTGCATTAAGAACTAGTTCACAGCAATCAGAGAGGATCTGTGCAGGATCTGTACAGTGAAAAATGAATGCAGAGCACCCAATGTCCCCTCAGCAGCTGGGGCTCTCTGGGGTTGGAGCACTGGTTTTTTATCCAAAAAGATAATTCCACTGGGGCCACCCAAGATAGTTAACAGTGAAAACCAAAGCATCATAAGTGAGGACAACAATGAGATTTCCTTTGAAAATATTCTCCTGATCTGAACAAAACCAAGAGCATAGATGCACCCTGAAAGTGCTGAAAAAAGTGAGGGGTGATGGTGGATTAGAAAATGGTCCATGAATAAACAGAGGATTGAAAAACATGTTTGAGACAGAGCCTCTGAAGAAGCTGCTGGAGACAAGATAAAGCATTGACTTGATCTCAGTCAAAAGTGAGTGGGTGTAAGTACTTTGTCAAGTACTGAATACTGCTACTTTGGCTGGAGAGTGAAGATAGACAAATTTAGACCAGAAACACGATACGTGTATGTGTGTATATATATACACACACGTATATGGTATGAAAGTATATATGTCTATAGGCTTTTGCAATGAAGTGAAAATTTAAAGTGGAATAATCACTTTTACTCCTGTTATAGCTTTCATTGCCTATTACTAAATGAAGATTTCAGATTAAAATAATCTCTCCCCTATTCTCCTTCCATGTTAACCCTAAGTTAGCCTCAGCTATTGGACTTGAAGCAAGAAAAGAATTCAAGGAAATTTTATGACCTCTGGCATGCAGGCTAGCAGAGGAGAGAACTGAAAGGTCTTTTTGCTGTTAGCTTCCATGAATCTGTCATTCAGAGGCTGCAGGCTGAAAGCTGATACCCCATACATTGCAGTGACCGTTCTAGGGCATCTCTACTAACAGATGTTTCTATTCTTGTCCAAACACCTTCCTTCAAAGTTCTGTTCTTGCTGTGACCTTCATTCCAGGACTTGTTATCTTTCTGGCAATGTTTCCAGAGGAGTTTCATGGACCAAAGCTGCTATAATAATTTGGATATAGGTCAGATAAAATATTCATAGATGTTTGCCTGCTTGTCAGTGCTAGAACACAGTTGAACTTCTTGATGATTTGTCACCTCTATTGTTGCAACAGAGAAAACATCTGGGCCAAAATTTCTTATTTCCTCCATGTCCTTAAAACTGTGCATATTGTAGAAACTCAAAGTAATTTCTGCTAAAGACATCATTGTAAAGAGAGGCTTCTCACTGATCACTTACCTTAACTTATCATTTTAACATGCTTTCTTGTTTCCTTTGGGCTGCTTATTGAGTACTTTTTCTCTCCTTTTTGTCCTGTGCTTCCTGTCAGTGTGCAACAGTCATCCTGCAGCTTTGCTTGACATTTGGTGGTCCAGATGCTCATGTCACTGCCTAACCTGTGGGTGTTCTTATCTTTGGAAATAAATTAGATACCGTGATAATGCATACGTCATCTTCCACATGGAGTTAGAAAAGTCTCTTCTCGTTGTTTCACAGTGAGCAGGAAAGGTCTGTGTCATGGGGCATCTCTTGTGTGAGGTCCCCACCATGACCAGTGGGTAGCAAAGTGGCTTTCAAAGCTTGGTGATTTCCGTTTGTTTGTTTAACTCTGTTGAGGTTTGGATGCCATGCATTCATATTGATGTAATCAAACTTCATTTTGCTAGGGTATTCTCAGATTTTCATGGGTATTTGGATAAACTGGAAGAAGGATCAGAAAAAAAAAATTGCTTTAACTTAAAAACAATAAAATATTGCTAAGAGAAACAGGAGTTTCTTTTATTTAAGCCAGTGGCAGTCACATTGATGATCTATTCATCAGAACTTACTTTGGTTCAAGAGAATAGAAAATGCCTAACTGTACTGCCAAGAGGGCACAGCATACCAGACCTAATCGTAGCTTTTCATCATAACTGTAACATTTTGGGACTAGGTTGAGTTTCTTAGAGTCTTATGCTCTTCCATAAACCTTCAGAAGACATCTACACATCATGGATAAGCATTTTAGGAAAGAGGGGTTGAATGGGTAACCCTGAAGTGATCTTGAACTTCTATTAATGGCCATGGGATCTGGGGAAAAAAACTGCCACACTTTATTTTCAAACCAGGAACTGCAGCTGTGGGAACAAACAGCATGTAATAAACACTTGAATCAAAGTTTGTGGGAGTTTTGTTATTGACTTTGAAATAAGCAAGTCTGAGGCCTTTACTATGGAAGCTGTGAGTCTGTTTGTGGTTTTTTAATGGCTAAAATATCCCACGGTCAGCTTGAGACTAAGGATTTCATTTTTGGTCTTAAAAAGAAAGGCATGAAGAAGAATTCTATATTGTTGTTCAGTCTGGCTTTTATTTTGAAGGGCATTTCTTTAAAAAATATAGTGCAACTTGTGTGAAGAGTGTTGTGTTTAGGAAAAAAAAGTTCAAAAAATACCACGCATGATTGATCTCAAGGCTGCTTGCCGATCCAAAGACAACACAGCGCGGCAGTCAAATATACATTTTATGGGCTTTTGTCTGTTTTGCAATAACAGTGGAAAGCATTCTTTAATTAAAATTTAAAACCGTAACTGATTAATTTTCTGTGTAAACAATCCCTGTAAACATGGAAAGTCAGCATTTTAAGGGCAGAGCAGTATAAATTTTGCTTCCTCTCCCGGGTGCTCAAGGGAGAGATGGCAAGAAGGGAGGGGGAGTGCAGGAAGAGACCCAGGAGGGGGAAAAAGTTCAAGGCCTTGGTGTTCCGTACTCAGCGTACACCAGCTGCAGGATCTCGCCTGCTGCCCATTTCTCTGTGCAGGAATGTTGGCATAGGCTCCCTGCTCTCGCTGGGCTATGATTTATTCTCCCTCAGATGCTCAAGGCTGATTTCCAGAGCACCCATTCCCCCCACGACATGATGCTGCAGGGCTGAGTCGTGCAGGGGATGCCTGGCTCCTGGAAAATGCTCTTAGAACATTGTCTGCAGATATTTCCACTTCTAATGGCATCAGTGGTTTAAAAAGTTTATTTGTAGCTCCTTTCTTGACTCTCTTGGCTTTCACTGGAATTTTGTTATTATCTTCTGTCAGGCATTCATGGAAAGCTTGACAAATGTTAAAGTCTAGGTCCTCAGAAGGCCTTTTTTGTGGGATTCAGGTAGCCACAACATAAGAACTTCGTTTAAGTTTCTAAAGTCCTGTGGGCGAGCTCAACCTTATTTATCTCTGGGTGAGGAAAGCAGCAGTGGATGGCTGAAGTCTGGGTTCTTCCATTGGGACTGCAGGATAATGTGTTTTTCCTTAGGGAAAAAATCTTGACACACAGCATGAGTGGAAAGGCTTCCATCAACAAAAGAAGTGCTAGCTCTGACACTCAGGATCCACTTTACCACCCTCAGAAACTAAGATAATCCTTCATGCAAGCAGGTTTTAGCAATATCTGTGTCCAGTGGCTTCGATGGGTCTCCTTTGGAGAAAGATACCACTCCAGGGTAAAAACTGGAGTAGTGAGGCTATGTCAGTGTTTCAGCTTTTCCTTCATTACTTTTTACTTTAGAAAATAATAAAAAAAGACCTATAACATAGGTGTGAATATTTGACCTGTTCTTTTCCTCAGCTTCTGTTAAATGGGAGAATTTTCGATGCCATGATTCAAAAGGGTCAAGTGAAAGTTCTGTGGGTGAGAAGAGTGGCAGCCCCTCTGTCTTTAGCAAAAGTGTCTTCACATCTATTGTAATACAAATGCCTAAAGAAATTATTATTGAGCTATTATAAATGCTCCTCCTGCTGCTACTCCTTTGCCTGTGGACTTGGAGGAATTTTATTGATGATTTTAGATTGTGTTGTTCTCGGAATAAAATTTTTAAAAAATTGAGATTAAAACCAAACACAGGTCTGATCTGACTGGAAGGCTTTGATGGCACATGAGAGTTATTTCTTGTAGTATGAGCCTTTGCCACCTTGGCCATCCCAGCTGCCTTGCCTTAGCTGAACATGCAACTGATTTTTCATAACACTTTCTTTAGTTTTTTTTGCTTTGCAGAAACCAAAATGCAATATTCCTCCCCAATAACACTCTTTCCTGCTTTTTCCCAAACAAGCATCCCCAAGAGACAAATTCCTCCGGAGGTCCAGCGCTGTGAAACATTCACAAGGATGTCTCCCACTGCTACAATCTTGGAGAGAATCCTGCCATCTCACACAGCCCCTGCAGCTATTTGGTGAAACGGATCCAGCTAAAGTTAATGGTAAAACATCTGCTGGAGTTTTACCCAGCAACTTTAATGGAGCCAGGATGTCAGCCACTGAATTTTGGCACTCTGCAGCAGACAAATATTGTGATCTGAGATTCTCAAGACAGCTGGCCTCCAACCTTCCTGTCTGCACACTAGAAACAATTTCAGAGTTTATCAGTTCTGTATCATAATCAGTTCACTCAGCCATAAAACCTGTTGGTCTCCTTACTTAACTATTTACCTACCTGCTTACCCACTTATATGGCCATTAACTCTCTTATTCCAGCCAGTTATATTCTTACCAATATGAGTCTGGGTTTAAAGGAAGGACAATTCATGACTTCAAGTATTTTCCTACAAATAATTTGTCCCTAGCATGTCTAAATCTTTTTTCCTTTACCACTGTTGAAAAAGGACCAAGTGAAGCTCAGGAGACATATGTAGAAATTACTTTTGTTAGCAGGGAATGTAGATTATACTGGAAGTGTTCTAACAGTTTAGCTAAGTGTGGACACTGATGTGTCAGAGTGCTCTACTGACAGCTTCTTTTCCTCATCTTCACACTCCTGGCACTCAGAAAAAAAAATGAAAGAAAAGCACACAGTCCAGCACAGTTTGGAAAATTTTGGAAAATCCAAGGCAGAAATGGTGTAGCTCCCAAGATTTGGCTCCTCCAGGCTGAAAGCAATTTACTGTAGCTGTTGCACAGGCTGTTTGTTGAGGAGGAGATGATTAAACAGGACACTCTATTCAGAGCTCGTGGTCACTTAGAAGATCTTGGAAGCATTCCTGGAGAAGGACACAGCCAAGTGAAGCCCAAGCCTCGCCTTGCAAAGCCATCCCCATCGCACACAAAAGCATCAGGAGCTGTTCCCATTCCATATTCAATTCAGCATAAGTACTCTTTTAAATGTTAGTGAAAGGGAATATCAGCCAGCCACAAAAAAGGACAATTACCTTATAGTTTTGAACTAAAGAGCCAATCTTTCTGCATTGAAATGAAACCTGAAAGGCACAAGCAAGGGGCTAAGGGGAGGAGGGACTGGGAAAAAGTGGGGGGACACAGGCGAGGGACGGGACTGAGATGAGAAAAAGACTTCAGAAGCTCCGGCGTTTGCTCAAGAGCCCTTATGTCTCTGAATGGTGCTATTTCTCTCATGCTACAGAGCCACAAAGTTGTTTCCACCCCCACCCCTCCTTCCCCTGGCAATGCGAACAAGATCATAAACGTCAGATGCAGTCTTGTCGCTTTAATGGTCTCATGGCTATGAATAAAAATGGCGCGGTAACAGATTTGTTAATTGACTTTATGTGCAACTGGCATACATTAGGCAGCTCCGTTAGCACCGCTCACAAAGCTGGATGTGTTGCTGCTCGCTCCCACCGCCATCGAATTAAACTTTTAACAGTTGAGAGACCAGAGGGTTAAGCCTAGGAGGCTGGAGTGATATTTTCACTGCCTTTGATGACACACTAAAATACAGAACGTCTCATTTTGCAGCAGAACATTGAGTCTGTGAAGCCGATGTACATGTGGTTACTATTTGCAGAATTTGGCATTTTCTATGAATAGCATAAAACAGGCAGTGGATCAGCTGTCATGTTTTGACAGGGTTGTCCTTTTTTTCCGAATGCCATTCTTTCTTTTTTTTTTTCCTTTCTTTCTTTTTCCCTTCATTTTTTTCCCTCCCCTTTATGCCATAAATCCACATTTATTCCTTTTTTCCACAGTGGTCTATAAGCTGGTGAATATTATATTAAAAAGACAGTCTGACCATGCATCCAAAGGTACAAGAAACCTTCTATCATGACAGATTGTGAACTCCCGGATGAGAAGAGAAGGGAATAACGTTTGTGCATATGGACCAGTATATGGGATTTGATCAGACATCAAGATTTTAAATGCAGACTGCACAAATATCCATCAGAACTCATGTACACCTGAAAATCATCATGCCATGAAGCAGGTTTGAGATGTGCCCTTGGGATCTGTGCTTGAATCCTGACTCTTTGATCTTCACAGGGCAAATGGACTCAATTTTTCCTTTCCTTGAGATCAAGAATGCAAGACTAATTTTAAGACACTTATATCTGTCATGTCTTATAGCAAATATTTGAATATCCTAGTTTTGATGCATGATTTTTAAAATGATGGGATATTTTATCCCATGGGGCTATGGTATCTGTTAAGAGCAAAAAGAAAACCACCACAAATTTTTATCTCGAAAAGAAATTGATATTGACACACATCCAGAGCCAAAGTCTCAAGCTGACCCTTCCAACCCATGGATCCATGAAGGCATAGACAGAGAATTTAAATTTCTTAGGTAGCGGACATGAAGAATGCATCGCTCAGGAAGAAGCTCACAGACCACAGCTCCTCTCCTTGCTCCACGTAGGGGTGGCCAGGTCATGGTCTGTGCTCAGGCTTGGAGAGCTCTTCACTTTCCAGCACTTTTTGTGTGCTGCCCATCCACAGTAGAGTGGGCAGGCTTTGCCAGCAGCCATGACATTTCCAGGGGACAGGCCAGCCGGTGCCTCCATGCAAGCAAGGGCTTCAGGAGAGCCAGGAAAGAAGTCAATCTAAACAACAGAGTTATTGCTCAAACTCTAAGCTCTGTTTCTCCCATCTGTTCACCCTCACCTCCTAGGCATCTCCTTCACCTTCACGCACCACAGAGGTTGGCTTGGCTCATTCTCTCCTGAACACATTCATATTTTGGGATGCCAGACTCAGGCATTTAATACAGTTATTGGCACTCTACATCACATCCAGAGATGAAGATCCCTGTCTACTGATATTTCCTTCTTTCTTTATCACGTTCTTTAATTAGATTAAATTTTAGATTAAATTTCCCAGCATTCAGAAGCAAACAGGAAAATTACTCTTCTGTTTTGTTAGTCAATAAACATACCAGGTTTTTTTTCATAGATGAGGTGGTTAATATTCTATAAACAATGGATTGACCAGAATCTTCTGCCCTCAGCTCTGCTGTTTCTCTTAAAAATTTCTGCTAATAGTATCTCACAGTGGTTTTAAGAAGCAAAATCATTAAAAGATGCAGAAACACCAAAATAAATAGTTTAACATGAATTTATATTTCTTTGTGGTAAATTTGAAAGCAAGATCCTTCCATACCAAGGCCAGAGGCACCTTTATTCTTGAAAACCACTGTGTGAAATGTCTGAAATTGGGAGGACTGTGCCTGTTAGAGGGGTTTCATTCCAACCCACCCTTTTGCCCACAAATTTTTGATGCTTCCTGGACACATTTCATTCTCTTTTAAATTTTCTAGATAGCTTGTCTTGACAAAAGCATATTTCAGGTCAGACATAGGCTGATCATGGAAGCTTTTAAACTCTCTTGCTGACCTGGAATTAGTAGATTCATGCAACTTTCCACCAAACCCAGTACACCATAAAATAAGTGTTTTACGCTACAGTGGTATTGCTGGCAATGCATAAAATAAATGTCCTGTATGTGCAACACCATAACTTCAGTCTAAAACACTATCTACAGATTTAATAGATGGATAGATATTGCTTTGGTTGTGCAAGGCCTAACACCGCAAGTTTTGTCTTTGGATTTTTTAATGCATTATTTGGCTGAACACATTTAATGACAGTGAACAGACAAGAGATCTACACAGATACACAAGCAAACTTCCACAGCCCCATGACATCCCACAGCTTTGTAACAGCAGAGGTAAATATAAATCTTATAAAGCTTAACCTTAAAACAGCTAAACAGTACAAAACCAAGCAAAACAAACGCACCCCAACAGCAGAGGTCATAGAACTTACTTTTTATCACCCTTTCATTCATTCATTTTTCATCCTCCAAATCTCTTTTTAATTAATTTCTTGTCTTAGTATCTTGATCTTTGTGTCTTAACATTTTAATAATGAAAAATGAGTGTAAATCATTACCAGCTTTAAGCAACAAAAGGCAATAGGCCCTTGGCAATGGACAAGTGGAATATATAAGGAAATTGTATTCATTTCAGGTGAGCTGTACCAAAATGTTGTTTAGGGAAGCAAAGAAAATAAATTATTCACTAGGGAATAAAACTGGTATAAGCCAAAGGGGAAATCCATGCTTTGATTCTGAGCATAACTTTGCTTCTGATTGAGGTATTGCACCTCCAGAAATTAGTTTTATGAAAAAATTCAGCTGTTCACTGTTCTTTGTCAATGTACATACCTGAAGGCAGGATGTATGCACAAGCAGCAGGCAACTCAGCTGTCACACTTCCAATCATCACCCTCCTAGAGCAAGTTTCCCCCTTTCAAAGTCTTGCCAGCCCTTGCAGATACTCTATTTTACATAACCACAAATTTATCAGCATAATTCTTTTCCAAGTGGAGCATTCAATATGTTACCAGGCCAAAATGTGTATCAGTGTTGACTCAGTAACACAACCTACAGTGGGTCAAGGTATCAAACTGAATAAATCTTTTATAACTTTCTCTTACTCAGCAGTTACACCAGTGCTCTGTGGGTCCATTGACCAGGAAACACAAATCACTGCATGGGGATGGTTTCCTTTCTTCTTTCCTCAACAGATGGAAAAAGATATTTGGGCAATTGTAGTTTTGTAATTGGAATTGAATGCCTTTGGAAGAGGAAATGGTTCTTATTTCAATAAGTCTAACAGTTGTGATGTTTTTTCCAGAATGAAATATTTGGAAGTTAGTGGCTTCTTTGAAAGTGTCATTGATTTTTAAACTTTTCTCTTACATTTTATAACATAATTTTGATTGTACAATTTTCAAATCTGAGAAGATAATACAATATTTTCATTTTTTCAATAGCTTTCACTTGAACCTGAGTGTATTTTCCCATACTACCATAACAAAAACCCCCAAAATCCAACCAAAACCCAAACATGGCAAATATCCAACATTAAGGTTTTATTGAGGATCCATGGAAATAAATTTCAGATCCTTCAAAAAAAGAAAAGTTGATTTTCCACTTTACCACAAACCAATGTGTGCCATAAATCAAATGCTAGAAGCATACCTATTTTCAGTCTTTGATCTTAGCATACTGCTCAGAGAAAGGCCAAATCAAGAGAGCTTTTTTTTCTTCTACACTGAGCCTGCTTTGTTAGATGAAACTGAGGGTTGGCTTCCTTCTTCAGCTGGAATTGGCCTTCCAAACATAGCTGGATTATTAGAATTAAATCAGAGAAACGCTGAAAGCTAACTGGGCAATGGGAAGAGGAGGTCCCCGTGTGTCCTCTATTTCATACGAATAAGAACTGGATTGTCTTTTTTATTATTCCAGTGTGGAAAGGACATTTACAAGAGGGTGGCTGTGGGGCAAGAGAGGGAGGGATTGCTCTTCATCCCACATGGAGATTGTCCTGCTCTGATCTGAATTTGGGTGGATTACGCCGTGTCCCTTTCCTGCATATTGAAGTTGTGTTTTCAGTCCCCACTGGATATTACAGGGAAAGATCATTGCCCTTTGCTGTCCACACACACACACACACACACACACAAAAGGGGTCTTTTTCATTATTATTTTCCTTCTTTTCTTTTCCTGCTTCAGCTGTGGGTCCAGCTGGGGAAGGAGTGGGAAAAGGCATGAGGTGGGAGGAGTGGGATGAAACGGAGGGAGAGGAAGGGAGCGTTTGTGCGTGGGGGGACGTGGTGTCCTCCGGGGAGGCAGTTCCTGTCAGGGAGATTACAATGGTTGTCATCTGTGTGATCAAAAAGGAGGGAAACACTGCAGAAGGGATGAGTCTCCACAGCTGTGAAGGGCTGTTAATAACATCACCATGCAAACCCACACCACCCTCACCAGTGCTGCTCTCCATGGGAGGAGAGCAGGAAAGTCCCTGCAGAAATTGGCACAAAGCAGCTGCCCCCAACCCAGGCACTGTGGGCACGGGGGCTGCCTGGGCCAAAACGCAGACATGAGACACATGCCACCCCCTCCCAGCAGCAAGGACTTTTATCCTCCTTACTTTTTGCTTCTGCATGGTAATTATTCTTTTTAACAACAGAATATTTGGGAAAGGAACAAGTATTGCTGCAGAAAGAAAAAAAAAAGTGTTTATGAATAATGGAACATTTCAAATCCATCTGGTTTCCGAGACATTTTTTAGTTTCTTGCTACAGCCAATTATATAGCATGCTTGAGTGATAACTGGTTTTATCCTCAGGCTCATTCTGCACACTAATTTCTACACTGATAGTTGCTACCAACCTCTGAGGTTAGTAGCCATATGGTAGTCCAATATGGCACTTAATACTACACTTGTTATACAGTAAGCAGTATTCCGGCAATCATAAATCCACATTGTAGTAGGCACTGTAAAAAAGCTGCGAGTCCTTTTTCTGAGTTTTGGCAGTGATGGCTATTTTTAATTTAATTTCAAGGACATTATAGAATCATTTGCAAGTCTTTTTAAATTTTTTTTTTCTTTCTCTGTTTTATTGCTGATGAAAGTCAAATTGCTGGCACCAATCCTTCCTGTAAATGGCAAAGACAGTGGAGAGCGATAGTTCTTTTCCTAGCAGAGGATCTCCTGATACTGATGCTTCTGTCAAATTGATCCCATCCAGTAGGAATTGGAAAGCCTCCTCTAAATTGTGCTCTGTGTTGCTAAACAAGTGCCAGTCACTAGAAATAGCAAAGTGGCATTTTGTGGGCTATCCATCTTGCAAAATAATAACCACTCTTAGCATTAATTCAGGGATTTCATCACAATATCCTCATCTGATGAGCCATAGCACAGGCTTGTTAAGGCAAAGGTGGTCATTATTGTACCTACCACAAACATCAGAGGCGCAGGAAGATAAACAGAGTCATCAGGATAAATGTGAATCCTTTCCAAACCAGGAAGGGAATGTAGGTGTCCTGGCTCCCACACCTCTACAAGCATTAAGTCAAAGACTTTCACAGGGGGGAAATACTCCCATGTAAATGTACAGGAAATTGCATCGAAAACAAATCCATCCTTTCATCAACCTATTCTCATTTCAGCACCATATTTCCTATGAGGTTGAAAAATCTGCTGCATGAGAGCATATGTTCCTTCAAAACTCATTTCAGATGTAACTTTTTTTAGGTTTCACCTCCTCTTCATGCTTTCTTTCCATAAATTGCTTTCCAGGGCTGTTGTTTTTTCCTATTTATTTGCTCAGCAATCATTAAGAACTACCTGATTCAAAGAGGGCTCTTCATAAAGTGTGCTGGACAATACAAAAGATACTCTGGTGTAAGAGGTCAGTTAATAATTTTCACCTCTATTGAAAAAAAAAAAAAAGGGAAAAAACCCAAAGAAACCCACCAAACAAGAAATAACAGTTGTCCTACAGTTACATTTCTTCCAAAAAGAAGTGTATTTACATTTTCTTCCCAAATCTATCAAGATTCTTTCTTTCCCCTGGTGCCTCTAACAATTAATCAGCAAATATAACTTCTAAGGAAGTTTTATGGTACATGGACTACAATCTATTGTGGAGGGAAGTTATTCTACATGAAGCTGAGCTGGAGGAGCTAGAATAAATAGACTAAATTTTATCCCTGACAGACAAGTAGACTGAGGGATTCGGGGAAATTCATATGATAGTAAGGGCCAACCTGACCCAATGGCCTGCAAGAGGATGGAGAATTAGCTGCCTCTTATCCCAGATGAAGTCTGAAAATAGAGGACACTCAGGACAGCTATAAAGTGGACATGAGTTTTGATATAATAACACCGTGTTATTTTAACTGCTAGCTGTAACCTCAGAGTCATTACAGGGCTCAGCAATGTAGCTACCAAGTTTAAACTGTACTAACAGAAGGAAAGGAACACTTAAAGCATAAAGAGAGCAGTGTCTTTGACTACCTGAGGCTTAAGAACCTGTTATCAGAAATCCTGAGCATCTTTCACGTGATTTCATCTTGGAATGAAAAGCAGCAACTCACAAGATTTCCATAATTATTACATTTGATTTAACTCTGAGAGAAGACCTGTAATCAACCCCACTGATACCCTTGCTTTGCTTGTATGGCTGTTAGTACCACAGCCCCATGTGTAATTTTCTATACCTCCTTTCATATCAGGTGTAGGAGGCACTCCACTATCAACTTACAACAACCTGAATTTGTAAACAGCCTACCTGGTCCTTATCTCAGCATTGAAGTGTGCAAGTTATCTAACTGCAAAAGTCAGCACAGAGATATGTATTTTGCCTGTGAAAACAGATCTTGACCTTTGAATTCAAGTCACTCATTTCCAGAGCTACATGTGGAGAAGTGGGAAAAATCAGGGATGCAGTCCCTTGACTCAGTGAAGTTGCTGAACTCAAGAAAGATGTTGGGCAAACTGTAGGTCACCTTGAGACAGAAGGTTTTGTTCTTCTTATCTGACAGTATCGTCTCTGAACAAACTGATTTTAATTTTGTCTCTGCCTCCGCAATAAGGGGATTTTATCCTGGCTGGTTTGCTTGTGTTTCTCTGCCTTCATGTCAGTGTGATTTCAGAAAAAGAAGGCCTGACTTTAATTTTTCATTAATTTTGTTTGTTTGTTTTTTTCTTCAAGAGATTTTTTTTCACTGTTTAAGAGTTTTTTTTCTTTTTTTTTCCCAAACAGGAAATTCCTCTCTGGGCTCATCTATTTGGATGTTTACCAACAAGCTTTTCCCTTCGTTAGCTTATTCCACCTACAAACTCAGTCAGTAAAAGGCAATCCTGAATAAGAATATGCATGCAAGTGGAAAGGAAACATGGGTATTTTACACCAAAAGAAGCTAAATTCTCTAGTATCTCTTTATTGTAGTACAATTTCATTTGTAAACAAGCTTAAGGAAGACAGTGCCCTGTCTAGTGGAAGGTGTTCCTGACCTGGTTTGGGAGTTGGAATGAGATGATCTCTGAGGTCCCTTCCAAACCAAGCTGTTCTGGGATTCTATGAAAATCTAAAAGAGATTTTTTTTCTTTTAGGAAAGTGACATTTGGGACTTGGCAGCCTTGTGGTTGTCTCAGCAGTTACCATCTCCTCTTACTAGCTGAAGGAGGAGGGGGGAATGTGTATATTTTCAAAACTATCCTCTTTGCTTGTGAAGAACCACAGAATTATCTTTCTTTTTTTTTTCTTTACTTGTAAATACCTCCAGTAGTGACTTCTTAGATCCATTTGTTAATCAGCTATCAGCCAAGTAGCGCATATCAAAATCTGAAGACGACTTGAATGGATGGGCAGTTGGAATATTCGCCAGGAAGCCAGGACCATCTTGCTAGGAAGAGCCTGTGCTGTGGATGACACAAGGAGGAAAGTCAAAAGAAGCACAAGGAGTCAGCGAATGCATTTGAAAATTAAAAGGGGGAGGGAAAAAAATGAAAAAATAAAAACATAATAGAGACAGAAAACAGTTTTCAGTATTCACCAGCTCTCCTCATCACTCCAGCCCAGGGCTTTGGAATAGACCCAGTGGAGGGCAGACTCCTCTCCACATTTCTGACAGACGGGGCATGCTGCTCACCTTTCCTGCCATCTAGTTTGTGTTTTGACAATTCGGGATGGAAACTCCAGCAAATATATGCAGAGAGCGAAGATCCCCGGCTCCCTTTCTCCTCCTGAGGAAGTTAGCCAGGCACTGCAGAAATGTGATGCGTGAATAACACAGAGTCTAAGCAGAAAATGAGTATGTTTTAAACAAGTCCACTGGAAAAGAATTAGCAGTGAAACTGAAAAGAGCCATATGCCAATAAGGGGGAAAGTGACTCAAAGTGACACGCTGTAATAATATAATTGAGTTAGGATTAAATTGCAGAAGGATAAAAGCAAGGACGGAGCTAAAAAGGTAGAGGCTGAGACATGTGCTGCCTTGTTAAGAGGGAGATGGTCAACAGGAGGGGATTCTCTTGCCGTTTTCCTTTCATTTATAATTAGGCAGTGAAAGTACCAGGGGCATGTCAAGCCATCTGAGGGTTTAAATAAAACAGCATTTCCCTGAACCATCATGGCTCAGTTTCAGCATGCCCCCATCCCCCACGACTCCTTGGAAGCAGTGGGAGTCTCCAGCTATCTCCTCCTGTGGGAAACCCTCCCTGGCAGACAGCGTCCGGACCTTCTCCGTCTCCCACCCTCAATCTTTATTGTTAAGGGAAAGGGGGAGGTGGCAAGGGTGTGAGGCACCCTTAAGAAATCCCCTGTTTATTTAAGAGTTTTTGCAGGCAGGGGTATGGGGGAGGGCTTCTTTTTTCCTCCCCTGAATTCTCCTCTATTAATATATTCCATTTAAATTGCTCACGGCACCATGTACTAATTAGGACTAGAATGACAGTTTGAGGAGAACAACTGAACCCACTTGAACTCTTGGAGTTCAGAGTTCATGCACATATGGGAAAAACATCTTCCCATTTATTTCTGCAAATACTCTGCACGTATCATGGAAAATATAGCTGATATGTATGGAAAGAGCTGATCCTGATGGCTCCTGTAGACACTTCAGATTGCAGCCAAAGAGATTTGAAATGCTCATTTAAAGACAACACTCACTGAATTGGTTCTGTTGGTGATCACACATTGAGTTGCACTGATTTAAATGAAAGTGTTAATTTGATACCAGTTTAGATCTACCAGTACAAAAGCACAATGGATGTCCTAGGGCATGTTAAAGCAGGCTCATTCCAGTTCAGAACAAGTCAGTGAAGAACAGTTTTCAGCTACACTAAGACAAGATTGCTACACAAAGCTACACAGAGCTACATGTGCAAAACCAGGATGTTTTTAAGTGCAGCCAGGGCCTTTGTGTTACTTAATCTCAGACCAGACATCTCAGCACTTACCTTCAGTGGATAGTCAGTGGTTTTTGCAACATTCAAGTAATAATAGCAATATTTAGTGATTTCAAGCATATATCTTATAGTATTTTAGCCAGGTGTGTAAATTGTAGCAGGCACACACATTGATTTAAGTTCCCAAAATCAATTTTCCTATTTTGATGGCTTTTATTTTGTCCATTTAAAACTACCCTTCACGTGCTGACTTTGAACCACTCCCATTCCCAGTATAGAGCATCCAAATATTGACTTGTTCCAGCTTAATGAAATTGATTTTGACTTCTCACCTTTTATTATTTTGGCGGGAGGTTGTGTGCAGACCAAGTCTGTAATGAAACAGGATGATTTACTCAATACCACACAGCAAATCAGTGCCACAGCTGGAGATAAGAGCCGACTTCTACAGAGAACCACCACGCAAATTTGGACTGCAAGTCTTGAAAATCAGCAGGTTTGGATTGCCTGAAAACTCCAGTTTATGTGTTGGTTTCCTTCCAATCTGTTAAGGGGAGGTTTCTATAAGAATAACTTGGCTGAAATGTCTATGTCTGTCCCTGATCTCTTACAGTTATTTTCACAGAGTCATAGAATGGCTTGGGTAGGAAGGGATCTTAAAGATAATTTAGTTTCTTTCCCTTTCCCTTTCCCTTTCCCTTTCCCTTTCCCTTTCCCTTTCCCTTTCCTTTTCCCTTTCCCTTCTCCTTTCTCTTCCCCTTTCCCACCTTGCCTGTGGTGACCACATCTCTTTTGTACCACTAAATGTCACAAGAGGAAATTAGTCACCATGTGGTTTCTGTGCTCTCTTTCCCTCCCACACTCCCTCAGCCTGAGGAGTTTAGGAGTAACGCTGGTGGTTTGGTGGAAGCGCATTGCAAGTCTTTGGAGACACAAGCAATTCAAAACCAATCAATGCATCTATAAATCCTTGTAAAACTCAGATCCTGAATACCTGGTTACTTTTTCATTATGCGCTGACCCAACAAATGAGGCTGGGGTATTCCTAAGACACTCTTCATTTTTCACTCTGTGCTGTGCTCTGTGTTATTTCTCCATGGCATGCATAAAGGAAAAAAATGTGTCTTGTAAACATTGATCTACTTATTATTCTGCTTGTTTGGATAGTCTTAAAAATGGATATTTATCTACAGTTTAGGTGTCTTAAACACAGACTGGGTACCCAGACATAACACGAATGTGGTCGTACAGAGACCATCCGTGATGGCTGTTTTCAAAGCACTCATATCCCATATCCTAAACCCGATTTTTACCTCCTCCAGGAGCCTACAGTTTAGAGTAACTCCTTTGGGAGCACAGATTTCTGCAAAGTCCACCATGAAAAGCTACCTTTCTTAGGTGTTAACGGTTGGGGCCAACTGTTCTGCTTTTTCAAGGCTGGAAGTAGTAAACTGTAAGGATTTCAGGCAACATATATGTAATGACTGACAGCCGAAATATAGAGACATAAAGAAATGGGTGTCAGGGCTAATGCAGTTCTGCACATCTCCATCACACATTTCAGACATGGGCATTTTTCTTTTTCAGCCTCTGTGTTTTAAAACAAACCAGATTGGGGCCATTGCTGCCTGTAGATTATGGCCCTCGAAGTGATAAACATGCTGTTCCATTGCTATTTGCCCCATGAGATAAACATTTCTGATGGATTTTTCTGACAAAACTGAGAAACCTAATAATCGCAACGTCAGAAAAAAAGTGAAAACTGATTCAGCTTGATCCCCGAAGGACAGGAGAGAGAAAACAGCAATAGGAGATACAGTTCTGTAGGACTGAACTTGTCAAAGCTCTTTTAGACTGCTTTGAATAAGCACATCCGCTTGGTGTAATAAATAAAAGTTTCAGATGGCAATTTGCATGGATTAGGATTGTTAACGTTTATCAATTGCTGGGTTTTAAAGAACTCCCAAATTCTTGATAGGAGTAACTCTTTGTAGTGAAAGATTCATGGTGGGAGTGAAAAAAAATCCGATGAATTTCAAGCTACAGATGAGAGAATGCAAAGCCATCCAGATCTAAACTGAGATACCATTAGTGGTTCCCATAAATCAAATCATGTTTATAGCAGGGATACAGTTGAATTACCATCTGGACTTTTTAACCTCAACATTTATTTCCGAACCCTCCTCCAATATTGAAAGTAAACTTAACCCTTCCTTTCATCTTCAGGACTTTGACCTGGTGCCAGTTCTTATTTTGAAGGAATGATCTGATTTTTGATGGGGACAGAATGTCACACGTGGCATGAGGTTGGAAGGACTGGGAGTTTCTTGCAGAAGACAAAGTCGTAAAAGAAATAAAATATACTCAGTCTTAAATGAGATCAGCTGAATAGAGGGTCAGTGGGAATGAAGTCAGGGGGAGGATAAAGAAAGGAGGGTTCATTTTAATTCAGGTAGAGGACACAGATGGGGTCCAAGGACAGTGTAGCAAAACATGGAACAGTCAAAAGGAACTTCTATTCTCTCAGGATATGTGGGTTTACTGGGAGGTAGATGGGTGATGAAGAGCTGGATCCTGTTTTCATTGGTGTTAATAACAAAACTGTCATTGCCTGTAATAGAACATCCACCTACTTGTTTGCAAGTGAGAACTTTAACCCTTTACTGACAAAACAAATCAAGCTCATATCAAGCAAGTTTTAAAGTTTCAGGAAAAAAAAAATGAAGTTATCTGGGTCCAAGTTTTTTTGGTGTGTGTGTGTTGGGTTTTTTTCTGCTTTTTTTTTTTTTTTGCTTTTTTTTTTCCCCTTCCTTTCAGTCTACCTCTGAACTTCCTGATTCAGTCAAGGAGCTGCCAAAGTAGTTAGTAAAGGATATTGTTGTGCTATTTCCAGCTCAGGAAGTTGTAGACAGGTGGGGGTCAGTCTTTTTTCCCAGGTAAAAAGTGACAGGACGAAAGGAAACAGCCTCAAAGTGCATTGGAGGAGGTTTAGATTGGATATTAGGAAAACTTTCTTCACTGAAAGGGCAGCCAAGCATTGGAACAGGCTGTCCAGGGAAGTGGTGGACTCACCATTCCTGGAAGTACTCAAAAACTGTGTAGAACTGAGTTCTTCCAGTAACAGGTAACAGTGATCCCTATAAAGACGGCATGAGTGAAACCTCACTGTGTGTACGTAGGGCTGTGAGCCAAGTATTTGCACAAATATAGACACATTTGCCACACAGGGTGACTTGTGTAGGGCCTTTGACTGGCTGAAAGGGTGAGATTCAAGTAGGGAAATCATCCTGGGATTATGCCACGTGGCTGGGTGAGTCCCCTGCTGTCCTAGCCTTGGATATCAATCACGATTCTTTTCTTTGAGGGCAGTTTCCCTGAAGAAAATAAATGTCTTCCCACCTCCTCTCCAAAGCTGTTTTTGTAAATGTCTTCGGTGTCATATGTTTCAAAGTGAGCTGAACTTTTTTTATTCAGTCCTTGTTAGACACAACCTCATATTTCACACCCCAGCTGGTGCCAGGATCCTCTTGGTCTACTGGCGACATTACTGCCATTTCCTATCTCTCCCCTTCCTGAATTTACCTAACCCAGGGCTCTGGCCTTTTGTTGAAATGATTTTCTGCCTTCCGGCCCTGCGTGCCGTGTGTCAGATTATGTGCAAAAGGTCTCAACCCACTTCCCCTGGGTTTAGACACAGGATGAGGAAATGAAGAAGAGTGAAGTTACTGATTTCGTTTTGGAGGTCAAGGTGGGTCTTCTCGGGGTAGAACTGGAGTCTGAAGAGCAAATGCTGCCATTTGTTATCCATATTTTGTCAAACAAACAAGAAACCCCAACAATTATTCATGCCAAGTCGGAAATACTTCTCAAAACAGCTGACAAAAGAGAACAGGAGGACAATAGGTGGATGGTGAGATTATATATATACACTTATATATATATAGCCCAGACACAGACATCCAGGTTTGTTGGAAACAGTCTGAAGACACAAGGAGCAGTCTGACAATCATCTCTGGACTGCTCAAGTGGGCAGACTGCCTTGTCTGCTCAGTAATTCTCTGATAGCACTGTGCAGTCTGATTAACCCACACTGGAAACCTGTAACATCAAAAGGTTGTCTGAAACCCTGCCAGGAGAATGTTTCCCAGTTCTAGGGAATCCCAAAATTTGCCCTGTACAGGAGTGCACAGCCTCCAAGCCAGCAGCCTGAGGCCATGCTGAAAGCAGAGGCAGAAGAAAACATCAGTGCCAGCCTTGTCCTCCTCTGCTGGGGAGAGGATGTACCCTCACGTGTGCTGCTGGGACAGGACCTGAGTGGCCTCCTCAGGGTGAGCAGGGTGCTGCTCAGAGCTGCTGAGGACAGCCAGCCCATGCCAGGGAGGAAGAGCCACATCACGGTGTGCAATGAGACCCATGGGCATCTCCCTCTCCTGATGATTTGGGCAGCAGGTCTTGGTTTCCTGGGTGAGCTGCAGACTGAGCACATCCTCCTGCCTTCCTCCCTGTGCCACTGACTGGCAGTGTCACACTGTCACCGTGCCCCTTGCGCAGATCTGGTGGCAGTCCAGGAATGTACAGCCCAACCTGCCTGCTCCAAATCTGCTGGTTTCCTCACGGATCTGTGCAACAGCACTGGAGGGGGAGGAAAAACAAACAAAGAAGCAAACAGACGGAAAGGCAGAAATCCAAAAGCACTTCCTCTCCCTCCGCAGGTTGCTGGTTGTACCTAGAGCTCTGGCTGGTTTATGTATGCATTCAGAGTAAGTTCTCTGAGGAGTATCCTGCAGTCATTTCTCAGCGAGTGTGAACAAACTCATTAACAGCTCCTTTACTGGAATGATAAGTTGTTTCTTAATGAAGGGAAAAATAAATACCCTTGCTAACCCAGGCTCCATCACTAGAAGTCACACATCATTCTTAAAGACTCCTTATTTTCCACCAGAGACATTTGTGTACAGCCCTTAGACAAAATGAAAGAGCTTGTTTCTCTTTCTTAGACGCTCTTTTAGATGCTCAAACTGCACAGCATTTCTTAGATGCTTTCCAGAGTTTTATCCCAGATGTGAGCACCTTGTGCTTAATAAGAAAAAAAATAATGATCTCAAACACCACCCATTTTGAGAAGGCCAGGTTTGTAGCACTTAAAACATGGGACTGGGGCCCAAGAGATTTGGGATCTATTCCAAGCTCTACCATTGACCTGCTATGTAGTGTTACTTGTAAGGAACTCACTTAAGCTCATTGTGTTTCAATGTGCCCATTTGTGAAATTGAGATAATAATGCCAAGCTCACAAGGGGGCTGTAAAGGTTAATTAAATAGAGTTTTTAGGTGATTTCCCTTCTTTGGATGAAAATCATGATAGATGTATTGTTTATTAATGAAATTAGTGCAAAGATCACAACTGAATTTTTGCAGTGAAAAAGTAAGTGGTGATTTTGTTTGTGTGTGTAAAAAATGCCAATGTATAACCAATGTATAATTTTTCTCTTCTTCTTTTTTTTTTTTTTTTTTTTTAAGCTATATTGGTTCAGTTTAAACTTCAAAAACCCAGGAATGTTTTGCAAATTTTTTTAGGTCAATTTTGGCATGTAACTACATGATGATGCCTGTACTAGCAACTAGAACTACTAGGGATCACGATGGGAAGGATTGTGAAAACAAAAACGAAAACAAAAAAACCCCACAGCATTTAAATAATACTTCAGATGCTCACATGCTTCACGGTATAAAAATGCAAGGGCATTCATGTCAGCAGAATTTGTTAATACCTTTGTAAGACTTGATGCTAGCTGTTTTCAAATGTAGAAGTTTGTTTTCTCTTTCATCCAGACTAATATTTGTGATTCCACGTTTAGAAATTGCACAGAATTCTAGAAAATGAAATTATAATATACCCAGGAAAACAATAATAAAAGTAATAAATTAAACCTCATGTTTCTTATGCTTTCCAGTTTTCAGTGTTCACTTCTACTGGAATTGAATCAGCAATCAAGTAGTTTGATTGCATGATTTGATGCAGATCAGTCTCTGCAGGAGCGGATGGGATATGCTCTGCCCTCCTACCCCTCATCTATGTGGACTTGGGAACCTTTCTTAAGTCTGGTCACAACACACACTTGCATCTTTTCAGACACTAAACCAGCTCCTGTCCCTCGTGCAAGGCACTTGGTGAGAATTTTTACTTTCATGTCAGTGGAAGGAATAGGGTGGATTATTGTTATTTTTGTTACCCTTGGAGCCCTTGCCTCACCCTCATGAAGAACACCTCAAGAAATTGCAAGACAACAGGAGAAGAAATGTTAAGCCCAGCTCCTGTGAGACTTGCTTACATCAAAGCTTGAGTTTGGGCTGAAGATTTAAATGCTCTCCCTCTGTCACTGGACGAGGTGACCTACCCCATAGTCAGAGAAATTCCACATGAAGAAGAGCTATTAAGTTATCTTGTCCATCTCCCCCCTTTGGCACAAGATTGAGGGTGACAGGGGTTCTGGCAGTGGGCTGTGCACAACCCATGACAGAGGCTGCACAAAATATGAATCATGTTGTACTTAAAAGGCCCAGATGAGTTTACTCTGGGCTCCTCACCCTTCCTTGCAGCTCATGGGAAGGGAGTCCTGGAACTTAAACCAATTGACGAAAAAGAGACTGAATCAAGCCCTGAAAACAATAGATTTAACCCTGTGAACTCCATTGCTCTATTCACAGCTAGTGATTCTCATGCCATTTTTGCCACTGAGAGATTCCCCCAGGATGCTGTTTTTAAATGAAATAAAACCTACCCACTGTGTAAATCTAACATCAGTTTGTGGTTTCCCTCGTTCAAACTTCTGGGATGGCTGAGCGAGTCTCAGATGTGAAATCAACTCACTGCAGAATGGAGGGCTCTGTAACTGGAAAAGAAAACCTGCAAATACAAAGAAAAATCAGTGGTTTTGATAGCATTAAGGCAAATAGCATCTTCATATTTTGTTATTGTGTGAAGAGTCCTCCTCCACTTATTTCCAGACACTCTGTGTGGGCATACATGGAGATATTCCATTTGACCATTAGATGTTGCTAGATTAAGATTTTACATATGACTTCTGAGCACTCATCTTTTATCCCTTGTCCTTCAAAAGATGCAGAATTAAAATTTGCACCCTGAACACTGTCTTCTTCCCTGTGCTTGAATGGCTTTTCTGGTGCCTGAGTTGTGCCAGTGACACTGAAGAACTTCAGCTGAGGGCTCAGCTGATCATCCTGGGGAGGAAAAAAATGAAGAAAATCCACAACCAACAAATCTGGTGCATTTTATTGAGTTCATAGAAAGGATTCATACGCTGGTTTGGCTTGGAAAGGGCCCTGAAGGATCATTTAGTTCCAACCCCCTGCTGTGGGCAGGGACACCTTCCACTGGACCAGGCTGCTCAATGCTCCATCCAACCTGACCTTGAACACTGCCAGGGTTGGGGCATTCACAACTTCTCTGGGAAAACTGTGCCAGGGCCTCACCACCTTCACAGTAAAGTTATGGAGAGTCACATGGACTTAAGCTTTTTGCACAGGTGAGGCCAAAATTCTGGCTGCCTTTCACATATGCCAGGGCATGTTGGTGCATGTAGGTATGTATTACTGTAATCACCTTCTGTGCTTCTAAAAAGAAGTTCACAGAGCTGCTGACATGATTTGCTCTGAGTCGAGATTTGGAGAGTGTCAGCTGGGAGAGCATTTTCCTTTGGAAATGAAACAGTAAAAAATAAATGCATTTGGTCATTTCACTAAATTCTGGGATGTAAAGCAGGTTTCCCCAGCAAGAACAAGAAGAAGCTGTGCTCACTCTGGCAGTAAAGACTGAAAAAAAGTGGCAATCAGTCTTAGTGGGGTTTGAGCGGTGCTTATTAATTTGAATTTACATTTCTTCTATGGAAACAGGGGGTTTCTAAAGTGACCTGAATTACTGTGAGCTGACAGTTGCTGTGCTCACAGACCTTCAACACACTGCACGCAGGGCAAGAGTTTCCTTCCCACTCTTTGACATTCTCTGTTCAGAAGATTTTTTATTTTAACCCCAGTCCTAATTGCCCTTCAGTATCAAAATTAATTGTGTTTTCTGCTAAAAGGCCAGTGCAGTTTAAGGTTACTCCAGGGTCCCAGCAGCCGATGCATCTTCTGTAAATGGCTTGATTGCCGTCTGTGGAGAGGAGTGCTGGGAGAGATTTGCTTGACCGAGGCTATACATTACAGTCCAATTAGTGTGGAGATCACTACATGAGTCTTTAACTTTATCTAGGAACTGTCGGAATCTCTAATGCTGGGAGCAGGGAGAGGAAGAAGGATGCAGAGCCCACCTGGGCAGCCACACAGAGACCACGTCTCTTCCTGGCTGCCCTCTCACTGTCTTGCAGGCAGCAGAGGGAGCAGTTGGAGGATGGAAATACTCAGTGAGCAGCGCTTCTCATCCTACAGGTACTTTTATCCCTTTTTTCTCCCTTTATTTCTTTGCTGCTTTACTGATATATTAGTGTATGGATTTGATTTTGATTCTCTTTTTTTTTTTTTTTCCCCTCTTCTTGAGACAGCTCGTCTGAGGTCTGGATTCATTTAATGTAACCTGAGGCAGTGGGGCTGAAGTGGATGGGAATCTGCTAGCCCTGGGTCCTCTGGGCTGACAGAGAAAGAACAACACATCCAGATATTAAATTAAATTCCCACAATGATTTTAGAGATGGTTTTCTCCCTGGCACTGTCCCTCTGTCCTACAGCCAGGTCTCCAAACTCAGGTGTTTCATTTAAGTATTCAAAAGTGAGCAAGAGTTAGACTTTTTATTGCTCTGTGCAAGAACTCAGGAGCTCCTGTTCTGCTCAGGGTGAAGTCAAGCAAAAAATATAGGTCAGTAGCAGAAAAGGCCAATTCTAACATTAAATGCTCTTTGCAGATCATAGAGTAGATCTAGAAGACAGGCAGTACTAGTTAACTCCCGTGAGCTGAAATTACTCCTGTTTGGATCTGCTAGGATGAGTGGAGATTTAAAAATAAAATAATAACTATGAATGGTAATCAACTGAAACCATCTCAGTGTAGTTTTGAAGGGAATGGGGCCTTACAGTCCACATTAACCACACACTGTGCAAACACTGGCACACAAATGTGATGAAAAATGGGTCCAAAATATTCTTATCCCTACGATTTTGTTCATACAAGTTCAGCCTGCAAGTTAGATAATCTCAACCTATATGTTGTGCACGATTGTTACAAAAAACTCTAATGAAACACCAGCTTCTGCCTTATCAGATGCATACGGAGCATCTGGAATTAATTTTTGGTTGGTCTGTGGCTCAAGTCATCAGGCTTCTTGTTTGCATATCTAGGCCTCATGTCTTCCAAAAAATCTTCTAAAAGTGGCTGGAACAACCAGTATTAAACAAGACTATTAAGGAATGTTGTAAAAGTTTGAAAGCTAATGAAAAGAAGAATGCCAAGTCCCTGACATTTTTCACATCTCCACCCTTTATTTTTCAGCTAGCTTTAAAGCTTAATGTCTTATTTTCTGAGTCAGCCTCCAAACCAGGGAATGAAGAGGCAGCTGCAAAAGTGGGAAAAACATGGGGAAAAAAAGTTGTTATTTGACACCATCTCACAGAAGTTCCAGAACAGTGAACTTTCTGTAACAGCTCCACTTCTCATTACAATCTCATTTGACACTGGAGCAATTATGACTAAAACAACAACACCAAAAAATCTCTACATGAGTATTTCAGCATTTGGGGGATTACAGAGCGCCATAATATGTTAGACAGCACACGCCTTCTTTAATTTCTTTTTGTGCTGTGCTAAAGATATTAGTGTCAGTAACACAATGATGGTATCCATCAAGCTGGATCTCTGCTCCTCTCATTTCTGTGCACTGCAGAAACACCTCCAGGATCTGGGACACAGCCACAGACCTCAGCCCTTCCCCTCAGCCCTGTTTTACCTGCTGGGTTCACATACTTAGGATTCCACTCACCACCAGCTCTCCTGCACGGTTCACAACAGATCTTGTATCAGCGTGCAGCGGTGTGTTTGCACAACTCAGAGATAAGGGAGTCTCTCTCTCTCTCTCAGAGGCATTTTAGATTAAATAAAGCTGGTAATGGGATGAGAGCTGAGTCTCTCATCCACTGTTCTAAAGGTTCTTTAAAATGACACTGGGTTGAGGCTCCAGCTGGCTCAAGTAGAATAGCCATACTGAACAGCAGCTTTTTCTAGTGGTCAACAAAGCTGTGGATTGCTCAAGGTAGAAGCAAATAACATTCACCTAATGAACCTATGAAATTAAACATTTAAGAAGAAACAATATTCACATCATAATTATATAATAAGGTTTCTCACCACAAAATACTGTGGTATGAATAAAAGGAAAAAAAAATATTTGTGTGAGGGACAAAAATGAGGTGGATTTCTCACTTTTCAGATACATGCAAATTGTGGCTAAATTCTGTGGTATTCAAATTAACAACAGGTAATTCCTGCTATGTGGATTTCTCATCATTTAACCTTTATACAGCTGTAAAAAGAAAATTAACTGCTATTAAAGACAGAAAATAAACTCTTTTTCACAGCAATATAGCATGTTATTTCTAAGAACCAAGGTTAGTAGAAATGTAAGGCTGTAAAAAAAAAAATTCCCTTCTTATATGGGCCTTTCAGACCTGACCACAAGTGAATTCTTGCTCATTTTTGGAAAATCCTGAGCCAGCTAGTCTCTGATATAGGACACTGAAAATCGAGGGCTTTAGTATGATCTCTAATATGTCATAAGAACATAAAAAATAATTACAAATTGCTCTAATTTAATTCTTATTTGTGGCTGCAGCATTGCCAACCTCTCTGCCTTAACAAGGAGGTTGTGAGGTTTGCAAGGACTTCAAAGGAAAATTCTGCATGTCAGAAAGTTATGAAACAAAGGCGAAGTGGAAATATAAAGTCAAAATGAAACCCTCCATCTTTCTGTCAAACTGAAACAATAAATAATAATGGCATCTTGCATTTATATAGTGGTTTTCATCCAGAAAGCCTGAAAAGCTCTTTGGAAACTTTACAAACTACTGTGGAGGAATAGGAATGATTTCATACACTGACCTATTGAAGGCTCCCACTTCTGTAAACAGTTACAGTCTACAGCCACATTACACCTCAGTCTGGGACAGGTAGAGACTGATCTTGAGAGATATTGGATGGATCTGTAGTTAGTCAGAGTAAATCTTCAAAGTCCTGTGGGAATTTACTCTGCTGACAGTTATTGTTTCTCATGATCAGGCACTTGGTAAAGAAATAAAATTACAGGTAGATGAAATAGCTGCTGATCCTAGTCTGTGAAATATGGCAATAGCAGCCAGAGCTTTACAATTAAAATCCCTGGTAATTCATCAATCGTGGGATGGTAAACATACTCATTTTAAGGAGTCCAATCCTCTGTCCAGCCATTCCTCATTGTTATCATACACCTGACATCCTCTCTTTCTTATTTTAATCTCTCTGTGTATATAGAAAAGGTGTTTTAAGAGCTAGTTGAAAGCAAAACAAACCTCTCAGATTTACGTCTCTGCCATGTTCAATTGTCAGGCAAAGCACGGAAGAAAATAAACCCAAAGAATGAGTAATTAGTAAGCTCAGGAAACTTGATTAAGCTTTCCATTTCTATCATATGTTTCACTTAAAAAAAATCGCACCAGAAACTCGAGAAGTCTGTTGGATATTAAGAGATGGCATAGACTTCCAGATCCTCAATGGAGGAAAATTCTTGCTGATTTTCATGGTCTTTTTGTTCCAAGAAGGATCACATAATTTTGGCTCTTGAATAATATTTCTATAACTAGCAGTCGGCTCAGGAATTCCCTGTATGTGAATGTATTTCTCTATCAGCTGGTGCAATGTGTTTCTGCACTGGAACACCACTCTGAAAGCATCCAGCCAGCACCTCCTAATGGTGGCAGCAAAAGGAAGAGGAATGAAACAGGAAAAACAGTTCCAGGAACAACTGAGTAAGAAATTGCTTTCAGATTTGTGTGTCTTCATTTCACTGGCCTGTAGCAGGTAATTTTGAGGGGCTTTCATGTTGTGGATGTGATTCCTGCCTAAGCTTGACCTCGTGTCTTCAACAGATTTCAAAGAATATACTGGAATTTGACATGGGGGATTGTTCTGCTTTCCCAGTCTCTGTCATCCCCCCGAGTGAGCAGCCACAGGAATGTTTGGAAAGTTCCCCTGTTCCCTTTCCATCCCTGTCCTAGTTGGTCTATTTGCCCTGAGACCAAAATTTGTGGTATCCAGACAAACTGATGCTTCATCACGCTGCCAAGGTGAGCAATGGTACCACAGCTCATGGTCTGCAGCCTTTTTTACCCCATGCTCCCCTGGCTGATGAGTTTGGACACATGGGGAAAAGGAGAAGGAACGTGAACCACCCTAAGCAGTGGCCACAGCAATGAGTAAACATGATAAAGCCCTAAGGATCAACCTCTCCTATCAACACGTGGCAGAAGAGCACATAAATACTGTGCAGCTCAAGAAGGAAATGTTGAACCAAAGGCAGTTCCCCAGACTTCATCTGAGAAATAGTTCTCTCCTCTCTGGAGAATTTAGCACCAAATGAAGGCGAGACAGGGACAGTGTGTCTGCATTTATTTAAACTGTTCTCTGTAACAAGTATTCTATAGGAATAGGAAATTGTGGAGAAAAGTCTGGAGGCTTCTCAATATCAGTGGTTTTTTAAGACTATTAGGAATGTATTTTTATGCCCTCTAAGTTTTTCTCAAGTCAGAATATTCTCTTGAGAGACTGGAAATTTCAGATCAGAGCTGTAAACTCAATCTCTGGATCAGTAATTCCCATTTATATCATGAAACACTCAAGAAAAAGCCTGATAGCTACATTTTGTTACAAACATGAGCTATTTAGGCATCCTGATTGACAACCTAAATTTTGCACATTAAATGATGGGATCTCTGGCTTCACAAAAGTATTCTTCCAGGCGGTAGAAATAGTGTTGAGTATTGTGAAAAAAAAAAAACAAACAACCCAACCTTTATGTTAAATCAGTCATTTCAAGGTTACATGCCATTAATTTGAATCTCATTGATGGTGTTACTGGTCTTCCAGGTGGTTACTGGGGAAGCTTGGGTAATTCATTGCACAAAAGCTGGTTTGCTGGTGGTATATAGGTTGATATGTTCAAAGGCACTCAGGGTTGCCACAGGACAAACTTTTGTTAAAAGTAAGTGAACGTCAGATGCTTACTTCTTCACGCTTCTGAAAACCTCCTGCTGTTTTTGCTTCTTGAACATGAGAAGAAGGTTGTCCAGAGCAGCTATTATGGGCTACTTATATCAAATCCTTCATATTGCTGGTGACTGGGAGCCCCCAAGAGTTCTTGTCCCACATTTTGCCTGGCAATTAAATAGGCCGAGATATAATTTGCGCCCCATATTCTCAGTGTTGAAGGCAGTAGGTTTCTTCATTTTTAGCCTAACTCTTCTGTCACCTTCACCAGTTTCACATTATTTATGTTAACTCCATGGCCTAGGGGTGGGAGGGAGAGGGGAATTATTCCTAATTTACTGAAAGTGAGAGAAGAATCAGTCACTTCTTTCTTTAAATTTCTGTGGAGGATTGTTAATCAAAGTTAAAACAAATCTGTGTTCCAACGCAGAGGTGGGCGAGGAAATGTGTGCCTAACACATATGCACTTTGGGGCTCCTGCAGAAGGAAACAGAGTTCTGGAAACTGTTGTGAGAAAAACATTAAAGACACCAGACTCGACGCTATGCCACGGACTGGAAATGAGGCTTCAGACAATATCCAGCTATGTTTGAACCTACTTGAAGTGTTGAGTTTATTCTCCAACCTGCGATGCACGACGTAAATTATCTCCCTTTCTTATTTGCCTCACGTTTAAGAAGAGCCTGGCCTGGAGCAGGACAATGACTTAAAGTAAGAGCCAGGCAGAGAATACATCAGGAATTCGACCTGCAGGCCTATGAAATGCAGTGTCATCATAACCCAAAGGGTGTATCATTAGTCACTGAAGGAAGGAAGTGCAAGCATGCCCGGAGAAATCAATAGAAGGTCCTTGTCTAGTAACATGAAGAGAACAGCACCAATGTTTATGTCTTTGCCCTTCACATACTTTGCTCTTCCTTCCTCTCCAGTCATCTTTTCACTTTATCCAGAATTTCATTTTCCTGATTGCTGAGTACAAACGGACAAACGTTAGTAACCAGGATTCAGGCTGCAATCCAGTCTTTTCTCTGAAAAATATTTTTAAAAATGTCCATCAGGCCCAGTGTTTCTGTATGGCGGTTATCTGATTTGGCTCCTGCTAACTAAAAACATATGCAACTGGTTATCTCCATCAACACAGTTTAATTCAGCTCTGGTCCGTATTAGTGTGTTTTTCTGCAACTGATGTCTCTTAGTGCCATGGGTGAACTGTTACTGTTAAAATCATGTTTAAATATGAAGATCAAACAAATGGTCCAAAGGTTTCTAGCATCTAAAGATTCATTAAGCAATACAAAAATACTTTGCCATGTTTTAGTCAAATCTAATAACTCTTCCCCAAAATATCATGCTTTCAATAAATACTTAGCCATCTTTTAATTAAATGTATTAACTCTTCTCTAAAATATTATGCTTCCAATAACTGAGGACCCAGAATAATTATGTATTTTAGAGTTTTTCTAGAATATTAGGTAGTAATTAAAAATTGTCAAGGTTCCTTTTAATTCCATACTCCTGCACTTGACCTGTTCTTTTTTATGCCTCAGATTTCCCATCCATAAAATGAGCAAAACAGTAGCAATGTGCATCCCAGAGAAGGTACAAAGCACCACTCATTACTGTCAGGAAAATGCTCTGAAATTATTCAGCTGTATTCATAGCAAAAACCCAACGAATTAACAAAATATGTTCAGGCAATGCACATTTGTCGGCTTCCATGAGAAAACTGTGAAGTGTTATGAATAATGTGGCTCGTTGGTGGCTGTTTGCTCTAACAATCCTGATTTGTACATTACATGAAGGCAGAGGAATCTTTTCATGCTCAGTTTGACCCTTCCTCACACTGCCCCTGATTTCTTTCTTTTCTGGCCCTTGACAGGAGTACAAAATGCACATCAAGGACGAAAATAACTTTTTAGACTAAGATAACATTTGTATTATTAGAAGAGGTTAGGGTGTGCCTGAGAGGGCAGGAGGTAAATCTGCTGAACAGTCTAAAAGCTTTATTTATGGAAATGTCCTTTTTGAAAAGAGGGGAAAGGAGGAATATTACTAATAATGTTAAAAACTCTCCAAGATCTCAAATCAGCCAAGCTGTACATGAGCCTACACATGCATACATGCTTTAGAACAAAATTTGTTTTTAGTATACAGACCTCTGACCCTGGACCAGTTTCCCAGCTAGAGCAAGTCAGCTTCAGTATATGAAATTTGATTGAATTAACATCAGTTTACCCCACCTGAGGGCTGTGACCGAGTCTCATTATTCCATCAGGAAAATCAGAAGTACCTTATACAATACTGAACAGAGTTGTCTCCTACAGGAAGAAGCAAAGTATCTTTTCTGACAAATTTAAGAGCTTCTGACACATCTGTCTCTCTAGTCCTTTACCCAGTGACCCACTTGCCTGGGGAAAACACTGAAATCAACCTTTGCAAGGTCAGCTGAACTCCTCAGCGCTTCCTGAAGGAAACCACACTCTGAAGGAAACCAAGAATCCTCTCAGCTGTTGTCAAGAAATTAAAAAAATACCCAAACACAACACCCTGAACATTCTTGTGTGATTTAGGAACCAACATATCCGTTCCCCCCCCTGCCCCCCCCACCAGATTTTAGTCATTTGAGCACTTAACCTCAATCTGCTAACCAGCTTTGTGAGAATTCTCACAGTTTGTGTGACTTGGCCCCTTGGAGGAGAGAATGCAGGCTGCTCAGTCCTATTCCCTGATGATTTCTGAGAATATGACTGCTGCCCTCTCAAAGCACAAATTGTATGAAAATACAGAATTGGCTGCTGTTCCCTGTTTGGAGGATAAGAGTGCACTTTGCAGGGACAAAGGCCAGACTGAGAGAACAACACAAGAAATCAAAACAAAAACTCCCCCTGAATGTATTTATAAAAGCCAGTCTTAGTCTGCTCCTCAGAGCCTGCTCCCACCTCCAGGAGTGGATCTGGCACCCAAAGGGACAGAAGCCCTGAAATTCTGAATATTGGGATGGTCCCTCACCTGCATTTTTCCTCTCAAAGGAGACTGAATTTAAGATCAGGAAAGCTGAACTCCTTCCATATCTAAGGGGATTCAGTTGCTGACAGCTGGAAAAGCCAAATTAATAAATAAACAAGGCATCATTTGAGAGGGGTTTTTTTCCATCATATTTTATAGCCACATAAAAATATTATAGTAAAATATAACTTTTCTCTCACAACAGAGAGCTTGGGCTGCCTCCTTTAAATATACACTTCAAACACACTGGAAGCTTTGCACAGTTGATATATAATTTTATTTGAATAATAATATTATTTTTTATCACAGATATGCCACCATGGCTTATTTTTAACATAGTGATATCACCCTAACACTGAGATCAGTTTGCAGAACATCCTACTGAGCAGTAGAGGTGAACTTGCTCCATAATAAATAGAAAAATTCAAACCCTTTAAACAGTATTATAGGAATGCAAAACAGAGAAACTGTTTGATGCCTGCAGGACAGCAACAATGTACTTTTATGAAAAAGAAAAAACTTATGTACCTTGCTTAGGAGCAGAATTTCTTTATTCTAGTGAATGCTAAATTTCTCGTGGATATATGGACTATGTATATGTGTTCTTTCTGCAGCCAGCCAACCCTTTAATGACAACAATGACATAAATCTTCTCATATTTGAAAAAGATCCTCATGGCAATTGGAAATACGGAGCAAAATATTCAACTAGAATAACGCACATTGCCCACATACAAGGTATCTCACACTTTTACATGTCAGTTTTATTAATAATTTGAATTTATTATGACATTTTAGGCATACTATAAAAACATTAGCATCTGTTGGGTTTGCCCCAAAGTAATTGCAGCTGGAAAGACAAATAATGAATAAATTAACTGGTCAATCTGGTTGACCCCTGGATTTTTCAGTTTTCCAGCAAGTCCAAAAAACACAAATGTTTTATGGAGATGAAAATGTCTTTTAAGGATATATTTCCAGCATGTCAAAAGAAAACAAAACCATTTCAAATCAAATAATAAGTTTCTGTGGATAGACAGTGAACCAGGATCCAGTTGTGGCTTTAGCATATTTTAGTGGTTTGAATTGAAAAAAAAAAAAAAAAAAGAGAGAAAAAAAAAAACAGAAAAAAAAACAGGAACACGCCATCTGTGAAAGATTAATATTGGAATAATCTACTAAATATTTGAGATGGGTTTTTAGGTATGAATGACTGAGCCTGGTAGGGACAAATTCTTCCCATGTCTTTTTTTGGTTCTCCTTTCACGAGTTCCTGCTAAAATTTCTCCAAACCCTGCTATCAGTGTAAAAAAGCGGGAGATCCCCATAGCCAAGTGATGAGGCTGCTCCAAGACTCACAGTTCAATGTTATTTTTTTGGTTGGGGGCTCTTTCTTTTTTTTTTTCTAATAAACTATCCCCCAAAGCCTATCTACCTAAAGAGTATTATCTGCTTAATTTCCTGCAGGCTTCGATGCAGAAGCAGGTCAGTTGGTTTAATTATCAGCTATGGAGACGTGAAGGAACTTGAAATTCAATTGAAATATACAACGGCTCTTTTTCTCCTGGCTTCCTTTGCATTAGCAAAAATACCTGTTCAAAGCACAGATTGACTCAGCTGTGACTTAGAGAAAGATAAGATTGTGTGGCAGGAAAGTCATAATGCTATTATTGTCCACTGGACAGAGCATATTTGCACGGTGATTAGTGATGGCTAATACAGTGAAATGCTATACATGGGGAAGCAGGCAGGAATTTACCTCCTGACTATCAATTCTCTTTTTGGGTTTAAAATGTAGTCCTACTCCCTCTATCTATATCACGCTGTCCATTAAGTGCCAGACAGACCCAGAAATGCCTTATGAATTTTGGAGTCCTAAATCCATATGACACTATTCAGCCAATGGACTCTCCCTCGCCGTGACAGAAAGGCACGCAACACTTCCCCCAGTGATTGGATCCCTTGCTTGGAGTTTTTTTGGCAGAGAAGGGAAAAGCTTTTTCTTTTAGAATAGGCTTTTTCCTTGCCCTAGATAAAGTGTGAGGAAGGCTAAATAAGCAATAGTAGGTTGCCATGCCTTCCAAGTTCACGTCTTTTCTTTTTCTTTCCCCCGTTTTTCTTCTGTGTAATTCTGGGAGTTAGTATTGGCAAGTCTTTATTCAGAGATAGGCATGTAGAGGGAGCATTCAGAAGGAAGGAAATCCAATTAATTTTGTTAGAAATCCAATAGTCTCCCAGTGAACACAGACTTCCACCACAAATCTGCAAGTTTATAGAGCCTTTAAGGTACTTGGAGCATCCACTCGGCTGAAAGACAGAGGCTGGGCTCAGTGTGGATAGAGTGATATCTGTAATATCCCATAGAAATCCATTGAGAACACTTAGGAAAGCACAATATCCTTTAAATGTAACCTTGATAATGAAAGGAAAGGGCTCCTGTTCCTAAATAAAAAAACAACAAGCCCCGACAGGTCAGAATTGATACCAGCACTTGCTGCTGCCTGAAACTCCTGCCGTGCACTGAATGCTGCAAAAGTGTCTATTATTTTTAACTGTTGGGTTATTGTCCATCTTTAAGGATGGGGAAATTTTAGGAGTGCAATTAATAATAATAATAAAAGAAAAAAAAATGTGAGCGCTATGGCAGACCTCTAGATAAAATACCTAAGGGGCAGGGATGAGCAGACAAAGGAAGCCAAAAGTAAAAAGCAGGTATGGGAGGCTTGTTTTGGAGAGAGCAGCTCAGAAACCCCTGAACCAAGGGTTCTTTATATATAGCACCACATTGAGTGACAAAATGGTAGCTGTCATAATGTGCCAGTTAACATGTCCAATATGAGCCGATCGTTTAGCGTCCCCCGGGATTAGAAGACAGAAACATGACAAAGAACAAAGAACTCGGATCAATAATGCTTGGGGAAATAAGACAGAGAAGGTTATTTACTCTGCATTGATCCGTTGCTGCAGCCGCGTAAACTTGGCCTGTTTTTCTTTTGTTAACCTTTAAGCTTGAGTATACTCACAAGCAACTAGGGAGCCAACTAACAGGTGTAGATTAAGGATCGAAGGAGGTCATCGTACCTCTGTCACCACTAGGCACCCATGTAACAACATCCCTGAAGAAATTTAAACATCAATAGCTATAATAAGGGCAAATTTATCAAGCTTGGCCTACTTTTGCTGGGAGTCTGGCTGTGTCCAGTCAGTTTGCCCTTGCTAAAGCTCAATTGATTTGGACATTCTTTTACTAGAGTTGATTATCAATTGTGACACAACAAATTTGTTAGCTTCCAAAGCACTGGAGTTGTTGTTGCCATTGGAGCCTCTGAAGTGAAAACACCTGGCCGCGCTCAAGTTTTACTATTGCTGAGGAGAAATAAAAACTGGGGGAAAAAAAAAGAAAGAAAAGAATAGACAAGGGGAAGAAGAGAAAAGCAGAGAAACCCTTTGGTGATCTCTCTGTAAATGCTGGTTGCATTGGAGATACCTGTAAGTGTGCAGCTGGAACATCTGGATTGTCTTCTTTGGAAAATTAGGAGCATGAGGAAATATCAACTTGAAGGAAACTGTTTGCAGCAGGAAAAGTCCAGACAGCTGTTAGCTATTCATTTTTTATGTTTTATGATTTGTCACCCAAGTCATATGGAATCATTCCTGCTCCCTCTGTGGATGACAGACTCTTGAAACCAAGCAGTAATGAATCCCGTATGATGGGCAGCAGTATTCTTTAAGCATGCCTATTCAAAAGAAATAATCATTCTTGCCGAACTCCATGGAACTTGTTAAATGTGAAAATCCATTCACTGATGCTCAGGAGCTGTAGTTAATTAGGCTAAGTGGATATTTTGTGTAGAAACATGATGGGATGGAATTTGTTTGTTTTAAATACTGACCTTTTATTTTTCAGTTTAATGGTAAATGTTTCATGTTGTGCCAATAGTATTAGCAGTACATTAAAAATGTAATTCTGGAAATATTTATCTTATTTAGTTTACTTCAAAATCAAAAGGATGATTAGAACACTATAAAATTGTAACAGATTTTCTATTTTTCTGGATCAAAGTATATGCTGCTTGCCATTCTATATAACATTTTGATTTGTGTATCATAGCATAAAACAAACAAATTATATAAAAGGGAAAGACCTCATAATTAAAAGTTGAAAACCACTCAAAAAATCTGAAAAGAAAAATATAATATTATATGGTAGCCTTTCTAGAACAGACATTTTAACCAGAATTTTGGGATTGAAGCAGTGGTCTACCTGTAATATTTACTTTAGTATTCTGGCTTTTGATCAACATTTTATAATACCTCTGCAGCATGAGCACCCATATATTTCCAGTGCAAGGGCACAAAATCAGTTCACCACGAACACAGACATCTGAAAATGAGTTGCATTAGTTGTTTTGCTGATCAGCACCCATTGCTGCCTGATCGTTTAGGTGAATAAACTTATGGACATGGCTCTACTCCTTGTTTACTGTCCTGTAGTGTTTTTGGTCACTGATGGCACTCAGACATTGACTGGTAAAACTGTGGCTCAGCTCAGATTTTTACAATAGATTCTAGAAAGTAACCCCCTACTTTACACTTTCCATCGCAGCTTGATTTCCTACAGCAGAGATGCACTTGGTTGGGATAACCTTTCTCCCATTAATGTGGCAATCAGAGAACTCTGAATTTAATTTAAGGCATGTTGTGTGTTTCTTTTTGTTTATCTATAATTATGTGGCACAAAGAATGAACCTACTGACAAAGGAAATCAGATCCTGCTTCCCTCCTAGAGATGGGAATCTGTTGTTTGCATCTCTTGGCATGCAAAGTTTCAGCTTGTGACCCTTGCCCCATCACCCGTAAAAGTGTCACCACACTTTCTAAGAGCATTTAAGGCATTTAAGTGCATGGGAGGGAGAAGGCAGCAACTTTTAGGGCATCAGAAATGACAGTAATGTGCACTGGAACTGTCTGCACAAGCAGTGTGCACTGAGGCAGTTGTATTAGATCAATCTGTGCCAGAAGAGAAGCCACTGACAGTTTATTTCTGAGTTGGAGAATGAGCTGCAAAGTGCACAGTCTTCCATAGGATAAATGGAGAGCAGCTCAGTTTGGTCCTCACCAAAACTTCCTACCAGGCAGTGGCTATTCAGAGCTCAATGTGAAATGAGTTAGGGCTCTCTCAGCCCTGCCAGGGCGATAAAAAACAGCACCCTGGTTAGCAATAATCAGCATCCTTGGCCGAGGGTCTATGGATTGAGTGAGCATGGAGAATGAATTACCCTCTCTCCACAAGATGTGGTCCCTCCAGGTCAGGGCTCAGGTGAGAGGAAAAAAGTGTTATGGAGCTGCTTTGATTTACAGCTGAGGAACTGGTCTTAATGGCTTGGTGGGGCTTTGAAGGTGCTTATCTGCACTGGGAGCCTGGGGAGCAGACCTGCCTTGCAGAGACCATCCCATGGAAATACCACGGAAAAGGGGGCCTGGAGCCCACTCTTCACCCTGTCCCTTGTGCCATGGGCCCTGTGGGGAGGGTGGGATCATGACACAGGGCTTTGTCCCCCTCCCAGGCACACTGCAGCCAGGTACAGTCCCCCTCCTGCAGCTCTGATGCTTCCAAATCCTCCTGTGGTACTGCAGAGCATGGTGCAAGATGGGGTTGGAGAAGGGGAGCCTGAGGGCAAAGTGGGGCTGAATCATTGCCCAGGACTAAACAGGGCAAAAATTGGGCTACTCTAAGGAAATTTCCTCGGTGCTTGGCACTGTGGAGTCAATGAGCAGAGCTGGAAAGGCTGTGGGATCAGGTCTTCTTCTAACCAACAAGGAAAAGCTCGTCATTAGAACAGCAAGAATTGATACTGGAAGAGGAAAGGAAAGGAAAGGAAAGGAAAGGAAAGGAAAGGAAAGGAAAGGAAAGGAAAGGAAAGGAAAGGAAAGGAAAGGAAAGGAAAGGAAAGGAAAGGAAAGGAATAGCACACAAATGATGCTGAAGGAAAGGAAAGGAAAGGAAAGGAAAGGAAAGGAAAGGAAAGGAAAGGAAAGGAAAGGAAAGGAAAGGAAAGGAAAGGAAAGGAAAGGAAAGGAAAGGAATAGCACACAAATGATGCTGAAAGGCATTTGCAAAAAAGCTCCAACCCACCTTTGGAAGGCACTAAAACCCAAGTGTGAGAGTAAGCAAATTAAGCCTTTCGAACTCGGCCGCAGAGCCAAAAACGCAAGGCAGATGACGGTGCACTAAGACACCACGTTTCCTGGTTGCATGCTTTGCTAGCATGCTTTCCTCACCCAGAGGCCTTGTCCAGCCTGACCTGTTCCCTTGTAGTGGCCAGTTGGCTGCTTGGCTCCTCTCCCAGCAGCCAGCGCTCTCCAGGCGTGACATCGATCATTGCTGCCGTGAGGAAGATGGCACTTACCTGATGGGGTAGGCGGAAGCTCCCTCTCTTACCATATGCTGGGAATTGTCAGTGGCTGCTTGAAGCCAAGGCTGGCTTTTTCTCCTGCCAGGAAACAGGCCTTTTCCAGAGCCTGCCAAAAAGGAGGGAAAAAAAAAAAAAAACAGATCATTTTTTTTCTCATTTTTTTTCTTTTTTTTTTTCATATTACGTTTCACACTGAGCAGTTTTATAGCAGGCTGGGAATTAGGGATCACAGTTTCCTTTGGTGCTGAGGACAGACAGCAGACAGTGAAATAAGAGGTACTACAATGGGTAAGGGGAAAAAAAAAAAAGGAAATACAAAAAAAAATGTTTCTATTGATTCTCTCCAGAAATACAAGATCTGCCACAGCCAAGCAGACTACTGAGTCATTATGGCCAGCATCCTGACTCCAGGGGTGCTTGAGAGGAAGAGGAGGGGAGGAGGCATGCTGCCAGCTGTTCCACGTCCTTTGGAGAGAATCACTTTCCGGATCCCAGCCCAACCATGTCCTGGCACACAGCACTTGACTGCTCCATAACCTTTCTCAGCTCCACAGACCTCATCCCATTTCCCTTCTCACTTTTCAGGTCGGAAAAAGTGCCCATGTGTGTTTGCACCATGGTCCCAGTCATATCAAGGGTAGAACCATCCTCATGGTCCTTTTTGGCCATGAATTAGTGCCAGCGTGGACCACACGGATGTCAATCTTTATTTGTAGAGGAGACCCATAAATTGTACTCACCCAGGGAAAGTTTGGAATGTGCTCCCATTTAGGTGACTGGGATAAGCATGGCTGTGGCATCTCCCACCACAGTGTGGATTTCCTTTCCAGCAGATGCCACTAATGCTGTGATAGTCCCCTGAACAATCCACCCCTCCAATGCTGAGACAATCCCCAGGTTTTCAGGAAAACGAGATTTCTCCATTCAGTCCAGAAGCTTTGACACATCCTGCTGGCAGTGGGCAAACCCGAATCCAAGAAAGGAAGACCAACATCTCTGAAAAGAATTGAGAGATTGAAAAATAAAGGGACTGGGGAAAAGAAGGGAAGTAATCTCTTCTTGCATCTGTGGCACAAACATTGATGTTGTATCAGAAGAAATTGGTTCTTGAAACAGATTTCCTCCTCATCTTTCTAAATATCCCTCCTTTCCTTCTTTTTAACCTTTTCTTTGTTGTTGTTGTTGGTTTTGTACAGAAAAAGGAGAAAACAATTTGCCACCTAGACAGGGAAGAGATGTTCTTTGAATCACAAATCAGAAAAAAGTTTTTCTTTTGGCGAGGGGGTGGAATTGAAGTGGAAGAAAACCAGGCCAAGGGATTACTTCTCATTTCTTCTAAGGAATGAATCCTTAAAAAAAAAAAAGGAAAAAAAAAAAGAAAAAGGAAGGGTCTATTTTGTATTACTCAGCAGTTCTTTTTTCTTATCATTCTTCTAGGGAAAGTTGTTGGTTTTTTTCCCTAATAACGTGTTTATCACGCAGTCCTGCACATTCAACCATCCACACACACACAGAGCTCTTTATACAGGGAAAATCAGGCTGGCGCTGCAAAAGTGCAGAGAAGATCTTTCGCTAAAATGATCTCAAGGTCAGTTTTGGGGGTCTTTAGGTTTCTATATTCAATCCAACCACGTTTCATGTCTCTGCTTTGCTTGCTTAACTTACAAGAAACTTGGGCACAATTTTGCTTGTGTTGGCAGTTTTTAGGTGTGGATTCATGCAGGCTATTTACAAGATGCCAAGGGATGTCAAATCCTGAACATGTGTTTTTGTCCTACAGTCATTCTCTGACAGCAGAAATAGTCTGCAGCTTATCAGATCCATTTGCTGATATTTAACATCTTTTTTTCCCGACAAAGGTTTGGGGTGAGATGAATTTTAATGTTTCTCTGCACTGAAGCTGACAAAAAAAAAAATCTTTATGCATTTAAGTTAGAAAGTGGAGCTTGAAACTGTGAGAGGAAAAAAAAAAGCCAACTCCCTTATTTACAACATTTTTACTTTTCATACATAGATACAACTCTGCTCATTTTTTTAAAACACTCAAGGTTTTTGGTAAACATTTTACCCAATCAAGAGGTAGAGCCACATGGTCATGGATTGGAACATGCATTTTAATGTATATCCCTGATATAATTGACAAAACACTAAAAAGTCTGATAATATTTTTTTAGGGAATGATATTTATTTAAACTTGAGCAAGATATAAAATCACATTTTCTCAATTTTTAACATTATTTTTATAATAATCACACAAAAACCCAACGTATTTTTTTAAATGTAAAGATTTTTGTAAAATTATCAGATAGAAATAACACCCTCTGAGCCTATAATTCCCAGACAATTTGAGCAAATAGTGAACTCCCAAAATGAAAGGTTTTATAAAAATATATAGGTTCTCAGATACTATAAGTGATACTTTGAAAGAGGATGGAGACTTAGGTAAGCATTGCTATAGACACAGAAAGAGAGGTAGCAATTTTGAAGAATACTTGCATATTATGAGAGCACACACAAGTGAGTTAAATTTTGCAGGCAAAAATTGCTAACAAAAAGGGGGATATTTTTCATGAATCTGAATCTTAATAAATATCTGAGCTATATCTGCTATGCAGGGCACCTTTTAAATTCACAATGCCATATACATATGTTTTCATATTGCACTAGATTTGTCATCCCTGGTTTCTGCAGACATCATTCTATTCAGAGCTATTTTTCTTTGCTAAGCATCTTCCTCAAGTTCTCTGTTTCAGCACAGCCTATATGTTAAAACATGCCCAGTGCTGTAACCTTGTGCCTAGAGGTACTACTCTGAAGGAAAAAATGCCTAATTTTTTTTCCTGGCAGCAAACAGAGACAGCTAACCTGGAAGTTTGAATGCTCAGTGTCTTCTCCAAAATTATCCAGACTGCTTTTGTTTGCAGAAGTCAGATTGTGCAAGCTGTTGGTGTGTGGCTTGTCCTGGTAAGTTAAAAAGAACAATCTAGTTGAGAGGTTTCCAATTATTCTTACTTCTGATCAGGTTAGATATACAATTAGATTGGATCCCTGACAGGTTCTTGGCTCCTCCAGTTTCAGACCAAGCCTTTATTAGTCCAAAAGCATGCAGATGGAAGTGATTTATATTCTGTTAGCTGTTACACGAATTTGATTGTCAACAAAATCTTTCTCAGCTTTCAGTGAGGTTTGGAGTCAGGCTTTGTATCTGAGGTGGGGTGTCCACCTCAGCCAGATGAGTTTGGTTTGGCAGAGTCAGCTCAGCTGATCAAAACTCACAGAACTTAGCATCAAGCAGTCCACGCAAAGCTCAGAGACTTTACATGTCACAGGAAAGGGATGTATGGGCAGAGGTGACTCCTGGGATCCTTCCTGCCTGTGGTCTCCTCTTCTGCCACCGTGCTGCCAGCTCTTCTCCGTATATCCCCATTCCACTGGGCCTTGTCCTTTACTTTGTTGGCAAATAAGGGAAATGACCCCTGTTCTGGCTGCCCATATGCTGCTAACATCACTGGTTTTGTTTCAGCAAACGGCACGAGGATGGCACAGACAGATGCCAAAAGAGAGGGCCCCCATCAGCCCACCAGCCCTGCTGTGAAGCACCAAAGTGCCGGGGTGAGTGGCAGCCGGCATCTCCTTAGTTATTGGAGAGAGCAGCTGTGTCATGTTCGCTTAGTTTACATCATAATCCAAATCAACCATGAAGGATGAAGATGCATAGAAGGGAAAAAAAGAAAAAAAAAATCCCGAATCACAACAATGGAGCGAAGGGATGTGTTCAAACAAACTCCGGTGCAAACTGAATTTGGGTTTGCTCCTAAGCAAACAGAGTGATTGCAAGGAAAGGGATGGCTCGGCTGCCAAATGCTTACAAAGTGGCTGCATAACCTGGGAGACTGCGAAGAGCTTTGTCCTCTGCACGCAGATGTTTGTACTCTTACTCCTTCCCCTCTGCTTCCCCGTCCTTGTCCTCCTCCTGTGGCCCCGACAATTCATTAGTTCTCACCTCAGACTGCAAGCAGGTCCAGAGAGAACAGGCAAGTTCGTTACAGTTTGGCACACACAGTGTGTTAATTGTGATACAGCTAAAGGCTGTTATTGCAGATTTGAAAAAAGGACTGTGACACCTGTCTCCAAAGCTGGGGTGGCTTCAGCTCAGGCTTTGGTCCCAGGAAGTTTGCCTTGTCATGAAGAAGCCCTTTTTTGACAAAGTGTGGTAAAATGTGAAACTGATTTATTTCTTGTATGTAGGGAGTTAATGTTTTAATTTTTTTTCTTAAATCCAAGTGAATCTGTCATCCAATGGAGACAAAAAAAAAAAATCAAACCCATACCAAAAACAGGGCAATAAAAGCATGCCTGGGCTAGGAGAATCCTTTTACCTGAGGTCAGAATGGCTGAGGTGCTCTTACACCTTTCCTCTGTGCTTGTATACATAGATTAGATGCAAATATTTAGGTAGTACAGGGTATGGTTTACATTTCAGTTTCATATAAATTATATTTTGAGGATTAGAACTTTTTTTAGTATTACATCCAAGTGGTTTTAGAGCAAACTTCTGGTAAGAGTAGTTGGAAAATTTTATCTAAATGAGCTTTAAAATGGGCCTTAAAGACATTAATAATGAAATACCTGAAGCAACCTCGGAAAATGGTGAGGATACTGTGAGTAGGTTGCAGCACCAAGTCCTATTTTTTCTCCTAGAAAGAGAGGGAAAATTCCTTGGGAACTGCTAGAAAGAAGTCCAACTGTTTAAAACTGCAGCAATTCCCACATCATCACAAATTCTGGAAACTCCAGCAGTGGAGGGGGAAAGAAGGGTTGAAGATCTGCTGGGGTTTTCCTGGCAGGAACCTGAGCTTTAAGGTGTGTTTAAGAGGAGCTCTATATCCTCCATGATACATAATGAAGGCTAAGGAAAAAACATCAGCAGAAAGAGGCAGCTTGGAGAAGGTGATGTCTCTCTGGCTTCAGGAGGTGTTAAGCAAAGCTGAAGCAGTCCTTCCTCACTTTGAGAAGAATAATTAAATGAATGCTTAAGTCGGGTGGGCATCCCCTTCGGCTGCCACTGCTGACAATCAAATGGAGCTCAAGCAGCAGCTAAAGGTCTGTGTTGGCTGCTTGATTTTTAACACTTTTTAGGAAATGGCACCTAGAGAGCATCTATTCTGTGTAGTATGGCATGGAGTAGGGAGGTTCTTAGTGGATATCAGCCTGGAGCCTGGATTCCCTCTGTGTTCACCATGGGTAAATGCCTATGGTGTGTCCTACATTTAGTGCCTTGGAGTTTGGGTGAGTTGGAGGAGTCCTCATCTGCTCAGGAGGGTTTATTTCTTACCAAGGTTCCTCTGAGGGCTGCCTGATAAAAACCTCTTGCTCCTCTGAGTGCCTAGAGGAGGAAGCATGAGGTGTGTCAGCTCCCTGGGGCTGGAGTAGCAGGAAACAGCAGTGTGTAGGCACAAGTTCAGCTTGTTTCAAGTTCTTATTAAAAAAAAAAATTAAAAAAAATTATGGTTTTCTGTTCCAAGTGATCCCTGCTGGAGGAGATGGGGGATTTTTGTGGGAGCCCTAGTCTCACAGCAGGTACATTTGGTCAGTGGGCTCCTGGCAGGCAATGTGCGATTGGAAGTTGTGTTACATCTCTTGCAAAGTTTTCAGATATGGAGACAGAGAATGTTTAAGGCAGATATCTCTCACTTTCCAAGCACAATGCATACTTTCCCTTCTTTCTTCAAGTGCTGTTCCTTTTGGAAATCTCTGTGGAGAACAATGCAATAATCAGTTCTTAACATCTAATTATGCCCTTCCCTTTACAAAAGAAGCTCATATTCTTAAATAACTCTTCCTGGCAGCAGAGCTCTGTGGCTCACTTTGAAAGAGAGGGGAAAACAATGCAACCCAACCCAAATATCTTCAGATCATTAATGCACAGGGAATTGGGTGCACAATCCTTTCTTAGCCTCATCAGTAGATGAAAATAATACTTACCCTTGAGCGCCTGGTGATGTTCTTGTACCGAATGCCGACAATAATCTAATCAGTTAACAATTCTTATTCTGATGATCATTTTCCTGTGAATTGTTTCAGGGGTAGGAAAAAAAAAAGAGAAAATATAAATAAATGAGGCTTTCTTGCTGGAAAGATGATGACTTACCAAGAGTCTACTCTTTACTGCCTGGCTCCCTGTAACAATTCAGATTCTTCTCCCTGCTGGGTGAAATGTCAACCTGCAGAGCAGTAAGCTAAAAAAGGCCATTTACACTGAAATCTTGCCCCTGTTTTGCCCAGAGGCATTTCATAGCATAAGTAAAACACTTGAGGTCTGCAACTACTGGCCTACATGGCAACTTTTCTTTGTCTGTGTTTCAGGAATAGGGTTGGGTTTTGTTTTTTAATACAGAGAATGTTTGGGGATGGGGGGGCGGGGGGGGTTGTTTATTGTTTTTTTCTTCTTCTCGTGGAGTAAATTTCAGCCCCGAAATGTATGATACGTGCTGCATTTGGTGCACTCTCCCCGAGGCAAACCAGGGGATCTGTAAGTGGTACTATTTTTCCTATCAGCCCTGGAGAGTAGTGTGGCAGCCCTGCGTGTTATTAATGGATAAAATCTGAGCAGCAGCCAACCCCAAGGTGAACCCTATGCATTTAAAACATTTCATCAGACAGCTAAGTATTTTTTTTTCCTTCACTACAGCGGATATCTCTACTGCCACCACTCAATAGATCCCGATAGAAGAGAGCAATAGCTGGACTCACTAATGTGAAAATTGATAGTATGAGCTCTCCAATGAAATATAAACAGCTCTGTGTTTCTTAAGTGTCAATATCACGGGGCTGGGCTGAGGAGGTGGTGTGGTGGATTAACCCTAGAATTATCCAGGAGGGGGGAGAAGCTGGTAAATAGGAAATATTTGTCCAATCAGCCAGGGCTCATTTCTGAAGTGGATAAGATGGGCTGCTGTTGACTCCCAGCTGCTGACAGCTAGAAACCCAGCTCCACCCCACTGCCCCTGCAAGCTGGAGTGTTTCCGGAGGCAGGAGGAAGGTCACTCTGGACTCGTTTGCCCTTTCCTTTCCCCCCTCCCGTTTTGTCTTTAAAAATTGGATAAAAAGAGGGCACGAGGAACAGTGTGAGAATCAGGGCTGCAACCTTGCAGACGCCTTTGCAGATGCACAGACAGACATGCTGCACTGGGAGCAGCTCCTGGCAAGCTGCAATGCTGCTGTCAAAACAGAGCTCATTAGAAGAGCAGCTTATTCTGGAGGGAAAACCTGCAGCGTGCAGAACAAATATTCTTGCTTGAGGAGAGCTGAGACCCTGCACTCTCATTCCCTCTTACAGAAGCACGTAACCAGAAGGGCCCCTGCTAGGGAAGGCAGGTGTCTTTGCAGGGGTCAGATTGCCTCAACTCTCTCACTGTTGCTGTTTTCATGTATGGATAGTGCAGAAGTGTTGCTTAGCACCTTCTGCTCTGGCTAAAAAGCTAAAACCAGCCAAGACCACTCCTTTACTGCCATCAGAGTCACCTCCTGGTCTCCATGCTGAGCTGGACAGTGCTAGGTGTGGGTTACAAATAGCCCAGAGCAATGTTGTTCTTTTGACAAAGAAATGGTTTCCATGGAAACTTTTAAATATACCCAAGATTATGTAAGTTTATATCCAATATACCTCCAGAACATTTATATTGCTAGGTTGCAGAAACACATTTTTAAAAAAGAAATTACTTAAAGTTCCTTGGCATTTGTTCTTTTTGAGAAAAACAAGCAATTCTACACACTGCTTCTCAGTATTTAAATAAGAAAATTATTGAGCTAAACATGGACAAATGGGTACACAATAAACCCAGCTTTGACTTGCAAGGGTTGTGGGAGGAGTAAAAATAATAAAAAAATACAAAAAGCAACCTATAAATCATTAGCCACTAAAAACCTCTTTGCAACAGTATGTAAAGTGCTTTTCATGCCTCTGTGGTGGGAGACTTGGACATCTTATCTCGAGTTTCTCTTTTTCAGCTTGTTTACTGAGTTTTCAATCTGCTTTTCAAGGCTTAAGGACTCTTCTATTTATGAGTCAACCCTGGAACCAAAGCACACGGTGGAGGATCATACCTAAGTAAGTTGAGTGTCCTTAATCCTGAGTGAGCAGACTGAAGATTTAGTAAACAAGCCCAAAAAGACTTAAGGGAACTGAGCAGCCCCTTGGGAGAAGGAAGATGTTAGTGGGAAGGAATCACTCAGCTGCACAGGAAGCAATGGGATGAGGGCTCTCCCTTGCAGCACTCTAAAATCAGCAGGTTTTGGAAGTTAAGCACCCACAGATATTGATTTATGGTTTTGTCTATGCAAAGGAGGTGTCCACAAAGTCCCAAGTCACTAGGAAACTTCCCATTAGTGGCACTAGGAAAACTTCCTCTGTACAAACCTCTTCCCTCCCTACACAAGACAATCTGTGTGAGCTTTAAATTTAATTCTCAATGTGGTAACTTATAGCTTGGCTTCTGTTGGAACCCAAGATCCAACTCAATTGGAAAAGGAAGAGCAGGTAACAGTATCCCTGCTGGGCTTTTTCCTGTTATTCAATATAGAATTTGAAATGTTAAATGAAAACAAAAATTTTAAAAATCATCTGCAGTTTGAAAATTTTAGGCTGGACTTAAGAAAACTAAGTCACACTTAAAAGAGAAATGCAATATTCAGATTTATATAAAAATATACACTGAAGTACATAAAAATCAAAAGCCCACCCCAAACATAAGATTGGCTTAAATATAATGAGGTTGCATAATTAAAAAGAAAAACACTTAAGTAGGTAGCAGAGGAGGATTACTGATGGGTTCCTTATTTAATGTTTAGATTTCAGATTTCCATTTTCCTGTGTACTGACCAGAGATCTTTAATGCAGTCTGAATTTCATAGAATATCATGATGGCAGAAGCAGAGAAAAATACAGGACACACAAGAATAATGAAAAAAATGGTATTGAGAAACTTTAAATTTGTGTCTGTATGTCTGGTTAAGGGAACTCTTCAAAGTCCAAGGATTGACTGTCTGCTTTGGGTCTGCATGGACTTGTTATATGGGGAACTTCAGACTTTGAGAGGTGCCCTCCTGTTGGAAGGAGATGGAAATCTCATTAGTTAGAAGAAATGTTAAATGGCACATATGAAAACATTTCAAATCTGTTTTTTATATTTTATCAACAACATTTTTTTTTGTAGGAAAAAAAATCTCGTTGTCTGACCAGCTTTTGCATGAGCTTAGTTTTCTGTTTATTATTCATGAACACTTCCAAGAATTATATTGATGTGTTTATTATCAGTGAATCAAAGCTTGATTGATAAAATAAACTAATGTGGTCAAGAGTTGAGCTATTTGAAAAGTTTTTCTCAGTGGCTGAATCAAAGTTGAAGAGAAAGATAACCTATGCCAGCTTTTACCTCTTGGCTGGATCGAAAAAAGCAATTAGAAATCTAATTCCTCTCCACTCATAGATATTGAGAAAATCCTCCTGGGCATCCAAAAGGAGCAAAACCAACATTAGTCTATGAGGAATGGTGAACACTGTTGAAATCAGAGCTCTGGTGTCCTGAGGACATGGATTTTTACCTCACTTTGTTTTTCTTTCTTCTCTTAGTGCATTTTCATGGGCTGTAATCTTGGATAGTTATATGGATACCCACCTCTGAAACTGGCATTAGCTAGATAGAAAAAAATTCCAAAACCATTGTAAAGGATAGTTTCACGTGAAGGAAGGAAAAAACTGAAGGAAAGTAAGACAAAAAAGCCAAGAGAAAAAGGTGAAGGGGGAAGGGGTTATGTACATATCTCATTGAACTTCATGACTGCCAGTTCCACCTGTAGAGTGGCTGGATCATGGAGCAAGGGTAGAAATATGAACAGTGAATCATTAATAAAGAATGAAATGGTATTTGCTGAATATTTAGCTGTGTGTTCTGCCTGGGTCCTTGGGAGGACACCTGGAGCTTAGTGACCATGCACTGTCAGACGTGTGTGTTTCTGTCAGGTAATTTCAGGGAAAGGCTGAAATTACAAGTACAGACTGCCTTCTGTAGTAGTAAATGCACAAGAAACAATTCCTCTTCATTTTCCCATTGATCTTTGCCTACAAGTGCACAAATGATCCCTCTTGGCACAGGCTCACACCCCCAGGAAGGAAAGGAGAAGCTGGAAAAGTATCTTTACCACTGACTTAAAAAGGCTTTGGAAATCGTCACAGGTGCACAAAAGGATCAGCCAAAAGCCAGTGCTTTTCTTGGGCAGTAGTGGCAATGCAAACCTAGCAGGAACGGGTGCCCCAGCGCCCAGAAATTCACTAGTGTGTGGTCTGTTGAATGTTTCAAGAAAAGACAACATCTTGCCTGGCTTCACCAAGTCCCTATATCGGGCCCATAGATCTTAAACATGTTTTAATTTGGTCCCATATTTGTCTCTCTGGAAACTACACTTATGATGAGCAGTGGATTTTAATTGCTCCCTGTAAAGAAAGGCAAACTTAATCTGGATTTCAGAAGCACTTGGATAGGAGGTCTAGTTTTACCCTCCCTGAGTTAGTATCATCTGAGGACTGAGAGGAGAGGTGATGGGCACACTGTGGAAACTTTTCCAAACATCTCCCTTCCAACAAATCTGTAAAAACGCTGAGCCGAAAGACTTGAAGCAGCTCACTTGAGACTCATTTTCAGTGTGGTTAAAGTTCTGAAACCCAGACTGCAGAATCTCAGGAAGCAGCTGGGTTCCTAATTAAAACAAATCGTTAATAGATTTAGCAGGCCAAATTTATGCTTTTCAATTAAAACCACTGTGGGGCTTGGCGTGTGCTCAGGCGCGCTGGAGATGGGTGTGAGTTAGAGGAGTTAGGGGTGTGATGTGTGAGGGCTTGGGTCAAACCTCTTGTCCACAACACGTGTTAATGAATTCAGAACATCTCTCTAACCAGAGTACAGCAACTCCAGAGCAAGAGAGTCACGACAAACGTGGTGTCAAGGACACTTTATGCATTCGTTTCCTGACCACAGACTGCTCGTCCTTCTGCATGAAGACAGTCGGGCATTTTCCTCACAAAAATTTTTTTTCCTATTTGAGAGCTACAAATGTTTTAGTCAGCATGGTGAGTTGGGGCTATTGTTTGGCTGGTGGTCACCCAGCATGAATTAGTCCTTCAATTAGCCCTGCTTTTTTCTGTGTGTTGTTGATTTTCACACTTCAGACCAGAGCATCCATTTGCTTCCCTAGAATGGCTCTTTTGTAGGCATTTCAGTAAAACTGGGGTAAAAGCAATTTTGTTGTTGTTGTTATTTAAATTATTTTTATAGTATGACAATAATTCTCATTACACCAAATTTGATGAAATTATTTTTATTTCCATCTTTTTTCTACTGAGACAAAGATTGCATCTGTATGTTTTTGTTGCAAGAAAGAAAGAAAAAAGCCATGTGTTGCCTCAAAGCATTAAGCTGCCGAAAAGTTCTTTTGTTGCTACCAAAATGAGGCTAGCAGCTCATATATCTGCTTTTGAACAAGAATAAGCTAAAAACTGCTCTCATTTTGTAAAAGCTAATTTCTCTTTTCAAGTTAAATGGAGGACTACATCTATAGATAATTCCTGCTCCCCCCCAAAAAAAAATTCAAATGTTTTCAAAATGCTGATGAAAAAATAAACTTTTTCCTGCAGTGAAATGTGAGGCAATTTTAAAATTAAAAAAAAAAAAGGAAAAAAGGAAAAAAGGGCAGGAGACCACATATCTCCCAGAGCCTGTCCTCAGCTGATCACGGGACTCTCACTGTGCCTGACCCCTGCATGGTGTTCAAATGAAAATAGAAGCTCCAGTCCCACCTCCAGTCCTCTGACTGTATAGATATTTATTCATTTGTGCTATAAATGGGGAACTCGGGGTTATGGGTTCACTGTAGCAGATTCCAATGCAAAATTGGGCCCCTCTCTATATACAAACATTTGTAACAGCAAAAGACTCTGTGGGCGCTATGGCTAAATGCAGGCTGGCTGCTCCATCTGCCTGAAGATTTGCTGCGACGCTCATATTTAGTGCACTGCCTTGCAAAGTGCTCGCAGAGACATCTCGGTGGCAAGCAGACAAAATTCTCTGGTATTGTATTATAATGTGCAGAGCTGACCTGATTTATCCTCGCTCCCAAGAGCAGCATGGGGAACGTGCGGTGTTTTTTGTAAATTTTGGAGACGCAGCAGTCCCGGAGATGTATTTGGGGTTGTTGTGCTGGCAGCCAGAGGGAAGGTGGAAAGGGGAAAAAGCTGGGTAGATTCCATGGTGCTGCATTAAAACCCTGGAAAGCTCATTTAGTCAGAGATTAAGCTCTGGAGCTAAATCTGAAAGTGAGAAAGGAGAGGAAAAGCTATTGAAAACTGAGATTCTACTGCTGACTATGGAGGCCACATGACCCTGACACATAACTTTTACTGAGTTGACTATATCTCACTTCCTTTAAGTGCCTGTCCCTCCTGCTCACTCTCAAGGACTTGGCCAATCTCCTTTTGTAAATAGAACAATGCTTTATATTTCTCTATTACTCTGGAGTGACTATATCAATAATGCAGGAAAGGCATCTGTCCAGCACAATGAGATTATTTTTCTGATTTTGGCTGACAGTTATGGTAATAGTTTGGCAAACAATCTACTCCACCATCAATGACCACAGATTACGGCTGTTTTTAAAAATCTCAGCCGCTTCTGGAAACTTAGAAGATTGATTACTTGGACAGAAAGAGACAGAAAGATGTGTCAAAAGCTTTTATGGCTGAAACTTTTAACTCTGTCTTGCTCCCATTTTTTTCTCTCCCTCCTGATTCTGAAAGTCGATGTGCAGCCTTATGAGTGCAGTGAGTAAACAAGAGACTGTGCTGCAAAGGGAATTGAGGAGCTGCTCAGCACCAATGCCTATGGAAAGCAGGATGGGAGGTGTGAAGGTGGTTTTGTGTCCCTCCAGAGCTGTGGAGGACAGCCAGAGCGGCTTGCCTTGTCCTCTACATGTCCTGTGGATTGTGCTGCATCCCCTGTGTGTGTTGTCCCTGTGTTTGTGAGGCAGGATCTGGGTCAGGATGGTTCCCGCTTATGGGAATCTCATGGAGGGTGATGTAAGCAGTGCCTGAGATTTGTGTTAACACCTAAATTTGCTCCCCTTTGTGATTTCCTTGTCCTCTCATTGAGCAGTTAGAGGATTTGACTGGGTGGCACCTGAAGGTTTATAGGAAAATCCCTAAAGAAAAAGCAGTTTCCTCTCGTTTTACATATTATTTATTTCTCACAAATCAAAAATGGGACCTTAAAATCAAATACACACCTTGCAGATCTGAACACTACATTAAAGGACTCAGAACTACCAATAGGCACAGTGGAAAATACACTGTTTTGAATGTATGTGCCCTTTAAGCAAGGAACAGAAATAACACCATGAGATCTCTGTGTCTAGCCAGCACTGGGATTTCAGATAGCAAATGTTCAGAGTGAACTGCTCAGGGACAAATTTGCAGAACAAGAATTATCCTCAGAAATTATTCAGCAGATATTTTCAATTTGAGTAACAACGGAAGAGAGAAAATCAGAGGCTGCTTGTGGACAGGGCCATGAACAGATGAAAAAAAAAAAAGGAGGTCAATTCATCAAATAAATTATTCCCTATGAATTATTCACGCAGGTCTAACTTAACTGTTATTCCTACTTTCCCAGCCTCACTACAGGGGTTGACAATAATACAGCTTTGTCAGTTTCTGGACTTTGATATTAGCAGGAATAAAATCTCAGAGTGCAGTTAGGTCTGCCAGAGTCAGTCAAGAGGTGAATTTGGTCCTACAAGTTGACTTTTCTCATTGGCCATGACTTTGGTATGTTATCAGCCATCATGAACACAGAAGATGCAGTCAAGAAGGTTAGTCAGAAAAAGCTGACAATTACAGAAATCTCCTGATATTTTTTTCCTTCTTAGTTAAAGAGCAAAACCACTCCCAAGCAGTAGTGAATATGGGTTAAGAATCTGGCTGCTCAAATTCTCAAAACTAATGTGGGTTCATCTGTCTTATGAACTCTTCACCCGAGCCCCAATTAGTATTATATTAACCTCTTAAAATATGGGATTGCCGTGATCTTACAACACTCCAAAATGGTCTATTAGCTACCCCGCTTCCTGACTCTGTCAGACGAGAATGCCTGCAGCAGGTCACTTGAAGGCATTACTGAATTAATTCAGAGAGCTGCTGTGGGTACCCAGGATGTCAGCCATGCACAGGGGGCTTGGAGGACTTCTACTACACACCCTCACAATTTTACACTGAGAGTGCATGCAAACATGATCTGAGAACTTGAGCACCCAAACACTCAAACTAAACCTTGACCTCTTGCTGAAATTGATAAAAATTAGGTGCTTAAATCCCATGAAGAAATAGGGCCACATTCTAATAAGTGGCCTTGGATTAAGTCCCAGGCAAATGAGATTATTATTCTGGATGGTGTGAGCACCATATTGCACCGTCATATATTCTGGGCATAGCGCAGTTTACAAGCAATGTAGAAGTTATCTCCACTTTTAGAGTTCCAGATCACACAGAGGATTTTTCAGGTGGGCTTGGGGAAAAAATTATTTTCTGTTGTTTGTTCATTTCCTACTGAAAGTTACTCACAACACTGCTTGAAAAAGCCCTCTGGTTAACTAAGCATATTTTTCAGACTAGCTTTTGAAAATGCTGGCCCTCAAGCCAGCAAGGCATTTTGAAGGTATTAGCTGAGGTGCCTGTTATATAATTCCATGGCACCACGTAAAACCTGCTGCTATTTGTGGAGTCGTGGCATTGCTTCCACTGAATCCTTGCTAAATCAATCCAAAGTGCCATTTCCCATCTCCTTTCCCAATCATGGCTCATTAAGCATCATGCAGAATGTAATCTATTAGCAGCGATCTCCTTGGCTGGTGAGAAAATCAGTTATGAGTCGCTAACTTTTATAAAACAGGAAAAAAAATAAAAATAAAAACAACATTATAAGGCCTGCCACTATTAAAGAGATTGAATGCAGGAGGTGTGTATTTATGCCATTGAGCCAACTTAAATGTTCATAAAGACGATGAAACTTCAGTATCCTGAGTCGTTGATTTCGAGCTTCAGGTCAGAGACAGATGACTTCATGCTGAGATTTATTACTAAGAGGCAAAGCTTTGGAGTTTGTGTCAAGGTGGGCTCATCCATCACTGGAAGAATTCTGCCATAATATTCTGCTGTCAGATCCCATCTACCCTTGATCAATCTATCAGTCGGCCTGCTTAGGAAATTGTACATAAACCCAATATAATCTGATTAGACATCCAAAAACAGCGTCGCTGGTTAATCATGCAGGTAAATTGTAGTGTGCTAAATGTGACTCCTTTCCCAGAGCGTGCATGCTGTGATGGGGGAATGTCCCCAGCCTGGCTAATGAATTTCTCATTCCTCTGTGCCTGGGGAATTGGTGTTAGAGATGTGTCCCTGTTAAAAATTCAAATGCTCAGGAAATCATCCCCTGTGTGTGTGTGTGTGTGTGTGTGTATGTGTATGAGGCACTGGAGTTAGTACTTGTAAAGCCTGGCTGATAATTTTAAGATGTTTTGAGGTAAAAATATTGACGTTTATCAGCAGGTACAGGTGATGCATTGTTTCCAGTGAATATGTAATGTTATCAACATCTGCTGGTATCTTGTTGTGAACTTTGTGATATAAATACTCAGACTCTGATCCAGGAAGGTGGAATAGCTGATTTAACAGGGTCCTTCTGCTTTTCTGTGAGCGCTTAAAATCCATACAAGCAGAGACAATCCTGTCCACTCAATTGATCAATAAATCACTCCATGAGAACTCATGAGTTGCTACAACTCTGAGATGAAGATACAGGTGGATGTTGTCCACCAGAACTGTAGGAAACATTTCCCTCTGATCTTAGTCATGTCATCTTCCACTTCACTTCCAAGGAAAGCCTCTGGTCATGCAGTCCAGACGAGATCCTTGGCCCCACTATGCCAATTTCAGTATTGGGTCCTTTCAGGGCATAGCTTAGAATTGGGACTGCTGAGTTGCAATCCTGAGTTCCCACAGTTTAGCAAAAGATGCTGAGCTTCTGTATGGGCAAGACATTAGAAGAGGTAAATTTTCCAAAACGAGGGAGACCAGTGAGTTGTGCTGGCAATGTAATTCCATTACTTTCAAAGAACTTGAGTCTGTTGCAGCCAGTCATGTGGAACAGAGTTGTGCCTTAAAAAAAATGTTGGATTTTATTTAATGGTTGTTACTTACTAATTATTATTACTACTACTACTACTCCTACTCCTACTACTACTACTATTATTATTATTATTATTGATTATAATGATAAATATTATTATTTATTTATTTATTTATTATTAGTCCAATGTGAGAACACTAAAGAACTGGAATAGTGGAGTTAGGTAGCAAACACATCTCCAAAGTGAAAGAATTTTAGTTTTCCTGGGGTGTAAAATAAATCTGCTCATAGTTAAAAAAGTGGCTGCCAGTGATTCCCAGATAAATTGATGTGAAATGGAATTAGGAAGCACTTCACCCTCTGGTGCTTTGCCCATATAGGCTGTCCCCTGTGGCAAGCACAATCCTGAAAATTTCCATTAATTAAGGTTCCCAATCCAAAGAATTATCCAAAGAGATGAAGACTGAGGGTAAGGTGAGACTTGAAGAGCTACTGAAAGGAACTAGAAGCTCACCCCAAGATCTTTTTTTTCCAATGTCTCTGACTCGCCTGTTTGGACAAGGAGAACTATGCAGAGACTGTCCAGACATGCAGAGGCTGTTGGCCACATCCTTCAGCTTTATCTGAGTTCTCTGCAAAAGGAGGCATGGACTCAGGACATGAGCAGTGCCATGATGAGAGAGCAGATTTCTCATCCCTGCCTTCTACTCATTTCCCAGCCTGAATTGAAGATATTTGGAAGAGCTCATCAAAAAGATTCCAGGGGAATTATTCAGGTATGAGTTAAGAGAAAGCCTGTGCAGGTACAGATGATGAAGGAAGAAAAGGTGTAGCTCAACAGAATGTAAAAATTTCCATCTTACTACACACAGGATGTTGCACAAACCAAGCAAGAAAAGAGCTTGAACAGCACCAATATTTATAATATCCTGAAGCCTGTAAAACACTGAGCTGTTTGAAAATCCAGCAGGAAGGTGCACTGGAGCTTAGCATCGATGTTTCAAACCAGAGGAAAGGCACAGAGAGCCAGGGACATTTTCCCTGGAGCCCAGCTCTGAAATGCCAGGCTTTAATGATTTTGAAAGAAACACATTTCAGCACTACCGTGGCACGAAGTACAGTGGAGATGCAGTCAGGAGCCTGAGCAGGTCCTTCTCCTAAACACCCGAGGGGAATTTTCTAACTGCTCCAACCCACTCAAGTGCCTCTCAAGGGCAAAGTGTTAACAGTGTGGTGGCCTTGTTGGGGTCGGGTGATCCTGTGTATTACACCACCAAAATTGTACCAAAGCAGCTACGGGGGGATTAACCACAGGTATTTGACAGCTGCTGTTAGGCTGAACTTTGTGTTGGAAATGAACACCAAGTCAAGCAGTATTGTTACATGACACCACTACCTCAGATCTGGGTTACTGACCTGACAGGCCCTCCTTTGTTAGAGATTAAATTATTTGGATTTTTTTTTTCGAATGGCTCCATTAAGGTAGGGTGTTGTGGTTGCTGTTTCAACTGCCTTGCTAATTTATTCCCTCCAGGGCATTATTTTGAAAACTCCCCTGTATATCTTTAGCCAAAATAAGTACAGACCATGGTAAGCATTGCCTGGGCATGTGATCAATTGATTTTTTAAATTTTTTTTTTTACTGTAGCAGATGTTTATCTGTCTCTGAACTGCTTAAAATAGCACAAGACCAGGCAGTCTTATGATCAAATGAATGTTATAAAAGTGCTTGAACTTCAAGGACACTTGCAGTGCCTGGGCAAACCATTTCTTAAAGGAATTTTGACTTCTTCTAGTAGTGTCCCTGTATTTTCAGGTACACTGTTTTACTGTCAAACCAGCACCCCACCCTTGCTAGCATCAGGAAAATACATGAAAGTTACATTCCAGTAGAAAATATAGGTAGCTCCATGACATATATATCTTTCCTCTCCCCACCACTCACTTCTGGCTATTTGTTTCAAGGTTTCTCAAGAGACCAGTTGTCTGGAAAATATGATAGATGAACAAATAAGCTGGGGATTGAATTTTTTTATTTGGGGAATTTTTTTTTACTTTTTTATTTTCTAAGACTTTCTACCTTTTGCAGATGGTTTTCAAACATGGGAAAAGCATTCATTTTCCTCAACATTTAACCCTCCAAGTTTAATTCCCAGTGAGGGAATGGCAAAAGCCAATGGACAGTGTGGTACATACATGGTGTGGATCTGTACCATCTTGCTGTGCTGAACTTCCCTTGTCAGATTGTTATGGTGTAATGCAAATAACTCTGAATATCCCCGTGGTGACTCTGACCAGGCTTGGGCACATCACTCACAATCCATGATCCGTGCTTGAGGAGACTCAGCTCTAGAATTTTCAGAAAGTGTTTCCAACACTAAGTTTTACTGTTTTCTTAAAAGTAATTCTTAAAAACCTCCAAAATTGTATCCTTCCTCATAAATTTGCCAGGGGATTATAAAAGAAAGGGGCTGCTGTTGCACAGAAAATGAAAATTATTTATGAAATTTATTTGTGGGGAAATCATGACTGGTATGATCAAGCTAAATATCCTACAAAGATCAGTAGAAGCTACATTTTCATTGGTCCTGCAGTCTGACTTTAGGGCACAACAGTACAGAATTAACTAGAGATAACGAACTTCAGGTCAAACTTAGTAGCGGAAGGTGAAAGGACCTTTTGCTTTCTAATTAAAATCAGTCACTAATAGCCCCAGCTATTAAATTTAATGCAAGAGTCTTGCCCAAGATCACAAAGGCAGCAGGAGTACATCAGAGCAAGAATTGGCTCCCGTCACTTGGCCCCAGCCACTTCCCCTTCCTCCACCCCAGTCTTCCCTTTTGTACTTGGATTACTCCTGTCTGTGCAAGTGGATATCTGGCATGGGTGTTTGTGCATATCTGGACATCACCGAGCCAGTTGGGTTTTGCATTAAAAGAAAAGCAAACAAAGAGAACAGTTAACCTTCCCCCGCCCTCACACCCCCAATGCATGTTCTCTACTGACCATGGCATGCTGAATTCATTTGTTTTTATTAACCAAACTGTCAGTGGGACAGCTAAAAGGGAGGAGGCAGTTATCAATAGATAATCGTGCTGCTGTGGATTAGAGCCACTTAGCTATCTATTGTACCTTTGCTCTCCCAAGGGTCTGATTATAACCCTTGGCTACGCTTTAGATGATGATGTTAAAAACATACCAAAGCAACTGATATCCCTTCCAACCCCAAAACACATGCTAAAAAGGGAGATTAATCTCCTTTGGCAGCTGATCACCTACCTGGTGGTGAGCCACTTTCATTAGAAGAGGAAGGGCAGGGCTGTGTTATATATACTTGCTGCTAACTATACAAGTATGGGAGACGTGACTTCACTGGCTCCCTGCTGGCCCTTGCAGCCTTGCTCCTGGATAATTTTGCCTATTTATTGAAAAATGCTTAGACGCAGGAGAGAGAAAAGCACATCAGGCAAATATTATACGGGATAGCTAAAAACCAAAACGTCCTGGCCCTCTACCAGATTCCACTACAGTCATCAAAATCCATCTTGTGGACATGTTCATGTGAGTGTGGTGAAAGGCCTTTGTCAGTGCAATAGATGCAGAAGAGAGATGCAGAAGAATCTGATGTTTTCCCCACACACAGGGTAGTCAGGAACTCCTTGATCTCATCTCTGTTTCAACTCCTTCTGCGGCCTTTAGAAGGTCACTTCACTATTTTTTCTCCATCTGGAAAATGGGAATAAAAATAAATCACATGCTTATCTAACTATCTCCTGGGGTTGGTGTGAAGTTGTTCATAAAACACTTTAAACATTGAGCACGCTCTGTAGGGCTTGCCTTTATTATGAACTTTGTAAGTGTGTCCCAGATGAACCACTGCTGATGGGAGGATATTACTCCCACAAATTTTTCTGCCTGTAGAATCTGGCAATGCAAGGGAACAAGAAGGCAAATGTTGGAAATACGCGGGGAAAAAGAGGAATTATGGATAAATTCAGAATAATTCCAAATTCTTAATTAGCAGGTCTGCCTGTGTCACTCCAGTCAGCTTCCTTTCATGCTCTCAAAACGTATCAGGAACCCCCAAATCTTATCTGTCTCATTCACCTGAGTATTCCCATTCCCAGAGGCTGTACTGGTACATTTCCATGGCCATCCTAGAGCCCTGTGACTTTTCCTACAAGAGAAAATGCACAAGATACTCCATGTCCTCCAGCAATGGTTGCCTTCTGCACCAGACAGCTGTTCCTCCAGGCATTTCTAAGGCTCAAAGTGGCAGCATAACCACAAGTGCCATGTTCTAAATACAGCTGTTCCAGATGTGCAGTTGTGCTCTTCCTCCACCCCTTGACAGTTACTGCCTCAACACATTTGACACTGACACAAAAATTGTCACCTTGTGTTGACGATGTGAAATCTACACTCACTGAGGCCAAGTAGTTTTCATGTTTGTTTATCCTATGAGAAGTGCTTAACCATGAAAATTTGACCATTGGCTTCCTTTATCCATTTTCTTCTCTGTATTTCACATCTTCAGATATTGAAATTTAACTTTTTTTCCCTTTTAATTCAAGAATAGGACTCAGGTCCAAGGATATTACTCCCTGAAGGAAATAATCAATAACAGGCTTTAGGTTTTTTCATTTATCCTCTTTTCTTTTTCACCCATCCACCCCCCTTTTCTCCTTCACTGGAGAGAACCAAACCTTTTAATACCCAGAATCCTTCTGACCCATCACTAATTGTTCCTATTTTTTAGGAGAGCTTGGCAGGTCTGGTGACATTATAGAAAAAGTCTTCCCTAAAGAGCACTGCCAATTTCAGCTTTAATTCCATCAGTAAACAACTTTGACTGTGTTGGGAAAATTCCATTAATCATTCATGTTCTGTGAAGAATGATACACAAAGGAGCTGTCAAAATCAAGCAGCTACTCTCCATTTGTTTGGTAATTAAGAAACTCCAGGCCATTCTGATGGTGCAGGGACACAAATTCCAAGCCCAGCTAGAACCACTTCAAATGAAACAACACAGAATCACCTGCACTTAAACACTAGAGGCCTTTAAAGCTCTCTTTCCACTTCTGTGCTCTCAGTGGGTGTATTTAAGGTCACCTGCACATCTAAATGCCCTATTAGATTTTTTTTGATGCCTAAATGATGTCAGCTGCCCTTACAATTATTTGTGGGAATACACAATAATGCATCAGGACCTGAGCAAAAAAATATTAGAAAAACATGTAATGAAAGAAGGAAAATAATGTAGGTGAGTAAAACCTCAGGTTGTAGGATTTGTTCCTGATATTTTACTTTAGTCAGTGCAGTTTTCCTAGGACCCATCCCTCTCTTCTGTCAGTTTGCCCACTGCCTTTCCTACCACATGACATCTGATCCTTGGAAGCCCTAACAATTTCAGTGCATTTCTTCTGGAGTAATTCACTATGGAAAATGGGGTAGAATCATAGGATATCCTGAGTTGGAAGGATCATCAAATTCCAACTCCTGGCCCTATGAATCAACCATGTGCCTGAGAGCATTGTCCAAGCACTCCAAGAACTCTGGCAAGTCCTTTCTGGGAGGAGAATCTACCTCTCAGTCATTAAATGTAGTTGGCTTTTGAAAAAGAGTTAAAGATGACTTCTTACACAATGATTCTAAACTTTGGTGTGAAGCCCTTTTGTTCAAACTTCAACTGAGGTGGGAGTTAACACATTAAAGATATTTCAGGGTTATGTCAGACTGGTCTGGATAAGTATTCAAAACTAATCTCTACCTCCTTTGAACTGACAGGCTTTGGACAACAAGGCAGATTTTGCCAGGATACTCCTTACGAGAGCTGCAATGCTCCTTAGTGACTTGCTGGTGAAGGTCCAACCTACGTTCACCTTGGAACCTGCACTTTAGTTTATTTTAGTTTATACTGGCTCTTTTCTTAAAAAGAAAAAAAAAAATCTATGTTCACCATGGTCTTTTCCAATCCTAATGATTCCATGATTCTGTGATGAAAAATAGCAGGATGGAAAGCTAATTACGTAGGGCTACAGAGTATAATTCCACATACAGATTTGCTCTCACAGAGCTTCTGAGTAGGCTAAAATGGCAAACATGGATTGCTGAATTAGGCAAGGATGTTCAGAAAGAAATGGACTGAATAATGATCAATTGACTGATTTAATCACTGCCCTTCTTACTAAAGCAGAACTAGAGGTTTACAAATAGAAACTTTGTTAAACTTTCACACTATATAAAATTGCTTCTGGGGATTTTTTATTTAAGCCAAGAAATATTTGATTTTCCATATAATAATTATATGTGATATTTTATTAATCAGTTGAAATATATTTTTTATTATAGAAATAGCCTATCTAGTACAGATATATAATCACTCTGTGCTACCTAATGTCCAACTACTATGTAGATGCCTCCCTAGAAACTCCAAATCAGGCAATTAAATGCTGTGAAGCCCATTCACTTTTAACTGATGGTACAAGCTCAACTGAGACCCTTCAGAAGAATCTGTGCCTCCAGGGTTAGTAGTACTTCATGCTGCAGCCTTGGCTGCCTGGAGCTGAGGCCGATGTATTATTTATGAGATTATTATTAGATCAGCAGTGATGATCAGTAATTCACTGGTGGTGCTTGATTCTGGGCAGATGTTCTGGAATCAAACTTGTTTGGAGAGATCTGCACAGTGGCCTTGTTTTTATGCTGAGGTCAGGTTGCCCTGCAGACATCCCAGGCAGCCTCACTGGGCTGATCCTGTGGTTGTGGTGGGAATCACCTCACCAACACAATCACCCTCCTCTCCCATTCCAAAGATACTCCTTCTAAATCTCACCTGGATGGTTCCCAGACAAGAGGAAAATCTCCTCTCAGGTGGGGTTGGACACTAGCAAAAGAATGTAATCCTTTTTTTTAAACAAAGTTAATAATCCCACTCGTTACTTTGGAACACAATGCCAGAAACACGTTCACTTTTTGACATTTAAATGTGACCTTTCCTTAAAACCACAATGTACTCGCTCCCTTACATCATGATGCTGGCTCTGGAATTCTTAACCCATTTATACAGGACCAATGCAGCTGAAGATAATCCAATGATATAACAAACCACATTTGAAGAGGTGTTTTTTTTTTTTTTCTCCAAAATCTGGGTCTTGCCTCTGTTCTTTGAGGTCCCTGTAAATATTTCCTTGGCTTTTTCAGTCAGGATTGTAAAACTCCTAACAATTTGGAACAATGCATGGTCATGCAGGCTCATCAACTGACTGGGCATTTCTTCTTCCTTGTCCTAATATTGATTTCCTAGAAAATAATTCTGAAACCATAGGTTGCATTTTTGGGGTGGGAAAAGATAACTAGCTATTTAGTTCTTAATCTAAATTAAGAAAATCAATCAATCAGCATGTGCCTCCATTAATGGGCCATATTTATTTAGGATTAATTAGGGTGGTGTTTCCAATTATCCATCACTATGAACAAGTGAAAATGCACGTTTCCTACCTGCTGCCAGGGAACAGTTACCATGTGCCAGCTGAGCTGCAGTGATTTGCTGCAAGTGCATTTCTATGCCTGGGGCAAATGCAAAATTACACACACCACTTTGCCCTCTTTCAAGGCAGGCTGAGCCTCACCCTGTAAATTGGCCTTTCCTTTAAGATAAAAGCATGCCCAGGAAAGGTTGCTGCAGCTTAGCTGACTCATGCTGACTTGTTGAACTGTTGTGATTTGATCATCTCTTCCATTTTTTTTTAATGAAAGCAGAATTTTTTTCAAGCTCCTTTTTTTCAAGCTCCTCATTCTCTGAAGCTGTTCCTTAGGATAAAAAAACCATCCATCATCAAACTAGTGACACAACTACAAGAGTGGGCAAAACTGCTCTTCTGCATATTCTTGTAGCTTATGGAAGGCATTTAATAAATTCCTTGATATCAGACAGTTTTAATCTACATGGCTGGTAATTGAGATCGCTACTTGGCATACATTCATCCTGCATCTCATCTCTCCCTCCTATGTATATCACATCATATCTCAATTAGAAAAGTGAGTAGGTCTGCCTTGGAATACGCTAGGAACATGCCTCTTGAGGAAAAAAAGCAAAGTCTTGTTTCATATTCCATTTCTTTTGACTATAGAAGGATTAGAAGTTATAGCATGTACCACATAGCCATGAATTTTTCTACCTGATGACAGTGAATGTCCTTTCAGGAAAGAATGATCAGCATTTTAGTACCTAACTGGCAACTTGTTGAAAAGACTGAGGAGCTGAGGTTTTGCTGTACACCAGCAAGTCTGGAACTGCATTTGGAGGATGAGTCAGTCAAGCTGTCCAACATGGAGAATCAGATGAAATCAGGCGTGGGTTCACAGCCTGAGTCCTAAACCCTGGGAAATAACAGGCCCAGAAGGGGATCTCAGCATAGCAACATGGCAGAGATAACATATTCCACAATAAAAATAAAATTCTTCCAGCTAACAGGTCTCTTCAAGACAATCTCAACTCTTCTGACCACGGCCCTAGAGAAGACTTGATTAAAAAACGTGTTACACATCCACAGATTTAGATCCTGCTTTTCAGAATCCATATTAAGCAGCCTTTTATTTGCTAATCCTAAAGACAAAACAGCAACAACTGATCAGACTCTGTATATCCAAATATAGGGACAGTCTGGGACCTTGGCAGCCAAAATGTCAAGGGGAACAAAACTGAAGGAACACATTGGGCAGACTGAGGAAGGACTGGTGGACCTTGTCCTCAAAGGGCAGCTGTAGCCTTGAGCAGCCATCCTCAGGGAGGGTAATCTGGGAGGAGATCACTGTCTAGCTCTGACATCTGGGGGTGGCCTCCCCTCTCCTAGCTCATGGTGGCAGAAGCTGGATGCTCTCAGCCCAGCCAAGGGATTCCCAGGGATTGCCTGGTTGTCTCTGCAGAGGGCAAACATAAGGATTTCTGCAGCACCTCAGGTCTGTTTGGATGGCTCACAATGCTGGAAATAGCCTGGTACTGGCATTGCTCACAGCAGTGGATTTCACTTAGTGAAGGCAAAACCAGTTCCTTAAATTGCATAGTTATGGTAGGCAGCATAATCTCAGTCAGAGCACTCCTCCTCTGGTCTCCCTTCCACTACTCCTGCCTTTCCTTAGGCACACAGGAAAGCCTGTGATTTCTTTTTTTTTTTAATTTTTTTTTAATGCCCTGTTTTCAGTAGGGCACCTTAAAGGTCAAGTAAGACATTTGACATATTTTAACACAGGCAGCTTTGGAGATGAACAGATTTGACATATTTAAATAAAACATCCTAATAGTATGTTCTGGCCTTGAAGGCCTCAGGCAGCATACATTGTATTTGTTAGACACTATGGCTTAATTACTCTCATAAATGAATTATACCCATTTCAATTTAAAACCATAAGTGTTGCATTTGAACTAAGGTCAAATTAAACTTTCTGTCAATTATGCAGATTACTTAAGCAATTATGTAAATTGTTAATAAATTCTTAAATGGTGGGAATTTTTTTTCCTGCAAAAATATATATTTTATGCATTACCAAGCTTAAATATTTTCAGTGGATGAAAGTATGGGAAAAAAAAAAGAAAAAGGAGTGTGGCTTTAAATAGCTCTCTTGGGATTTGCTGCAGTATATCCATCTCAGACACTGGTGATTTGGGGTCATCTGCTCTCCAGCTGGATCAGAAGGGGGCCACTGAGTTAATGCCAGGTGATGGTTTTCCTTCTTTCATGGCATGAAAAGTGCCACTAGGCTTAAGGCAGGGTGCTGTGGTGCTGACAGCCAGCACTGTCACAAGGTGTTACACCTTCTTAGAGGTCAGTGTAAGCTCCCCCTCCATACCATGCTTTGTAAGGCGTTTCCACAGATAAGAAGCTTTTGGAAGCAGAGATTGTGTTTTGCTTCCATTTCCTTTATTGTTTAGGGTCTGTCTCCTTCAGTGAGGAAGAAGCAAGAGCTCTGCTATTGATTTCAGTATATACTGGTTAAAGTCAAGAACAATGAAAATATAATCAAAGTGTTTCTTTCTCTGGATTTCTATTTCCTTCTGCTCTCCAACCCCTGAAAGCAAAATCCTAATCTTGCTTCCATGAGGAAGAGAGTGGGATTACACAGTGACGAGCATGGAACATTCCCTCAGAATTCAGGCCACTGCTTGCTGGATGTGTTTTGATGTAATTACGCTGAATTTATTTCAGTGCAAGTGTGTTCGGAATTTCCAGGGTTCCATTTTAGTCCTGTCATTAGGAGGCTCAACTCTCCCAAGACCTGCTAGTCCCCTCACATCCACCACTTTAATGCTAGTGTAACTCGATTGACTTAATTAAAATTACGCCCTGCAATGAGAAGAGAATCAGGTCCATTAACTTTGGTGGGAACTTTCATTAGGACTCAGTTCAGTCTCCAGGGGCTTCTAAATGAATTAAAGCTACATCCATTTTGTGCCCCCACAGAATCCCAGAAAGGTGCAAGTTCCATTTCTGTGTCACCTCCGCCCATTTGCACTGACTTGCATGTTGCTGTTATTGAATCCTGCTGATTTGTGTTCCTCCCAGGCCAATTTTTGCTTGTCAAAAAACCACAGAGGTTTCCAAGTCTCTACAAAGACATGTCCATGATTTATCTCAGCCTGGCACTCGACTCACAGCTTAGCTCTGTTTCTGCTGTGATGCAAGTTGTTCCAGTGGCGGGCGGGGTGAGAACTGGAAATCCCACCAGGAAAAACAGGAAAGCAGACTAGTGGTTGGGTCTAGGAGTTCAGGAGCTTTTGCATCTCAGCTTTGGCAAGGGTGGTGTTCAAACCCAGAACTTGGGCGTTCCCAACTTGGCCCGTGACTAATTGAAATCCTAATAAAGAAAAGGCCTCTGCCCTCAATCCTCCGGGCCACTTACCTTGTGCAAATTAACATTTTAACATCAGTTATAAAATGTGCTACATCTCTGGGACGTGGGTGGAGGGGGACATGAGGGAGGGGGAAGCATCTAATGCAATGAAATATGCATATCAAAGCCTAAAAAGAAATAGGGAGATTCAATGAATGCTAAATTATGGATCTACAGAGGGTCATCTGTTAAAATCTACACGGTGGTATCTTTAAACTCCAGAGTATTAACCAAAGGCATAGGGGCACACATACCTGACAACCCTTTACTTTTTATTCTTAGTGACACAGAGAAAATACTTTATAAAATACTAGATGAAAGGGCCCTTTCAAAGCTACTTTGCTTTTATGGTGCCTTTCTCTCGAGCTGTTCTGCATACTTAAAAGTCAGAGGCACCTTGAGTGGATTACATTTTTATTTTTTTTAAAGTGCATTATAGCTTTTTCGCAGCAGCCGACGTAACAGCCACCCGACCTGAGTTCCCAATGCCTTGTTGTCATCATGATAAGCATTTACTGTGATAGGAAGGCAAAGAGAATCAACCTTTTTAAACACACACAAAACCCTTGCTGCTTTGTTGAAGCAAGCAGCAGCCCCAGCTCACAGGGATACACAGGGGCTGTAGACAGAAAGCTATTTAGAGCATTGAAAACAGGCTTATTACCCTGCTATTTTTTTGTGCACAGGATTTTTTTTTTTTACCCTCCCTCTCTCTCTCTCTCTCCCTTTTTTTTTTTTCCCTGTGACATTAGAGAGTCCGAAGTGACATACATTTTTTATAGCTTCATAAAGTCGTCTCCTGACCGGGTCACCCTTCTCATAACTAGGGAGCAGAACGCTTGAAAAAAGCCATTCATCAACGTGAAAGGAGCCGCTGTCTACTGGCTCCAATATGCACACAGTCTGGCAAGATTCAGCTCAGTGCAAATGCTAAGTTACTCCTTTGCTAATGCCAAATGACCCGCTCACTTCTATTAGCACACAGAAGGGGACAAGAAGGGCATGGCTGCTGTCCATGTCTGCATAAATGCCTCTCAAGACGCAGACCAGGATCAACACTTCTTGCTAAATGTACTGAACACGTAAAAAAAAAAAAAAATTAGTTTGGTATTTATACTAATTAAATATTCAATTAAACAAAGATAAAATTATGGGAAGAGAATTTGTTCTTGCCTAATGGGCTATGTCCCATTTATTACTTTTCCACACATATACCATTAAAATCTCTGCAAAGGGATGCAGGATTGTTACTCCTGGTTTATGTCTTCCCCTTGCTCCCCCACAGCTCTTTGTTCTGATCTGAGCCTGGAGGACTGGGGAGGTAAAACCAGGCAGAGGGACAAGCTGACTTCCCTTTTTCCTGCGGGAAAGCTCTCCAGTGAAAGGGGTGTTCTGCAAGACTCAGACATTTGCAGAGGGTTTGCATACGGGAATACACCAACACATGGGAAAATGGGAATGATTATCCTGGATAAGGCCTCTCTTTGCTATTAATGATGACCAAGACCAGATGCCTTCAAGGAACACCCTGGAGACCCTCTAGTGGGCAACTCTGGGATGACCTGCCAGGAGGAGAAGTTTCTTCCTGACCCTCAATAATTAGGGTTTAGATTTCTGCCAGGGAGCCCGAGGGTTTATCCCAACCCCTTGGAACAAGTGGGCTGAAGATGTTCAAAATGAACAGTAGTTTTTGTCATTATCAAAATAAATGTCAAATGGCTTTTTCGATCTTGCTTTGGACTCCAGAGAGGCTTTGGGGTAATGAATCTCGTAGGTTAATAAGTCACTGGGTAAAAAAGCAACACCAAGGAAACTGTTTACTTTCTCAAATTTAAATGCACTCCATTGTTCTTGGGTTATAGGAAGAGTGATAAATCATTCCTTGATTTAACTTCTCTAAGCTGTTCATTATTTTGCCAAACTCTTCAACTCATCTTCTCTCTGACTCACCATCTCCCAGTGCTAAAGGGTCCTCCTAGTTTTCATGTATGATTTTAAGAAAGAATTTCACTACTGCTTTTTATTTTTCTGGCATTTCTGTGAATTTCTGTTTTGTATAATTTTGCAGACAAAGCGATGATAAACTGCTTATTCATACTGGTACCACTACCTTACAGGTTTATTCCAAATGTTGTTTTATTATTTTCACAGCAGCTATACATTTAACCATGGCTTTATTCACCTTTCCCTAATACTCAAAACTTCTGCATCTTTTCCTTTTTTTCTCCCTTGAAAGATTATAAATACAAGGGAACTCTGGAAACTACAGGTCTATGTAATCAGAGCTATGTGCTTATCTGGGATTTCCTTTTTTACCGAACATGAAGGTTTACAACAGCTGCAGGTTTGGGGTTTGTTTGGGGCTTTTTTTTTTTTTTCTTTTGAAAGCAGAATGCTTTTGCAGGATGAATGTAATAAGGCTCTTTACCTACAGAAACCTGAGTTTGCCATAACATGATTTGTACAAATAATATGCTGAGTATTTTTCTCATTATTAGACAGAATTAATGGTCTTCATTTTTCTCCTGGACAAAGCAGTGACTTTTAAAATAATGTTCGTCAGAAAGTAGTTTTCTCAGAAGCAAACTGGGAGTGTTTCAGCAGCAAGTAGGTCCAGAGGAAAATTAAAGTGCATTGTTAGTGCTTCCTGAATAATTTTCTTTCCAGAACCCACCTCAGCAGATCTCAGATATTAAGTGGAGGAGGCAGGCTCATCAGAAGAGACTCTAAAGCTTTTGTTTTGAGGCAATCAACATGGTGTTTCTTATGGGCCTTTCAGGAGCTGTCAGTCAGAAGCAGCTTCCCAAACTGCATGGAGGCACATAACACTGCAGTAAGACTCTGCTGTGAAATTCAGAGATCCAGCCAGAGGAGGGGGGGAAAAAAATCAAACTTTCATGATTCCAAGCTTTAGGTCAAAACTCCCAATGGAAAATTTGGAAGGCCCTTTTAACCCTCCTTCTTTTGTTCAGGAATCTTCTCCAATGAATAGCACTTCTCTCTTCAAAAAGTCATTTTCCAGTTAGATACATGAAGGTCAAAGAAAGGCAAAAAATGTGAGGGAAGTTCATGTGTGGAGTCAGTGGCTTAAACACAAACTGCTGACCCTGTTCCTTGATGCAGACATGCTGCTGCCCTGCTTTGAGCTGCCTGTGCGGGAAATAGAATAACACATATGAAGATATTTGGGTGTCAAGGCAGTCATGCTGTAATTGCCAATTACAGAATAAGATGGTGAGGCTGCACTGCTGATTGAGTTTTTGGAAGAGAAACTTAAGTAAACACAGTGCATTCTGTAAGCATCATACCTTCATTGTGCCAAGTTAGATAAAAAGGGGACAGAGGATTTTCTGCTATAGAAGGAGTTTGTCAAATGCTCCCCTTGACAATTGTCTTTCCCCCAAAATGGTGTCTCTAGAAGGTTTTGCTTCTTTTCTGTGCCATTTGCCATGAAGAAAGAACCTCACAAATAGAAAACAACAACAACAACAAATTTTGATTGCTTTTGAAACAGAGATTCTCTTTAAAGTCCCAAATGGTTTCCAACTGTTTCATATTCAAAGCCATTCCAAGTATATGTGGAATTTAAAGCACAGAATTGGGCCACAGGAGTGGATGGAGTTTGAGCACCCCTCATGTCTCTTCTGCCATCATCCCAGTGAATGTGGTGTGACACTGAAACTCTGAAGATGGGAACTACCAGGCTTTAGCAAAGGTCAAATGTCTGCTTGGATCAGCTGGGTTAAAATTCACCTGCAGGCTGCCTGTCCTGTTCCGAGCTTCTTCATCCTATCATGCTTCCAGATGTCTCCCTGTTGTTTTCTGGGCATATTAAAAATCATACTAGAAATCAGCAGAGAGCAGAGGCTCTCAGTCCTTCAATCTAATCTTAAAATACAAACCATAAAGAAGAGTTATCTGTGAAGCAGAAGGGAATTTGGGGTTTCTTGTTCACTGCCAATGAACTCTTCGGAAGTTTCAAAAATTGTCTTCAAAAGCAATGAAAATGTAACTTCTTTTGCGAGTTCTCATGTTTTCTTTGCTAGATTATTTTTTGAGTATATGTTTTCTCGTAAGATTTGCTAAACAGTCTAGTTACAGTCAGATTCATATTCACAATTTCCTTTGGTTTCACTGTGACTTACATATGAATTTGTGGGCAGAACTGGATGGCTGAGTAATTTATAGAGAAGGTCAATACTAGATTTGTGTGAATAATTGATTTTTCAGCTTGTTTGTGATTTTTTTTTTTTTTTTGTAAATAGACTGTTTAAAGTCCAGCTGAAAAAGAGCCTTTGTTAATGTCCTGAATGCCTCAGTGAGTTGAAGAAAAAAACAATCCACAGTGAAATATTTTATTCTTGGGAAGTCTTAATTTTAATTAACTTAAAGTGTACTGAGAACAGAGCGATTCAAGTTGAAAAAGAAAATTAACAAAATGTTGCCGTTTTTCTTAGACTTCTTCAAAAGAAACAATTTGGTCAGTCTGACTTTTTCTTTTCTTTGCTCTTAAACCAAAAAGGCATTTTGAAAGAAGCTTTTACAACCAAAATATTTGTCTAGCTGTAACTATTGCTGAAAATGACTGCCAAGTGTGAAGAAATTGAGTATTATCTTTTCTGTAATTTCTGTTATTCTTCCAGTCTTTGGTTTTGTATATCAGATCTTGAGCTCTCAGTTTAAATGTCAAAATATATTGAAACTAAGAGTGACCTGAAAGAAAATATATATTGGGTTCTGAGCAACCTTGTGTGGGCTAAGGGGGGCTATATTTGTCTTAATGCAGTTCTAGTTGTTCAAGTTTAGTTGAAACTCTGAAAACAAGCAAACAAAACCCCTTGCAAGTAGAAAAAGTAGCATTATTTGGAAATAACCCCTTTTCTCCCAATCTGAGATCTATTCTCTTTTCAGAAAAATATTTCCATTGACTTCATGTTTCTGTCCCTGAGGTCCCACTTTGGATGTGATGTTGTTCCCTCCAGTCTCTGTATCATTTTCCAGCCATGCTCTCCCAGCAGCTCTCCCATTCACAGGCACTGCAACCTTCAATTCCTTGTAACAGCTTTGCCCCAATCTCTCATTTCCATTTTTCTGCATCCTGCAATACTTCTCTCTCTTTCCCCAACATGCTGTTCTATCTTTTGCCTCCCAATCACATCTTGCTGTTGGATCACTTCATGCTGCATCCCATTTGCATACTGAATACCAGCAGAGACAAGGTACCAATGTCGTGGGACGTGACCCGCAACATTCCGATTGAGACGCACATTTTTGGATCACTCACCCTAATCCCAATTGAGATGAAACACATCTGAGCCACAATTTTGGCAGATGGCTCACAAATCAGGTGTTTTCAAAATCCTCCCCCCAAAAGTGGGAAGTATTTGTGTATGCTTTGTAAATTCCAAAACTCCCCTGGTGACAAAGAGCCTGGTTCTCTCCTTGGGCATTCAGGCTGGGCTTAGTTTTCAAGGGATTTCCCAAAAAACATGCCCTCTGTTTTCTGCCATGAAATTTTTTTGAAAGGATTTTACAGAGCCTTTTGGGGGGATGCTTTTTGTGTTTTTCTAGTTTCTTTTCTTTTTCCTATTTAATTTTTGGAGCTCACCTCAACCTCTTGCTCAGTCTCCTGTAGATAATTAGCTTGAATGCCATTTCCATCCGTTGTGCTAATGTGAAATCAGACAATGTCAGGAACTGGTAGAATGGGTTTTGAAATGAGATTGCTTACTTTGTGGGTGTGCAGAGAGGATTTTTTTTTTCCCCTGGACTTGGGGAGCCACTGGGGAGATTGCTTCAGATATCTTTTCACTTACTTTTATTAACTACATTGTACAGAGTTTACATCAAGTCAAGAGCGATACACAAATGGCTGAGAGAAGGGAAAAACAACCCCACTCACTCCCTTTGCTCGAAAAAAACATCCCTGAGAAGGTTACAAAGGGTAGTTACGAATCATTTGGAAACTCTTGTTTTTCAACTATCTTTTAATAGTTGCTTGTCCCCCTGACAGTTGCTGCCTGCCCTCTTCCCAGTGGTGTCTGTTTCAGGCAGAGATGTGTTAATCAGCTTTATGAAGTTTGACCGTAGCAAGCCTCCTGCCTATACTCGGTCAATCAGTGGTTGGCCTGATGGTGCAGTTCTCCTCTTCCCTGTTCCACTAGTTGAGTTCATTGTTCCAACATCCTTGGTGGAGTCAGCCAGGAAGGGATTCTGCCTGAGGTCAGGGTGCCTCTGTTTCATCCTTCTTGTAAACTCTGAATGAAGCTCAGCAGAATGACGCTTCTTTAAATAGTGTCTTGTTATTTCTCTTTTCTGATTTTGCCTCCAGATTGCTGGGAACAAGGGGCTTAAGTCTTGCCCAGTGTTGTAAGTCAGGAGGAACGGCCAGAGAGTTGCAGACTTACACAGGCATAAAACAAGTGGAAGTGAAACCAGAGTCTCCAGTTCTTTTATCCTGAGCACAATGCCCTTTTGCCTTTGCTCTGTCTTCCACTGAAAAGAAAGATCCCTACACTCACCACCACATTGCTTTCCTACCACCTCATTACTCTTCTCTGAATGCTTCTTGCTTTACCATTTCAATGAGGAACGGGTCTGAAAAATTTACAACCTCCATCTTTTCTCCAGGGGAGGGGAGGAACCCTGGAAGGTGCTGGGTGAGCTGACCAGCTCTCCAATCCCTCCTGTTTCTTGGGGAACGTGCTTAATATCTTCTAGGCTGAACCCCGTCCTTGAGCTGTGATCCTGTGTGGGTCTCTGCCCTTGTGCTTGTTTGAAGTCCTGTACCAGAGCGTGTCAGTGCCCGTCCCCTGCCCGTATCGAGGCTCCAGACATCCAGAGAGTGTAAACCAATCTTCCCAGCGCGTGATGCATGCACAGCAATTTGTTAAATTTCCACATATGACACCTCCTTCCCCCAGCAGCCCTCCCCACATTTCCTCTCAGCGTAGTTGAACTTTAAAAGGCCCAGGAGAAAAAAGAAATAAGACTTTAAATAATTTATTTTGGAGAAACAGTCAGTGAAGAGGAACAAATAATGTTTCACTAAAAGAAGCGGGACCTTTGACACTCCCCTTTTCGCTCGGGTACCTGAAGGCCTAGCCGGATTGCATTAGTGAAATTTTCATTTGATGGCATTTTAATATTCTGCCTTGATGACTTTTTAGCAACATTTACTTTCAGAGGTCTTGAGTGCTCCCTCGGAGGAAATGAAACATGTCAAAGCCCATTACAAAAATCAAAATTTAAATACCTCGGCCACGTTGGGGCTCACACACAATCCCATCAGCGCTTAAACTGCGGCTCACAACTACTCATTCACTTGCTCAGTTGGTAATGAGTACATTTGATGAAGCATTCTGGGGTCATGGAACATACGCTAGTGATCTAAACTTAACCCATTGATTGCTTACACACACAGGGACCAGAGGAGGGGGGATTTTATTGAAATGTAATGTTAGAATAATTTCCGTCGGCACTGAAATAACTTTTTTCTTTTCCTTTTTTTTTTTTTTCTGATTTTTTTTATTATTTAACAATTGCTTTGATGAACTGTAATGTTAATAAGCATGATGGGAGGGCTTTTTATTTAAGGTGGGGAGAAGGGAGCCAGGCTGGGAATACAGAGCAGTTAGCTCAGTTCTTCAGCCACTCAAAGGCAAGTACAACGCTGGGGCTTTCTTCCTATGGAACCTACATTTGAACTTCACTGGAAATCTTCCTTGTTTTATCATCTACCTTCTTTTCATACTGAAATATTGATTGGCATGATAGAGGGAAGTGGAGATGTTCATTATATAGTAGAGCGGTAGCAAGAAAATGCTATATTCTCAATATCATAGCTAGAATTCAGCATTAAAATTTTCCATAAAGTATCTGCACTACATAAATCAGTCTGTAGATATACTGCATTTGGTTCCAGTGTGAATGTTGCATTTTCTCTCAACCCCTTTTCTCCTTGTTTTTCAAGATGTCTAGAACAAATGGCTGAGAATGTACATCTTTCCATTCCTTCTCCTCTCCCTCCCCTCAAAAATGGGAAGCCTTTTTCTGCTGTATGAGATAACTGTGATTTCAGTACCCCAGTGTTTTGTTGCTATCATCTTTAGCAATGATTGGAAAGCTCATTAGGATCCATAATTCCTCTTATGCAGGAAAGTCCACACATCATAAAGTCATTACAGACAACTTTGCATCCATGAAAACCACCTTCTTCCTGCCAAACACTTGTGTTCCATAGTGGAAGCTCATATTTCAGCACTGAATTGGCTCCTATGCTCAGATTTGCCTTTTGGGGAAGTCCTAAGAAGATACTCTACTGATAGTTTTGAGGTGTTCAGTCTTTGGCACAGGGGTTACAGGAGTAATGAACAATGTCTTAGCTGAGTAATTTGTTAAAACAAGTTGCACATTCCTCCATGTTAAGGACAGCTAAAAATCTGAAATCTGGAGAATTTTCCAAATATGCTGAGCAAAATTCAGGACCCACACTGAAGTTCACAAAGCACAATCACCTTTAGACCTGACTTGACATATGAATGATAAGATGCCAAACAGCCCTTGAAGATGCAGGAATGATCAAACTTTGGAAAAGAGCTTGGATCTCACCTGAATATCAATGACTCTTTGAGCTGATGGGACCCTTTCTCCCTCACACACCATTAGATAGAGATTAGACTGGGCTGGCAATTCCCAAAGGCAAAATACAATAAAAACATTGTACATGGGGAAGGTTGTAACCCTTCCTTTTGTTGATGAAAGAGTAGCATAACTCTAAGGATTCATAACATTAAACAGTTGTAGGTATTGTGAGGAGACCACTATTAAATTGAATCAGGCCCTACCACTGTTTTGTTGTGGGCTTTTATTGCTAGGAGGAACATAGAATGCAGGAAACATCTTGAGTGTAAAAGCTCTTTCTGGGATTATGAAGGACAAGTGGTTCAGTGCAATTTATACATGCTATAAATGTTGTCAAAAGTCCAGTTGCGGCCTCTTCCCAATTACTCTGCTTTGCACTAACCAGAGAGGAGGAGGAAAAATGCTGATTGTTATAAACAAATTTTAGGAGTTCCCACTATTCCATCTTGCAGTCTCTTCAGATATGACACAAATCATTTTGGCCAATTTAGCTCTAAATTATTTTGAATTTTTTTTTTTAAGTCATCTTCAAGAAATGTGCCTGTAATCAATTTTTTTCAAGAAAGAATAGTTAACAGGAGTCAGTTTTAACCACATATATTTAGATAATGTCAAATAGCAGCGCAGGCAGTTAGCAAACAGGGAATTCTTCAGTGGATTTGTGTAATGAACATTTTTAACACTCTATGTAGGAAAAAAGGAGGCAAATTCTCAGAACTTGTTAAAGATTCTTCACTCGTCTCTGTTGGTAACTGGGTAAAATCAATACAGTATGAATGAGGGATCCTGAAATCAGGTAAATGGGACAAATATAAGGAGGCTCCTGAAATTCTTATTCTTGGCGAGAAGCATCAGACTTTTCACTTTTGCAGAATTTGTCAGTATATCCATTACAGAACCAGGGAGCAGAAATTGATCTGTGAGAGCTGTCCTCATCACACAGTAAGAATGCAAAGCAGAGGACCTCATGTGCACTCCAGACTTTGACGTCTTCGTGTTCAAACCCATAGAAAACAGCAGCCAAGTGATTTGACTGTTGTGTGATAGATAGTCACTCCGAGACAACATCACCACTGAAAAGCAGCCTGGTTGCATTTGCCCTGGTTCTGCCAATCTGATTCAAGACCTGCCTATGAATTTGTTGACCCATTTCTCCCTCGTTCTGGTGCCCGCCCTGCACACCACGTGTGCAATAAATCCATCGCGCACGATGCTGCACTGCTCTTCTGTAACATGAATTTATGCTAATGGCTGTCTGCATATGCTTATATCACATATCTATATTAAACTTAATAGTCTGTTACATTGCTTCTTAACCCTGTGTCCACACATGATTAACTTTTCTGATTTCTTTCAAAACCGTTATTAACACAGTGTAGCATTTCACTCAACATGTCACCAACTTTCCCTGCCTGATGCGGGAGTTGGGGTAATTATGCAGCCCTATAGCTCTGCCAAATAACACTGTACACAGAGAGTTAGGAGTTTATTCAGAGATTTGGGGAGCTGCATCGATGTGTGCTTGTGTACACTTATTTTTCTTTAAGCATAAGTGGTGGGAACGGATGATCCTTCAAAAGCCGCTTTTCAGCAAAGTGATCCTTCATTTCATTCAGTTAAATGAGTCCTTTTGGATCCAGATGTCAAGTTTAGACAAAAGAGCATCAGCATCCTTATATTTGTAGTGATATTCATGAAAGTCACTTGAAAGTTGGAGTTTAGAGAATCATTCAGATGCCATAGAACTAATTTGGAACTAATTTGAAAATCTTCCTGGAGACCTACGAGGAGACAGGGTTGAACCACTTTGACACTTTGATGATCACAATCATAGATATTCTTTTTATGTGAATATCACATTAATAAAAATTAATTTACGTATAGCATAAAGTATTGTATTTGCTTTTAGACATATATTTTCATTTGGAACTCCAATGAAGCTCCTCAACTTTCTGCTCAAGGGTGCACTGATACATTTTCTTCCCTCAGTCATGGCTCTGATTGCGGCTGTTAAAAGCAAAGAAGTTAGAGCTGGAAGGTTATTCCATATAGCATATGTTCTGAAGTCAGAATTGCAGAGAAAACTCTGCAGTTTCATTTTCATGACACATTTTAAGGTTAAAATGCTACTGTCATTTATAAGCCTCTGAAATCATGAAGTTGTGCTGGAATCCAAAGGCCTTTGGAAAACTCTGCCTGCTGCAATTCACACTGAAAAGATGAATTTGGTATTTCCATCATATTTTATTTGTGGCCTTTGAATTTTAACTAGTTGGAAGATGGGACAGCAAAGAAAAAATCACAACAAATTGTATATCATCTGTACTTTCTTGCAATGCACTTGCTGCATAAAATAATGGGAGTAAAAGGCACAGCCACTACTTTTGCTGGATGAAGGTGATTATTACTGAGCAAGATAAAACAGTGGTTTCCAATTCAGCAGCAGGGACAGCAGTCAGGAGTTCCTAGTCACAGACTCCACATCTCCAGTGGATTTCACTCTCTCTGCTCCCCAAATTCCCAGGAAGAGGAGAGTTTTTCACAGGTTCAAATAACAAAGTGAATGCTCAATTAGTAATTATAATAAGATAATATCTGAAGGTCATGCTGATATACAGCTGAAAATATGTATGAGCCAGGTACAAATTAAACACAGGAAAATCTTTTAGTGTCTCAGCCCAAAGACCACTTTTTTTTTTCTTCATTTTCCATACCTTCACTGTTTTGAGCCTCCAGTGTGCTCATCACGATATCTTGCAAGAAAAACTGTTTTAAGATATTTTCCACAAAACATTGCATTAATAGGAATGTAAGGTTTTACAGACTTTTCTAATAGCTGCATGCTAATTTCAGTGTTTTTCAAATTTGCTATTTATCTTGCTTTAAAGCCTTTTGACAATATGATAGAGCAACACAAAATAATAATAATAATAATAATAATAATAATAATATAACAACAACTAGTAATGACAGTGGTGATAATTTTAGTAGCTCGAAATTGGACTGAATAAGTCCCTGTGGATGTTCATCCACTGCATTTAAATCCACTGCTTATGAACATAAAGGTTTCTCATAACTCACATGAGCAAGTGGTTGCTCACCAGGCTAATGGGACAAAGCCATTTCAAATACACTGTAAATTATCAAAAAGTACCTTTTTCATCAGACCCTAAACAAGGATGAGCTATCAATGAGTGTTTCTGCTCCACAGGCAGCTTTATGAAACTTTCTGAAAGTGTGATTGATCTGTTTTACTTCTCTACAGAGGAGTAGATTCACCTCCAGCTGACGAGTTGGAGCATGATGCTCTCTCCACCACTGCTTCCACTGCTCCAGAGCTCTCTTCTAGCTCATGTAGAGGTTAGGACCAGCACAGGAACATTACCAAGGAAATTCAGTGTCAAAGCATTTTTTCCAAATTTGAGCATGACAAAAAGTAGTATCAGTTGACAGGGTGTCCTTACATGTACCGTTACTCTGCAATTTTTTGTTGACAACTGTTATCACTGTCTTGAACCCACAGAGAAAGTTAGTGTGTTTGTGTTGTCTATCAGTCTTGATAGATGTGAAGTAAGGAGAAAGGAAAAATGAAAACTAGTGGAAAAGTAGTGCAAATAAACTGTTGCACCCATGTCATTTTTTGTTTTCTGATTAAGTTCAGTTCATACAACAGCTTTATGAAGCTCATTAATGACAATGTTATTTATTCAGCCCAATTTTGAAATCAGAAATATAGCTCTTTTCAGAAGATTAGAGCCCATGAAGAGAAATAGACTTTTTTTTTTCTGAGCAGAGACTTTGGAGGTAAATTATAAAAGCCCTAGCCTAATACAGTCTGCAGCTTCTGTTCAAATAAACCTTTCCAGTTCCATGGACAGGTAGGAAAGACAGGGGCTCCTGAGGTGCTTTGAAGGAAATAGCACCTGACTTGTAATACACTCTCCTTGTGGAGTGGACTGGCATTTTTTACTCTTACTAAGGGAACAAATACATAATTTACTAGCTTATGTGCAAATGTACTTCTAGCTTCTGCTGGATCAGTTCTGCCTCACAAACTTCTGCTCCAGTACTTGAACTTACTTTATCCTTTAGTCTTTGGCCAATAATTTTTTATTTTTACTGGATGACAGTTAAAGTGATAAAACTATCTCTCTAGCATTATGTAGGGCTTCACTGGCAGCCACAAAGCTATGAAATCATTGTTATCATTATGCAAAATCACTGTAAATGTTGTTTTTAACTCTAGTCTACTTTAAAAAAAAAGCTTGCCAAAGGTATTGGAGATAACCTAGATTGAATTGCTCAGATAGATAGGTCCTGGCTATCCCAAAGGTTGGGATGTATCTGATCCAGATCCGTATCATGTTTAAATGCAAAACAAGTGGCAGCCAAGCCTCTATGAGCTCTCAAAAATATTGAGCTTTCTCTGGTGTAATACATGTACCCATTATGAAACAGACTTGGCACTAAGGGGGCAAAACCAGTGAAATACCAGAGTGCTCTTGGGATTGATTGTACACAGAAGTGAACAAGGGAAAAGGAAAGGACTTTTGTTAGTGGAAAAAAAAAAGTCTTGGCAACTCAGGGATGTGTTGTAACAAGAACTTGAATCAAATAAATAGGGAGCATTTTCAGGCTGTGGGGGCTGAATGAACACAATCAATCTTCCCTGGGCTGGAACTGCATCAGTCTCACCCACAGCTCCCTCTACTGAATTAAAATCCCATGGTAACTTTAGTTACACAGTGACACTCTGGCATGGGACATTCACTGAGGACTCCATCATGTGTATAATCACATATGGGATTTCTGAGTGGAAGGTTCAGGGGATGTGCAGCCTCCCACTGGTACAAACCCCACATGATGTGGGCATGTTCAAGAAATTCAGCAGCCTCTGTGCTCACACTGGATCTACATCCAGGTCTTGGCATGAGAATAAATTAGTCATCAAACTAATACTGAGCCATGATTTTCCATTTCTCCTGCTGACCTGCCTTACTCTTACCTACCACTTTATCAGTCCTTTAAGTTCTCCTTGCTTTTAGATTCATACTTAAATTGTTCAGGATGCCTTTCCTACTTTAAAGGAACCATAAAGGAAACTTTGTTTTAGTGCCCCTAATCCTGTACTCACTTGTGTTGTTACTATACAATTATTTGGAGAGTCTTGAATTTTGGCTGGGGTAAATGCTTTTCTCCAAATTTCAGACCTCAGTATGTAACTTCTGAGCAGAGAACCTGCAGTCAGGACTTCCAGGTGCAGGTTCATCCAAGTGGTAGAGGAGTTTTGATATTGTGGTTTAGGGAGTTATTGTGCCCTACTTTGTGCATTTGACAAGTGTCATGTGGCTCTTTGGGTTTTTAATTATTATTATTGTGGAAACACCTAATATGAGCCAAGTTCATGCAGACTCTTGAATAAAAGATTTCATTAAAAACCTTTGTGTGGCTATTTATTATGCTGTTGATCCCTGGAAATAGAAGATGTCATGTGCAGGAGTCAGACCTTCAGCTCTGTAGAGTTTCTGCTAATTAAATTGCTAAGTGTGTCTGTTATTAGGAAAACCATGAGAAATGCAGCAAGGGGAGGGAGAGAAGTGCCCATCTTGTCCTTTCTCTGCAGAGCAGCATTTGGAGCACTCCGACCTCCAGGTCTCAGAGAAGCTGGTTTCTATCCCATCTTAGCCAAGGAGAGAAAAAGGTGATGGGCAAAGAGTCAGGGCTGGGGGAAGTGTGTGGCCAGGAGCTCATGTGGAGACTTTCAGGCAAAACTTGCCCTCCTTAGACACACACTTCACCCTCTCCTCCCCCGGCAGCCCCGCGCATCTGACATTTCTGTCAAAAGATACCCTGAGCCGCCCCTCCTCCCTCCCCCTCCTTTCTCATCCCTCTGCCCTTTTTTTTTTCTCCTCTTCTTTCCCCTTATATGTGACTAGTGAGAAAATGACTGGAAACAATGTGCCAGTTTGGAGCACTTTACACTGAGGCCCTTTTCTCCTCTCCCCTGACTCGCGAGTGACTGAGAGTTGTTTTATTGTACAAAGATTCTCATAGAAAAGAACTTTTATTTTACCCAATAACACAAGAATGGGCAACGGTCAAACAGTTAGTGCCTTGTTCCCAGCTGCCACTCAGACTGCAGCGGGGGAATCGCTAATGGGGTCTCTGTGCTGCCTCTCTCCTCTCCTCCGTCTCTCTCTGTCTAGTTTGGCTCGCGCCTCCATTGGCTGCCTGTGAGCCAGGCTAAAATGTTCCTGAGATAAGCTGCTCTGATGGGTTTAATAACTCCACCTTTAGTTTCTCAGGGGCAAAAAGATTCTGATTTTTTTATCATCAAGACTTGGCAGGAAAGCACACAGCGGGGCAAGGCCATGGATGGAGTGACACAACTTGTGATTTGTCCCTTTGCACCTTGGAAAAGTGGAACATAAGAGAAGAGCTGCAGCGCAGGGTGCCTGTGTTAGAGAAAAAAAAAGTTACAAAATCATTTCACTAATACTTCAGCTGTTGATTCATAGTTGATATCTAAATGTCAGCCTTTTACAGCTTAATCATGGCTTTATTAACCCCTCTTTTCCTTAGCTGAAAGGCAGGCTGACTAGAAGGAAAGAATAATAAAGATTGGAGGATGGGGAAGCTGAAATGTGAAGAGTGAATCAGACTTGTTGAGAAAAGAAAAGACTAGACAAGAAAAGACAAGCTGGGAAAGAAGGGTGTGAAAAAAAAACCCAGAAAACATCATGCCATTGGCTGTCCAAGTGTTTCATATTCTCGGCAGCAAAGTATGAAGCATAGTTGTTGGAGACATTGAGAATTTGGGAAAAAAAAAAGCCTCTACTTAATTTCATCCATAATTCTCAAAGCTCATCTGTCATTTAAAATCCTTCCAACTTGTTATACACCAAGTCTTTGACTATGGATAGGATTTTTAGAGTCTGATGAAGTTAGGTATTTAAACTCAATGGGACATGAATCGTCACATTTCCTTTGAAAATCCCACAGTTCAGGGTCTGTTTTGATTTGTTTGATTTAGCAGGATGTCATTAGATTTGAAATAACAACGTCAGGGGCCAAAAATTTTTCACAATGGACTAATGTTTTCCTGAGAATTTCTAGTCATATAGAACAGAAGCAAAAATACCTATACCTAAAGATATGAGGCACCTTTTTATTTCAATACTTTACTTTTACTTGCTTATAAACTATTCCTAAATATTTCTGAGTAAACTTTCGGTTTTAATATTAATTGTTATCATTTCTATTTTTTAGCAAGAAAAGTTTTCAGTCATTCTGAGAGATTGAAAGGGTTTATATTGCTTGCCCAAGTTAAACACATGGGAATTGAGAAAATTTTGTGGACATATCTGCCGTTATGAAATTTTGTCATTTTCTCAGCTTATTTCTTTGTTGGGAAGAAAATCTTAATGGTTTTTTCCTGTAGTTCCTAACGTGAGCTTCTGCTCCAGATTCTCCTGAGGATCCCTTGGCTTCACTAACAGCCAGGTAGAGAGAAGAGGGTAATATCATGGAAATTGTGCCAAGAATAATAAATTACTGATAATGATTATATCTAATCTATAACTAATAAATAATTATAATATCCTTCATATATTAAGTAAAAAGTAATTGACATGCATTTGCTGTAGAGAATTTAAAAATTAGTGTTAGATCTCTTTGAATCTGTTTTCTAAATCCTGGAAAAGCTGAGATACTCTTGCTAAGAAAGTCCAGGTGCATTGAAATCAAACTTGCACTAGGCCAGTTGAGACCCTTTCTGTATGGATGCAAGATTGTTAAAATATCTTAATCCATTTTTGAAATACAAAGTAGGTCTTCTCCAGTTTCACTAAAGCCTTGTGTGCTCTGTGCTTCAAAGGTTTATATCCATGAGTGTTTTAGGTGCCAAGTATGAAATGTTGCATTTGTCTTTTCATCCTATTTAATCTCTTTCTCCCTCTTATTAGGGATAGGAAACACTTATTTGGGAAATTGCAAAGATACAGGCAGATATCTTTGAGTTCAAAATTATCTTCCCTAAGCAAAATGAAGATTTTAGTCAATATCAGCCTGTATCTGGGTGTATTGATTCTGCCCTGTTTTTGTTGGCATTGCAGAGAAGGGAAATACATTTCATACTATCAGGGTCAGAATTTGAGCAGTGCAGATCCCTGCTTTCAGTGCCAATGTTCCATAGACTGTATTCAGTGGCAATAAACTGTAGAGATTGCAGGAAGCTCTTTGAGAAGGGCTGGAAAAACTTCAGTTTCAACATCTATACCAGTTCCAAAATTCCTGGCTCGGTGAAGCAGAATATAAGTATGGTTGTACCTTGGTCACAACGCTGTGGTCGATGCCTGACTGAAGGCACAGACAGTTCAGACATGGACAATTTGCTTTCTGCACATCACTCATTTCAGGGATGCAGATTTGTGGGACCAAATTAATTTGGTATAGTCCATATGGGAAAATTAAGGGCGGGACAGCAACTTTGTGTGTAGAGAGCCTATGAAAATGTCAAATTCCAATTAAATCTTGATGCTTGGCCCATAAATTTCTCCAGGTAAGTGCTGTACATTGGCTTAGTCTCCCTCCCTTTCCTGCTCACTTTTGTGACAGTCTCCACAGTGAGTGTGATCTTAGTTAACTGTTGCTCAGGTTGTAACTCAGAGAAGCAATTCAGGCGGCGAGAGCAACATTTCAATTATACGAATAATCAAATTCAAAATGTTATTTGAATAATTTGAGTTCTTAAATTAAGCAAGCACTTTTTTTGCAAGTGGTCTATAAATTACATTTTCCGCTACATTGGCAGTAAACGGGTAATTAATATCTCAACTTTTCCTTCTTAATGTTGATTTAAGAAAAATAAAATAAGCTTAGAACATAAATGAGCTTTGCTTTCACAGCTCAAACATTACTGTCCCTGCTCAGCTGGCTGTGCAGCTCTGCTGGCTTTCTCTTTCCCATAACTGAATTGACACAAGCCCTTCTTTTTAATGTAAATAGAGGAATTTTAGAACTAAAGAAAGTACAACTAAATTGTACTATTTTTTTGTTGTTGTTGATTTCAGAGAAACTATCTCTTCATCTTCAAAATGAAATAATTTAATTTGTTACTTCATGTCCTGTACCAACCAGGCCTTCTGGTTCATTTACCCAACATCAAGTGAATTGAAATTCAACTACTTTCCTGAGAGAAAAAAATGTACCTAAGTTAAACCATTACAACAACAAAAATTTAAAGTGTCATAAATGGAAAGAATATTTTAAAAATATGTCGTCCAACTTCTCAAAAAGGCGTTATGAAAATGCCCTTATTTTTTATTTTACTGAAAAAACAATGAGTCATTCAAATGTACAACATGTGATAAAATGTTAATATTTCTCAACCAGGGAGAAGATATTAAGGGGACCACTGGGTGACATGAAGAAGGGGTCACCAGTGACTACATCCATGGTTTAATCAGTTTACCCTACTATAAATATTATGCTGATAGGGATGTTTATAAGAAATACACTTGCTCAAAGTGTGAAGGTTAAACACATGCTGTTCCCTTTGAAGGGTTAAATGCACTAAAGTTTCAGCTAAGTGACAATAAGATATATAAAAGACAGCAAGGGAGACAAAGGGAAGAAAAAAAGACTATGTTTCCAAAGCTGCACCTAGAAATAGTAGAGAAGTGCAGGGAAATAAAACAATTTGTTTCAAAAGGATTTATATTTTTTCATTTTTATTTAACCAATTACTTTTTTTTTTGCAAAATATATATAAAGCACCTATCTTAAATGGCTTTGAAAACAGATGTATTTTCTGTAAACTGTGAGGAGTGCATAGGAGGCTAATGATAATCATTCTTTATTTGATCACTTCCTTTGTTCATCCATCCATCTTTTAGTGAACTGGCTTTGTTTACAAAATGTTAAAAAAACAACTCAAAATTTACTGAATTCAGATTTTTTTTTTTTCCCTCTCAGACTCTATTTCCTCAGTCTCTGCCTGGAGCTACAAGCTGAGCCAGCAAGGTGGTGTGAAACTAGTGAAGTATCAGAGAGGAACAGTGAAATTTAGATCCTGGATTGTTTTAATATGGCACTTGGGAGATGAAGAAGGGCAGAAAGTGGGGGGAGTCTACATAACTGAAAAGAAACTTCAAATTACAGGAGAAGGCCTTATACATACTCAGCAGCACACAGCCGTTATATCACAGTTGTTTAAAATCTTTTCTATGAAAACAGTTTTATATGGTCAGAGCTTATCTAGATGGGTTCAGTCCTCACATTTGCTCCATGAGTGTCAACCCAAAAAAAAACTGTTGGCTGCTTAGAACAGAGCCTGAAGTCAGTATTTGTTTGCCCCACTACATCTCACAGGGTATTGAAGGTCAGAACCTGCAGACACCTTGGCCACACTCCTGTTTTAAAACTCTGCACAACCCCCTGCAAATCCCACACGGGAGCCAGTGTGCTTCCAGCTGAGATGCATTTCCAGTCCCAGGATTTATGGAATGTTCCAGAGTATTTAGGTGATTTTCTATGTGTTTCATCAACCTAAGGAGGTATTAGACAGGAATATTTTTTTTTGCTGTTTGAGAAGATAAATAGATGACCAGAATAATTACTCCATCATTTCCTACTGGTCAGAATTGGTAGTTGGTTAATTATTCAACAGTCCCTGGTGTAGCTGCCAAACCCATGCTTTCTTCTCAGAGAGGAGCAGACAAGCTCGTTAGAGCAGCTTTCTTTGGACTGGCACTTTTATGTTGATACAGGGTTTATTGAGATGCCAGCACTTTAATTTTAGTTTATTTCTTTATTCTCTTATTTCTATCATTAAAAATGTACAACTTTCCCTGCATATTTGCGTTGTCAAGCTAAACTATATTAATATTACCTTTGTTCTAGTGTGCCATTCTTTGCAGAAATGATATGCAGGGTTTAATGTCTTAGTGGAATTCTAGAATTAATGTGTGCCTCTTTCCTGGTACCGTATGTTGCTGTTTTCCACTCGTATGGAAATGCAGGTAATCTTATGCCCTCTGTGACATGGGCAAGTGCTTTACAAAAATGCATCTTTGACAGTTATCTTTCACACTTTAACATGACCAAAGAGTGAGGCTCTTAACCAGTAGGCCTTGTACTACTTTGGGATTGGACAAAAGGCAGGAGTCTTGTGATAGTAGTATCCATTTATGAGTTTGTATTATCATTTCATAAGGCAAAACAGAAGGTGATATAAGCCCACTGCCATTCCTTAGTTTTTGACGGAACATATTCATCAAAAAAGCATGCAGTCCCCTGAGCTTGCAGCCATATGCTACAGGAAAATGTCACCAGTTAAAGATGTATTCATTTGCTGTTTTGAAAACTCTGTTTGATATTCATGCATTCCAAGTGTTTTGACCTAGATTTCTGTAGAGGCATTAGATCCAGTACTGAACAGGAAGCTAGACAGCTGTTGCTTGTGTAGTCAAAGGAAGAATTTAAAGTAAGGGGTGGGGGGGGAAAAGAATAAAAAAATGAAAACATTTATTAATGCATGCCAACATTTTGCACAGCCAATATGTTTAATACTAGATTAACTAATATAAGCATATGGAGATGCATTTGTTGCAAACCTTTAAAGAAAAGAACAAAGAAAAAAGTTGGATGTATCTAAAGTTCACAGAGAATAGAATTTGCACTTTATCCTATAAATGAAAGCCTGGTGAAATGGCAACATACTTTAATTATAAGCTACTTGCTAATGTCACAACATTTAAGTTTGGGGGCTATATTGTAGTACAAACCTCTCAGTGAATGCCTTACTTAATCCAGAAACCTACAGATAATAATAATCCTTCCTGAGTTTAGTTGAAGTCTATTTTGCATTGAAGTTATATAAGTACTTTATTTGTTGTAGGTTCCTTTCCTGTAAATCCAGGTGCAAAACAGTTATAATGTAAATGTAGACATCTAATTATTAAATGCTGGCATTCATTCTACAGCTATGTCAAAGTTTCTGCAGTTTGTAATTACTGGGTTTATACTGATGTAGTTCATCTGATGCCTATAGGACCTTTGGCCGTTGGGTAACAACTGTAAATAGCATGGGAAACAAATGTTCTCTTAGTTTGAGAGGACCTTATGGGGGAATTCATCTAATCCAGCTAATCAGCCAAAATTCAGATGTCAAAGCTACTTGTCCAGGTTGTCTCTTCATAGCTCTTCGTAGCACCTACCACAGATGTCTTTGTTGGGCTAGGCTGGGCTGGAAAGGAGCCTGTTATTTTCCTCTGACTGTAAAGGGGATTTGGCTGATCTGTCCAGAGCAGGTGCCAAACCTTAAGACAGCTACAGACAAGACATTCTCCTTTAACAGTAATAAATAAGTCCAAGTCTTTTTTAAGTATTAGTGGAAAAACTTTCTATTAGATTCAAGCATTTAATAATTATATTCAATGTGTTACCAATTTCAACATTTTCTGGCAATGGATTTTATATCAAGCCAGTTCAAAAATAGGGGAAAAAGTGCAAATATTTCTCCTACCTGAAAACAGTCTTCGTTTTCCCAGTGAAAAATACAAAGATGGATTTTTCCCCCAATTTCTCTTTTCCTAAGTGTTTATCAAACAGTTTATGCAAATACATTTCAGCATATGGTTTATTTATAAACAGTTCAATTTCATTCTTCACAAAGGTGTGGAATTGGTTATTTAATTATTTACTCACTTCTTTATGACTGGGTGAATGAAACTTTTTAAATATGGGAAAAATGAGCGAAGAATAATGAAGAAATGATGCTGCACTTCAGAATGAATAAATCACCAGGTCTGGATGTCATGAAACTGAATTCTTCAGTATCTTTATGAATAGTCAGGGTACTCAAGGAGGCCTGTTGACAACTAAAAACCTGGTTGGTGAGTTGGTTGAGCTATTCACACACAAATAAACGTATGTATTTAGTCTAAAATGATTTCCCTTATAAATGTCCAGCCTCTGGGTTTGGATGTGCTGTAGGTGCTGCAGCCTCCCCCATTAGAAGTGATGCTCAGGAGGTGGTGACCTTCTTGCACTCTCAGAAGCCAGTTAAGGGAAAAAGACTTTTTAGGATCACCAGTCATCAAATATGATCCCACAGGTGTGGCAGAAACATCATGCTACAATCCCGGAAAATGGAGTAACATTTAATGAAGATAGTTAAGAAGGACTGTAGGAAGATCATGGCTGTGAGGGGGTGGGTTGAGCAGTGATGAGAAACATAAGCCTTTGGTGGTTGGAATTGCAGGATTTTGCAACCTCAGTAAAAAGAAAAAGAAACGTCATAAACACTTCCTTTCCTGTTGATTTATGACAAAGTATCTTCCTGGCTGCTAGAGAAATTTCTCCTGTGAAGGAAGCAATGAAACACTGGACTTTTTTGTCAACTGTATAACATCTGTGTAACATCTCTGTATACAGCCCTTATTTCCACAGAAGTATCTTGAAAATTTGTTCCACATAATCCTCTTCAGTGGTGATTACTGCTGACAGTGGAGTTTGATATGGTTGATACTTCCCTTTCCCAAATCAATCAACAAAGTTAGAGGCTTTTCTAAGCCTAGCTGACCCACTGGACTGGGTAGGGTGCACAAAAGAAATGTTTGGTTAGTCTGACATATGGGCAGCTTTATGGGCAGCTTTGATGCCCACCCAACTGTCCGTGAATTCAGTTCTGCCTGGATCATCTAGGCACAGGACCAGGATAAAGCTTGAGCACATTTGTCTGGTAATAAGATGTTTCAATCCTTCCACCCTTGCTTTCCCAGTCAGAAGACACTTTGCATCTTACACTGACATATTTTCAAATTTTATAGTCTACTTTTGCAAGATCCTTCCATATGGTTAAAGTTAAAATTCACAGAGGCTATAGATAGCTGGGCCAGTCTTTGTATTTATCCAAAAATGTGCCTGGTTAGGGAACACTACCTCTGTACAACAAAACAGGAGTGAGTAATGGGTTAGTTCTTTGCTAATAGCATACCTGACACAAAATATCTTGTTATCTAGCCTGAACCACTTAGGAATTAGCAGTTGCATACTGTGCTATAGGCAGTTTGAACAGATGGATTTAGAACTGGAGACTCAAATATATCCCTTTTTGGAATTTGTCTGCCTAATTTACTCATGTTACTGTTACAGAGATACCAAGATAGCTGCTGCTACTGCTCTGCACTGTATTTACTCGGCTGCATTGCCACACAGAAATGTGATTCATAGACTCACAGGAATTGCAGATGGAAGAGCCATATTAGATCATTCAACCCATCTCCCTGCTGATGCAGAATTGCTCGCTATGGCTAAAGTACATTTTCTAGTGTTTTGTCTGTCTAGATGTAAAAGTCCCCTGACATAGGACTTCCACTGCTTCCCTTGGGAAACTTCTCCACAGTTCATCTTTCAAAATTGGCACTGTCAGAGACAGGCTAGAGAACTAGAGGGACCATTGACCTGTAGTCAGTTGGGAATTCCTCTCTTCCTAATCGCTAAATGATCCTGCATGAAGATGCTACATCACCAAAATCTCATGGTGTTTGTGGACATATCACAGATTTACAATAAGGCACATTTGTCTTCTCATTTGCAAGATGCACTTTGCTTTTCCAAACCTACCAGCTTCTGTTCCCTTTTCATCCCAATCCCTCTGGTGCATCTGCCAGCCCCTAACAAGCAATGACTTGGTGCTAAAAATCCATCTGAACAACTTCAGTTCCTGTCTGGATCCCTGCACTTCTCATGTGAAGTTCAAGTTTTTAATTCTCACAGATTTCTGGCCAGTTTTCAGTGCAGGGCTTTTCCCTCCTCATCCCAATGATATTGTTTTTCTGGTTGCTCCTTTACTGCTACAGTAGCCTTTGATTTATTCCATAAAAAAAAGTAATTTTCAGTTTTCATCTTGTTCAGAAAAAGTCTGACCAAGGAGGTAGGAACTGTTGTCAATCAACACCAGTAAAAAATTAAAATTTCTCAGAATGTCTGAAAACCAAGAAATTAGTAAAGGGTGGGGGGAGGCTTGTTGATTGAATGAAACATTGCACTTAAAATTGTGAGTACACTGTAAAAATGTAAATAAGCAAAGGACATATTTTTTTAGAAATGGAATTGTGAGCTTCCCTTGACAGAATACTTTATTTATCTGACTTCTTTATGTAAGAAGAAAAATAAAAAATAAGTACAGGGAGACAGATCAGTTATCTGTATGTATACTGGCTTTTCATTCAATGTCTCTTCTACAGGAGGTGATATGACCATCTCCCAGCCTTCATTATTATCTGCTTTCATTATGACTTACCAAAACAAGGCAGGCCACTATTCAAAGATTTCACTGAAATCCGTGGGCTCTCTGCTGAAAAAGTTCTGATTTCTCTACAGTTCAAGAACAATTAGGAAATGGAGACTGGAGGATAAAAACTTTAAAAATTAAGAACAATCAAAATTTACACAATATAAAAATACATATATTTTTTGGTCAATTATACTTTTTTCCCATGTACTGAACCAGAACTGGATACACCAAATACCAAGTGAAAGGGGGCAGTTATGTCAGTAATTCTAACCCATCTGGAAGCAATAACTAGAGTCAATCACAGAGTAAATCCTTATCTGATGAGATTTCCAGCCCAATTCTTTTAGACACCAGAGGTTCAGATAGTTCAGATAAGGTTTGGCAGCTGAATTGGTATTTGTCCCAAGCAAACCTCCAGAGGTTCACCAGTCACTGGCAATAAATGAAAGTCTTTATCAGGTGATGGTTGTTCTGTGGTCAGCAGGAGATAAATTGGTGGTGCCAGCCCAGGTCCTAGGAGACAAATGTCTCTGTCCAAATGCCATCACCAGCCTACTCAAAATCCCAGCAAAGGCACTGGCACCTGGAGGTTTTAACCAGCCCTCCTCCAAAGGGGGGTGGCTTTTGCTTTTGCCCTGAGGTAGAGCAGGAACCCAACTGCTTTCAAGGGCAGCAGCTCCGGCATGTTCATTCTCTGGAGCAAAAATGCTCTTTGAAGGAGACATCAGTGGAGAAAACAAGCTGCTTGGGATGCAACACACACTGTGAGATCCACATCCATTCCATCTCTTCCCCATTAGCTTGTTTGCCTGCTATGCCAGGTGTTCTCATTAGCCATATCTATAAATATTTGTCTAACTTTTTTTAATCATTCTGGTACTGTATGTATAGGGAGAAGTGAAGTCAATCTGTTTGTGAAAATCAGTGTTTGAAGATTTCCTCTTGGCTGCTGGTAGCTGAGGCCTCTTTAATAACCCCTGTTGCATTTGGCTGTTATCTCAGAGCCCCTTTTCCAACTACTAGAAACCAAATTAGAAAAAAAAGAAAGGATATGGATGAGATATTGACCTTCCACATGTTGTACATTTTACCAATAAGTATTAATGACAAAGGCACTAAGGAGTGTAATCTCCCATCAATGAATCAATACAAATCCCATTAACACTCGATGAGGGGATAAGATAGACCTCAGAGTTTCACACTTACTGTTTGTATAGGACTCCCTCTAAAGGCTCTGGAAGTCCTTTTTGCCGCAGGACCATCAGTATGTGGTGGGTTTAGTAAAATGAACAGTCTGCAAGAGGGCAAAAACCGCAGTTGAACACACCTTACAAATTCCAAATCTGCTCCATACAAAAATTGATTGCTTATTTGAATGTGTGTCAATTTTTTAAGAATCTGGAAACTAAGAAGCCTATGACATCAGCTGTTCAAGTTGCCAGCAAGACCAAAATAAAAAAAAAGAAAAAAAATGAAAAACCTAGAGACAATTGAACAGTTTCAAACATCTTAGAAATACAAGTTATCAGCTTTTAATCAGCTGTCTCCCAACTTTCTCACTTCTGCTTTAACTTGTCCCTCCAGCTTCACAAGTGATACCAACATTATATATAAAGATCCACTCCTGACCTCTTCCCTTGTAGATCTACAATCATCTGCAATAGTGATTTAACTCACAGTCCCTGCACTGTGCAATATCTGCTTCTGCTAAAGCCAAAAACTGGAGCTAAACTTCATGGGAACTTGCAAGAGACGTGAGTACACAGATGTAGCTCACTGAAGATAGCCAAGGATAAATTAGTTAAAGAAATCACTGATGTTACTCAGGGTAATTGGTTTGAGTTAGCCATTAGACCTACTGGGCAACTTTAAAGTTCTTGAAATGCTTTTGACTCCAACACTGTGGTGGGAATAAGAACAAAATTGCTTACATATATCTAAATCCTCTGGGCAAAATTTTCATACCAAACAGTCTTAATTTAGGCTGATAAATCAGAGAAAAAAGAAAAATCAGATTCTGAGCTGTATGTTTTGATTTGGAAGGATCTTTTGCTTTTTCTTTCCTGAAGTACTTGGTGGGGAAATGTTCAAAGCCTCTGAGAGTAATTTGTACTGAATATTAATTTGAGGGAGGGGGCTTTGAAAGCTTTTCCATAAATCAACAGCAAATTTAGGTACCACAGTGTCAGTGAATTGAATAAAGTAGTTTTCCTTAGTCTTCTACTTCCCTTTCTTCCTCCACTCTCTTGTATTTATGTCTCTCAAAATCTGAAAAAAAATCTGCCTGCAATTCCATTCCTTACTCTCTGTTTTTGCAATTAGATGTGCAGTCTGTGTTACCAGCATCCTGGGAAGACAACCAGGCTGCCTGCCTCCTTCCTGGCTGCTCTGAATTGCTCCAGCCAGCAAAGAAAACATTGTGGGACTTTGTTCAGAACAGTAAGAAACTAAATATTTATCTTCCCTCTTATAATTCATGCAGCGTGGGATTGATATGGAAAGTACCAAGATTGAAAGGTCAAGTGAGCTTCCAAACAGTGTTTCACAATGATATATCATTGCACTTTACCATGTCCTGCTTTCTAGAAAATGAAACACCAGTAGTAATGATGCACCTAAAGAAATGATCTGAATTCTGCCATGGTCAAGTTTTCAGTTACGTATTTGTAAGTTTTATTTAAATTTGCTGTAGTGTCTCTGCTGAAAATTTTAAATCTGTGTTGGTACCAAGGGAGTCTACACTTGTGCACTTTTTTGCAGGCACCTGCTGATATTTTAATTATTCAGTGGACTGGCTATGGCATGGAGATATTATGGTTGTGGGATTTTTTTGGTGTTAGACCAAGTCAGCACAACCCAAATTCCTACCACCCATCTGGAGCATGCCAAGGAGTAAAACTGTTGAGAATTCCTGGCTTTCTTCTCAGACATATAGTAGTAAAAACACATTGTCCTTTCACATGAAAGACTTTTGGGATGGACAACATCCCTTCCTCCAAGCTGCTGGAGTCACAATTCTCACATTTATACTCAAAGGACCTTCCCTGAAATTTCAATAATACTTGTGCCATTCCCTTTGTATGGCCATTATTAGAGAGACTTCAAGTAAGATCAGTGCAAGCCACCAGCCAGGCTGCACACCACAAAAAAAAAAAAAGAAAGAAAGAAAAGAATCTATCTCTAGTAATTTCAGTTTTCTTTAGGCTTAAGTTAGTTGAATCAGATATTATCACTTCTTACTATGTCCTTTAAGTTATTCACTTAACTGTGCTCTTCTTCTCAGGCTGGAAAAGACCCTGTTCACAGCATTGCATCATGGGTCAGAACAGCACTCTAGTCTCTACTCAAAAGGTATTTTAAGTTTTTTTTTCTTTTGCTTAAGTTGAATAACCCAGGTTGCTTGTGGAGGTAGTGGGTTCTCCACTTCTTGAAGCCTTCAAATCAGGAGTGGATGAGTTTCTGAAAGATATCTTTTTGCACAAAATGATTTATTAGCCCCACTACCTCAGTGAAATGGGTGAAATACTAAGACTGGAATTATAAAGCCGCTTAGCATAGGTGACCTGATGACCCTCCCTGGTTTTAAAAATCTAAGAGCTTAGCCAAAGATCTCAGAAGTGAATTCAGCTTTTTTATAGGCATGATGTAAACAAGTTTATGTGGATGTTTTGTGAACCAGGACTCACTGAGGTTTTGCTAGGTCAGATTTGAAGCACTTTAGAGCATAAGGCCACTTCTTCATGAGTACAGAAGTCATAAAAGAATAATTAAAAAGAATAATAATATCATAGGTGAGAGCTAAATAAAGCAATGGCTCAAATTCTTTGGAAGAGAAGGGGAAAATTATAGGTGCATGGCCAGAAAAAAGGGGAGGGGACACGAAGCAGAACCATCAGCCATCAAAATCTTCTGGTTTGCAGATAAGAGGGGAATGAAAGACTTCCTGCACACAGGGAGCAGAGGCCCTGGGGGCCAGAGCCAGCTGGGAAATGCCTAATGCTGTTTATAGAAACCCTGGCAAACAAACAGCTCCTGCCTGGCCCAAAAGTCATAAAAAGCAAAGGGACGGTGCCGGTCCCGACCCCTCTGTGCCTGCCTGGCCTGACAGATTTAACAAGTCCAGCCGTCACATCAAAAACACCCAGAGCCTTTAGATGAATGAGCTGTTTGTTTTTCTTCCCGATGGCTTGATAAGAGGTCACAGGATGTGTTCAATTTATTTTCCTCTTTTTTTTCTCTCTTTTTTCTTTTTTTTTTTTTTTTAATATATAATGAAACAATAGGTTAAGAGAGAAGCCCCAGCCCAGTCCCAATAGGTCTCTCCGTCCCCCCGTGCTGCTCCGTTTCCTGCCTTTTTTGAAGCAGACATCCCGCTTTTGTTTTCCTCCGGCCCGGCCAGCGCGTGTCGGCCTGGCGGCCACCAAACAAATGGGTTTTGGCCAGTGTCACCTCCTCGCCCCCGCCTGCCCGCCCGCCGCCGCTCGCTCATGGCCGGCGGCCTCCCCCGGCCCCGCACGCGCGAGGGAGCCTTCCTGTTGGCCCGGCCGTGCTTCTCCCCCGGCCGAGGCAAGGCCGTGGCACGCCGGCTCCCACACGCACGCCGGGGGAAGTGCTGGGAGCTGGAGATAAGCGCTGCTCCTGCTGCTGCTGCTCCAGCTGCTCCGCCACGGTGAAAGTGGAAAATAAGGCCAAGGCGCCTGGGAGGCTCGCCGTGATCTTCCAGGACCTCTCCTACCTGGAAGAGTATGTTCAGAGGAGAATCCCACCAGCCAGAAATCCAGGGAGACCAAAAGAACCTGGAAACAGAGCAAGGACCCCATAACCACCACCCCATCCTGCTCTGTGCTCATTCCACTCACAACTGCCCTCAAATCCTGCAGCACGGAAAACCTTTCCAGGAACAAAGCAGAGCTCATCTGAGGAGCTGAGAGCCTCCAGAGTTGGAGAGCAGCAGATGAATTTCCATCAGGATTGTCCCTGCTCCTAAGGACACCCTGTCCTGGAAGGGGGCACTGGGTGTCTCCAGCCATGGTTTGAGGGAAAGGCAGGAACCAAGCAGCTCGCTGGACAGGAGCAAGGGAATGTGCTGGAACCACCAGCCTCCCAGGAGAGGTGTGGGTGAAGGATGTTCAAGGTTGGAGTCAGGTGATGAGGCTTTCACAGCTCTTCCCAATCTGCCAGCTGGTCTAAAAACTGGGATGCAAATGGGTTGTTTCAGACAGATATGAATTCTGTGGTTTTTTCCAAGGAGTTTGGTCTCTCCCTCTGGGCAATACGAAACCAGGCCTCCTCGAAGGAAATGTGTTCCTAAACACAATAAACAGGGCTGGAATTCAAAAAGCAACCACTGCACTGATTTCTTTTAAAGTTCATACACACCCAATTTGTGCTCAGAAGGAGTTGAACAGAAGTAGAAAAAACAAATTTTCCCTTCTGGCTGGAGCTGCCCAGAAAGAAGGATGATGGCAGGTGTTGGCAGACCCCAGACACGGCATCTCTGCTCATGTGAAGGTTGGGGAGATGGCTTCTTCAGGGATGAGCTGCTCCTGTCTGGAACTTGTTCTATGTCAGCCCAACTTCTGATTTTGGTATAAAATTGTAAAACTAAAAAAAAATAAAATCTCTTAAACTGCTCATTAACGTTTTCAATTTTCTACCTTCCATCTGATGACCTCTTTATAATTCCCTACATTCAAGTGACCTTTTCTATTGCACAGAGGACACAAAGCTCATCCACCAGGCAGTGCATGAGTTAAAAATATATTCATATAGACAAATTTGAACACTAAAATAAAATTGTCTTCCTGAGGTCATTGTCTCTGTAGACCAAATTGAGGGAGGAAGTGCAGGAATGTGATGCTGATTAAGATACCACATGCTGGGCAGGTATCAGTTTAAACACTTTAGACTGTTACCTGCTCAGCAGGGGAGACCTGAATCCACATTTGATGATTAGACCATATTTATGTCTCAGCTCAGCGAGTTTCTATACATTGGCCTGATGAGCAGAGTGTATAAAACTCACACTGGTGTCTCCATATTCATCAGAGGGGTGAAAAAAATAAAAGTTTCACAGGTATGTAAGATTTCTAAATACGTGGGTGTCCGGGGCCCATTTGCCCCAGACTGTATTATGGGGAAATGAGATTCCACTCAGTCTGCCCCCCTTTCACATTTGGGATGAATCATGCAGCAAACTGAGTCATCTCAAATTAATACTCATTCACAGTTGCACAGGCAACAAAACCAATAATGTGTTGCCTAAAGAAGGGAGTTTCTAGCACATGGAAACTCTGCAGATATAGATACATACACAAATATATGCACATCTATCTATAACCTCTACATGCACACCTATATGGGACCTATGTATAGATGTTTTGCAATTTTGCATGACAAGCAGTAGCTGTGTTGCTTCATATGGTATTTGAAGGTCTCCAATTCTGATTAGCATTCTTGATGGGTTCTTTCAGCATGGTTTACTCAGGAAACCAGGCTTATGCAATCACAGTCTGTGTATGTGTGTACGCGTCTGTCACCATTAGACATCAGATAATTTACACAGGAGAGAGGCATTATGAATGTCCATAGACCAGGAAAAATCTTCCTGGAGAAATAGCTGCTGTCAGTGTTTTCACCTTAAAGAAACAGAGTGAACCCAGCTACGAGACATGTCTCCACTAAAAATCTTCATTAGGCTTTATTAAATCCTGTACTTGTGGAACTGTTTGCTCCATGTCTAAAGAATTATTATGAATAAGGAGTCACCAAAGAAGCAAAATACTACTCATATTTCTTATTAATCTGCTACATTTTTCACTGCAAGAGATACACTTTTAAAGGTTCTATTTTCCAGTTTACAAAATTCTCCTCTTGGCTATACACAAGTAGGTTTGCAGCTCTGGACAGAGTTCAGCCTTCAGGATATTGCACTCCCACATGACCCAAACCATCTCACATGACACAAGGACTAATATTTCTATTTGGGAGTTAAAGTTGCCCTCCAAATGCTCATGAGTGATGTGTGAGAGGAGCTTTTAGCCCACATGCTCTGTAAAATAGAATTCCAGAGTAAGGGCCGATTAGCACAACTTCTGCTGATGGACCTAAGTGCTCCTTCAGCAACAGCCCATGAAGATTAAGCCCCATAAGGCCCAATTATGAACTTAGTATTTAATATGGTATTTAATATAGGACAGTGGTTTAATTTCTTTTCCTGGTGTTTTATGTTTTGGGGATCATTATATATGTGTATGTACACGGCCTTGGCACTGGGGTTCACACAAAAATCAAAGGATTGGGCTGTGCTGTTGCTTACACAGAAAATTCAACTCAAACAGCTGTGATTGCACCTGGAGAAGTCCTGGGTCCTGCCAAAATCCATCTCTGACTTGGAGAGTTACTCTAGTACCCCGTTAGGCATTTGTGCCCATGTACCCACCGCCACAGCTCATTGTTACAGTTGGATCACAGACAATTTACTGGAGTTCTTTTGGGACAAATAATCCAGGGATATGGAGAAACCAGAAAGAGGAAGGGAATTACAGTTTGAATTGCTGATATTTCTAAAGGAAAAACAGCAGTTGCCATGACAATGAAAATGTGAAATATTCAAAGAGGTCAAAATTAAAATACATGATTTACTCTTCACAAAGAAAGTGCTACACGCACACGTAGCTTGTGGATTTTAGTTTTTCAGATTCAATTTTTAAATGTTTTTCTTTTAGATTCAGGAGACCATGTCTTGGAGAATCCCTCACTGTTAATACACCTTCAAACTGACCTCTGCTGTGAAGCCCATTTCTGAAATAGGGTCCTTGTGCTTGCTAGTAATTTCTAGAAAAATAGAAAAATGTGTCAAACATCTCTAGTCCATCTTTACATCTGTGACTTAATGGGAGTGAACAGGCCTGGAGAGATGGAGAATCCCCAGCTGGGAAAAGATAAGAGCATTTGCTTCTGGAATATTAATATGTTGGCAAACAGAGATGTTTTGGGAAGGACAGACCAACAATCAGTGCTTTGTGTTTCTTTCTTTTCAGATTCTCTGGAGAGGGAGGGCTGTTTTGTTTTTTATTTTTTTTTAGTTTTAGCCTCCCTGTAGCATATTTCCAATATAGCCACCTTGGCACCTCCTTTCTCCTTATTTTATGCTTCTGTAAGGAGGACTAGCTTGTACCAGAAGATTGACTCTATATCTATATAACAAAACTGTTCACAGGCTCCATCCACAAAATTTCAAATTTGACCAAAAAATCCAATACTTTTTGGAATGCTCAATATACAAAACCAGATTGTATTTTCTCCCTTGTGGGAGCATACTAAAATGAAAGAAGAGATTAAAAAACAAAGCAAAATAAAACAAAAACCAACAAAATACCCCGAAACTCCTCCTTCCAGGCTGGGACGGATCTCTGTTTACCTTGGAGGTTGCAGACTGGCAGGAGAACCTGCCATCTGAGCATGGCACGTGCCAAGTTCTCCTTGCAGCCGAGTCCTTGTGCTGTAATTTACTTTCCATGGAACAGGGAAGTATCCAGAAGGATCAGTGAGGTGTAAACCTTAAAGTGTACAAGGCCTCTTTTGTTCTGAACTAATAATGTTGTTACTCATGTGCGTCTTAGGTTGGTGATGTCCACAGAAGAGCAGCCAAGTCTCTGCTACCTTCACCCTTGGTCACTGTTCCAGCCATAGTGGACAGCAGCATTTTTGTCCTCAGGGCCATCAAGAACAGGGCACTTCAGGAATTCACAAAATCAATAAAGAGCAAAACCATGTGTGAGTGGGAAAAGGGAGGAGAAAGGTCAGCAGAGGGACCAACCTACCTAATGTCTGGGGCTTGTTCAGTGTGGGGTGGGTGGACTGGGGCAAGGTTTTCTCAGAAGCTCTCTATTTACTGAAATAGGTTGAAGAGGTTGAGCCACTTAAAATCAGGTTAGTTTTAGTTCTTTTGCTGTGCTTGCTCAGGAAATGTCACCGGTGACCCTTACCCGCACTGTATTTTGAAGAGGATGGATTCTGCTCTCTGTGGTGCTGCTGGAAATCCCAACTGCATTAATTGTGCCAGATTCCCTTGGCCTAGATCCTTACCAAATTGTGCATGTATCTCATTCACTGTCATGGGTATAAAACCCAGTTGAATTAATAAGTAATGACTTTATGTGTTCAGCTTTTCTTTTTTTTCTTTTTTTTTTTTTCAGTCATGTAGAAGGCTGATTACTTTTATTAAGCAACTAACAATTTGCCACCAGAAACTTTTGAACCATTCATTTAAATTCCTGAATTTGGGGCAAAATATTATGTGCACAACAGAGTCAGCTCTTCTTATCTCTATACCCTGAAGTATTCCAAGTGTTACCTGCTGTACATTGCATATCTCATTGCAGTACACAGGCTCTGAAGTGTGCCAAGTAATAAGCTATAAAGAGAGAAGCAGGACTCAAGCAACACAAGGATGCAAAGCAATATTTTCTCTTGACACCCAAGGTCATGGCATAAAGAAACGTGGAACAAGGGAGCGTCAATTTTCATTGGAGAACAGGGTACAGTGCTGCTGTACCAAGCTAACAGAAATAAATTAATGTGATAGAAAACTTAGAGTATCCTCTTAAAATGTGTTTATAAGTGTGTGAGTGTGCATGCAGGGGGATGATGCTGCATTGCTCTTTATATTTTCATGGCTAGCAGAAACAGACTGCTCAGACTTAAAAAGAAACACTTTTTAAAGATAATCTACTCTGTATATGCTATAAATACCGACATACAGTTTTGCAAGAAGCTCTGGGTTAAAGAGCTGAGAGGAAAAAGTATGGTTTGCTGCCCAGTGAATTACTCATCAATACAGTCTTAACTTGTTTGCAATTCCTAACCAAAACATTTACCCAATGATAATTTTCTAGAATTGATTATTCTTATGCCTGGGCCTCTGTAAAGCTGGAAAAAACTATAGTTGCATTCTTCCATTCTCTTGACTCCATGGTAGGAACTATCTGTGTATAGGGAAATGGAAGGAACCTTGTTTATCTGGTTATAAAGTGTAAATAAGGAGTAAATGCAGAAGAATGGTTGGGTTTCTTATTGTTCTGTGCCCAGTTCATCCTGTGAAGGCAATGGAAAATCTTCTTCTGGCTTAGGTAGGGTTTATATCAGTCCCTTAGACATTATCAATCCATCCAGAAGGATTCATAGCATTCACCCTATGGCTCCAACTTAGTTTAATTCTTTACCTAACATTTCTTAAATGCAGACTGTAAGGGAGCATTTCTTTATAGTTAGGAAAGCACACGGTGCTTAATTTTAATGGAAAACTCTTTTTTAAACACAGACGGATCCTGCTGTGTTTGACAAATATGTTCCAGAAAGAAGCTCAATCTAGATGTTATGTGTAACTTTATCTTATTCCCTTTTGAGCACTACTGTTCTTGCAAAGTGATCTCTCAACTGCCCAAAGTCATTACACTTTTTCCCTTTCACATTGTACCTCTGTAAATGTCAGGCATAACTACATTTTTATTTGCAGAGATACCACTGCTATGAATGAGTAAAAATTTCCTGCTCCCCCGCCTCCTTCTCTTTACCCTGTGCGCTTTCTGCTAATATGATTTGTTGAACAAATTGTTCCATTAATCTGGGGCTGTTTGACAGAGTGAGAAAATAAGTGCCAAAGTGAGAAGATTCACAAGAATCGGAAATCTCAGTCCCTCTTTCTCAAGGTAAATAGTTATTATATCAGGGTGTCAGACTGGTGAAATGGATGTACTTTCATTCTCAGTTTGTAAATGTCACTTTTCCTCAGCCCATCAGGGTGACAAATGAGGTGTGGGTTACAGTAAGAGTTCATTCCTTGACAAAGTTCTTGCTGGTTTATTTCAACGGGAAGGTAACCTCCCCTTTCTGCCCCCCACCCAAAAAGCAGGGGGAGGGGGACACATCTTCAGTCAGGAGAGAAACAAAAAACAAGGCAACTTGGGCTTGAATAACGCCCAAATTGCTCCCATTTGCTGCTAAAACCCGGTGGAGGTTTCTTCAAAAAACAAGTCATGATACACTTTGTTTGCTTTCCTACTCTTTTCTTGCTTGTTGTTTTTAGCAAAGACCCATATGACATACTTTTACTGGTGCTTATGTCAATATTTATTGAACAAGTGGTCAAGAGAGGCCACTTTCTAAGCCCTGTGCTATCTGGTTGTTAATTACCACACTGCAATGTGTTAATGAAGAAGAACACCCACCTCTTTTGACAGGTAATTGATAAGAGATCAGGAGGCCCAATGACTGACGAGGAACATGAAATGGCTTCTTTGATTGCCCCACAGATCACAACCAGCAAGGAGCTCACATGGCTCCTGGGGAAGCACAGTCACAGGGACAAGAGAAAAGGATGATCTAAACAATTTGAGCACCAGGTTTTTTTGATTTTTGAGTCTCTGATTGCCCTCAGGAAAATAAGATTTGCAGTAGCTCATGAAATGTCTTCCAAGGCTGAACTATTATCTTCAGGACATAGACTGTGGGGTTTTTTTCCTAATGGTTAAGTAACCATGAAAGAAAACTGCTCCTGCCAGAATTTGCCATAGTGGTAATTCAAAAAGATATTTGTTTGATAGATTCAACTCTTTTCTTTCAGCTTGTAGCAGCTCTTAGATTTTAGAATTATCTGGTCACTCAGTTTGGGTTCTCATATTGAGAATGGTTTATAGGTTTGCTGTGCTTGGTGCTCATGAGCAAAACTGTTTTGAAAAAAAAAAAAAGATGTGATTTTGCGAGAAATTCTGGAGAAAAAGCAGGAAGAAAGTAAACGTGGATGGACTTTTTTTTAGCTTCAAAATGAAATAAAATTTTCTTCAAAAATTAGGAAAACAAGCAAGCCGAATGGAAAAAACAGAAACAATCAGCAGACCCCACTTGTATTTTCTCAGAAGCTTATCAAAAGCAATATGTTTCCATGTAACATTTTGCTTTTAGTGAATCAGCATTTTCTGATGAAAATACATTTTATTGCAAAATGTCTGCTCCATTGGCACATAATCCTGCACATGTCATAAGAAATGAAAAGGGTTGAGGGTGAATGGGAACAGGGACCTCCAGATCTGGATCTACTGCTTGAACTGAAAGGCTCCGAAATGAACAGCTATTATAGACTCCTGTGCGTGTTCGAACCCTCAGAGGGAGATATTAATTAAATGCATGTAACATGTTTCTTTTCCTGACTGATAAAATGTCAGGCTTTGAATTAGCTTGACGATGACAATGCTTATGATTCAGAAATGGAAATTTGCTTTTCATTATTAAGAAAACCACTGTACTCCAACACTCACTTGAAAGAATCTATTTCTACCAACACGTCTGCTGTTAAATTCCCATGCTAGAATATTTGTTAGAAATTAACATTAAAATGGAGACTACACATAATCAAAAAAAATCTAATTTTTTCTCTACGTGTACATTTCCCATATATTTCTGTCTATAAAATCCAAGTAGCAGATAATAGTGAATTTTGTATGACATCATATGCATTTCAAACAGATCACAGTTTCATCACCATACGATTATCTTTTCCTAACAAATCAGGGACTAAAAGGCCATACTGAAAATAGAAATTTGAAAAAGTAATAGTACAATGAATAAGAAAAACAAATCACTTCATACTGCGACTTTATTTTTTCTTTAAAATGTTCTCTTTTTCTCATCAAGCTTGCTCCTGCACATAAATTGTTCTTTGAAGACCTATTTTCTCTAGTACTGGCTAAAATAAGCAGAACAGTTACAGTCAACAATATTCTGCCCACTTTGCCAGAGCCTTCATAATTTATGTCTAACCTGGATAGGAAAAGCCCTTATAAATTTCAACAAATGTCTCATTAATTAACACCCCATCTCCCTAAGCCACAGAGCAGCTGGTGAAAGGAATTGTGTAGGTTGATTCTGTAGATATAAACTAGGTCAACAAGAGGGATCCATACTCACTATTGCAAGCTGATATTTCTCTGGAGGGTATTAATAGTTTCTCGGATCTTTCAGCTTAGGCTCATAACTATACAAAGTCAACAGTATAAAGCTGCTCAGCCTATGTTCTTAAATTAAATAAAAATAAAATAAAAAACCCACAATGCATTACAAGGGTTCTTTGGAATCTGATGCAATGGGTCAAATCCTGAAATCCTTCTTTAGGCCTTTAGCCAAGACAATGGGAGGCTTTCTATTGATTTAAATGAACTTTGTATTTCAAATTTTTTCTGGTTAGTACTTGATCATGCAAACTCTTTACAGATTACACTATATATTCATGGAGAGTCTGAAGTCCTTAGTCAGGCTACTCTTTCTTCTTGCCTGCATGATAAATTATCTGGAGAGCATTGTTCTCTGCTCGTTTCTAAATACTCCTTTAGCCTATTCAGCATGCTAATTTTAGGGCAATTTATTTTTTCTATAACTGTGCATAACTGTAATAAAATTAAAATAAAAATATAAGGCTGGACAGAAAGGAATTAATATTACAGATCTATCTACTGCAAGGACTGAATACAAGGTGGAAAAATGAGAGGAAGAAAATGCCTGGGAAGCATTTCCCTTGCTATAGATGTCTTGCATATGAAAACCTTGTCTGAAGTCATCTGAGGAGGCAGACAGGCAATTTTCACCTATTCTTAGTGTTAGTACATACTATATCATGATGGGATGCAGGGAAAGGAGAGGAGAATGCAGTGGCTAGCAGGGAAAGATTAGCATACAGAATTTAAGCAGGATCTGATAGCAGGAGGAGGGAGTCAATGGGCTGGCAGAGCAGAGGAAGACTTTTCCACACTGGCAGACTCATTTCAAAAAGGTGCAGAACCAGGAGTGCAAGACCAAAATAAATGATAGCAAGAGGGTGAGCATTTATCAGAAAAGGAGAGCAAGTAGGGGATACAGTAGGATGTGAAAACAGCAAAGCAGTCAGGAGTGAAGCCATAAAGCTCCTCGGAGGAGATAATCCTGCCTCTAGTGAAGTCAATGGGAGTTTTGCCATTGACTTCAACAGGGTCAGGATTTCACCCAGGGAGTGTTAATATGATGTGGAAAGAGATAGGAAGACTGGGGAGATACTCAAGAGAGACAGCAACATGGTCATAGCATATAACATTAGCATATTAATGGCTATGGCTGTTTTATTTTACAGCTCTGTATGAAGAACAGAGACTATAGGAACTTTAAGAATACTAATATGTCCCTCATTATTAACTAATGCAATGTCAGGAATTCTCCAAATACAGATCCCCTGCTCACCCCTATCTCCCCCTGCAATATCTCGTGAGGGACCTGGAGTCAGACTAATTTTGGTATTAAAAAAAAAATTCAGAACAAATATCATTGTGTCCAGTAAGCCAAATGAATTGATTGAATCCAAGCTGACCACAAAATTTAATTGCAGGTCCTGAATTATTTGAGGTTAGGAAAAGTTACAGTATAGTTTCTGAGTTAAGCTAAATAGATCAAGACTTTTTATCTTGTAAAAGAACAACCTAGAAGAGGGATAAGGAGGTCAGAGATGGGTCTTTAGCATACTGACTGGCCTGGAAATGGCAAATAGATAATGAATGTTCACTGTCTCTAGTAGTGCAAGATTTAAAAGTCATCAAAGGAAACTAGCACAGGGTATATTCAAAATGAACAAGACTTCTGTCTTTGTAGCACAAAGGCAACTTGCAAATTCCTTGCAAAAAGATTTAGGGGTGGTTGTATAGCTTCAAAAACAATCTATGGAGAAATTCATGGAAGAAAAACACATTGAGAGTTATTCAATGCACAGAGAGCTCTTGTTTAAGGAGTTTCTGGGCCATGGGGATTTTTTTCTGAAAAACAGCACAGAAGTTTAGAAAAATATGCTTGCATTGTTCCCAGGATATCTGCTTATATCCAAATCCAGCAAGCACACACATTTATACAATTCTTAGGTCCAACATGGTGCAGCAATTCTCTATTCTAAGGCAAGAGAGGCAGATTTATTTACATAAAGTCTACATTTCTATTTTTTCCATTTTTTCATTCAGATATTCTGGGAGTACCAGGTAAGGGATAAAACTGTCTGCACATAAAGGTTGGGTTTGTCAGAATAACTCCACTGGGCAGCTCTGGAAGGTTTAGCTCTGCCACTGCTCGCTAAAAGGAGACAAGGATGCCAAGAAATCAGCAGATTTGTTGGCTGGGATTTTGCCTTCTACTGGAAATTCACTTAGGAGCTAATCCAAAGCCAACTAAGTCAATGAAAAACTCCCATTAATTTTAATGGGTTTGGGATCAGGCCCTTAAATCATATGTAGGCAGCTAAATCTGCCAGTCCTTTAAAGCTGCATAAATTTACCTGCTATTCCCCAAAGCACAAATGCATCCCTCCAACACCTGTCTGACAGAACTATTGCATATAATAAGAAAACCTTCCAGAATCACAAGTAAGCTATGAACACCAGCCTGCCACCAATCTCTTCTGATGCTGAGGTAGTTAGTACCTGGGACTGCTAAAAAACCATAATCAGGGATGGGGCTGAGATATGAAATACAAGTATTCCATCTGCTTAAGCTGAGCAGCTCACAAAACATTAGCCAACTGCTAAGTTGCTGCTTTTCTACAAACTGAGTCATCCTCATCACACATTACACTGGGTTTTAAATGATTGACAGGAAAAAAAGCTAAGAGAAGCAGCTATTTCTTTACATTTAGCTGGTTTGTCAGGGCATTTGAAAACTTCTGGATTAAGGTGAAAATGCTTAAGGATTAAGTGGGGAGTGAAGGGAAAGGCAATGAAAACATTTTAGTGCTGTGAATTTAGAAGTCAAGCAGACACGCTCAGGAGAGCTAGCAAGACCTTTACCAATATGCTGTATCTAATCAACAATATCATTTAGAGTTTTCCACTTTATGGAGGAGAAAAAAAGTAATGTTTGAAGGTTTCTCTAGCCAGCGCTCTATCTCATCAGGGCCTTAATATACTCAGCGTGTGTTTTGCAAAATGAGATTTTGCAAAAATCAGGGTCACCCCTTGCACCCAGGCAAGAGGTATTAAAAGATATTCATCTTTACAAAGAGTGTCCTGAAATGATGGAAATAAATATAAGTCTCAAGAACTTTTGAGAGAGTTACCAGAGGCTCGGTCACACCAGACAGTTGTGAATCATAACAAGAGATCTCTGGGAATGTATTATTCAAATTAAAGTGCTGATATTGCTAATATTCACATTTAAAAGGCTACTGTGAATTGTTTTAATGTTCCTCATCACATGAATAACAGACAAAAAGGAGGTACCCTTCTGTACTCTTAATTTCTTTGCACTGTGGTAGGCAAAAGGTGGCTTGAGGGGGTCAGGAAATAATGATTTGATTCCTTGGCCTATTGCATGTCCCTGGAAATGCTTTGAGTACTTGGTTTTCTGTGTTTGTTTCCCCATATAATATTTTTGGGCAGAAAATTTAAAAAAGAGAGAAGAAAAATCACATATGATCAATTTTACAGAGAATACTGGATAGTTCTATCACATAGCAGGAGATTAAAACATCTTCCACTAGCCGTGGAAGCTTGGTTTGGAGGACAATAGGAAAAATTAGGGAAGTTTTTCAAATGCTTGAAGTAACTTTAAAGACCCCAGAGAGGAAAAAGGCAAGTAAGAAGAACAAGAAGATTTAACATTATCACTTGTAGGAGGCTGTTTCTTTTGTAGAGACCCCCAGAGCTGGAAAAAAAAAAAAAAAAGGAAATAGTGAATCATTAATTCTCAGCTCAGTTGTTTTCTTTCATGTTTGCTATTCAGAGTAAGTATTTTATGCCCATTCTGGGACTGGAAACGTTTATATACACAGTAGCAGCAGCAGCAGCATCATAATAAATGAATAATTTATATTTTTAAAAAAACCTTGCACGTTTTATAAAACAGTGTACAGGTATTGTTGCATTTGCTCATGTAAAGGTCCACAGCAAATCTCTGCCTAGAAAATGTCCCCCAGTGTTTAAGGGAAAAAAACTGTACCTAGCTAAAGACAATTACCACCTATAAATAAAAAGTCTGAGGTAATTTCAGCTTATTGGTAAAGATTGATTCATGTAACACACAAAACTAGCAGTTATGATTCAGGCCTCTCTCTATCACAGTTCTGATTATTTCTGAATTTTCTTCCTGGGACAATGTCTGAAGCTACCAGGCAGCTCAGATTTTGGGTGGTGTGGCTGCCAACCAAAGAGCAGTGCTGATTTCCTCACAGCCTTGCATGGCCCAGTTATTTCAAGGGTCTGACTGGAAATTCTTCTGCTCTCATGGCAGAGATGTAGAAATATGCTTTAAGGAAGAAGAACTATCCTGAGGATGTCCCAGAGATGGCATGTTCTCTCTGAAACCTGCTTCCCTTCAAGCCCAAGATAACAAAAACTCCCTGGCTCATTTCAGACCAACATGAGCTTATGGGCACACCATTGCAACAGGCATCCTCCACTGAGAACCAGTTCAGGGTCAGCTTTCTTCAGAAAACAGGATAAAGAAATTAGACTGATTCTTCTACACCCCAAAAAGCCCAGCCTGATAACTGTGTGTGTCAATGAGTTTGATTTAATTTTTTGAGGTACCTGCTTAAAATAAGGGGGGCAAAAAAAGCCCATACTAGGGGCTTGAAACATTACATAAACTGGATTTACTAATCATCCAGTCTGCACCTTTCCAAGCCCTGTAAAATACATGTAGGTTAACATTATTAAATCCCACTTAAAAATAGGTGGGTTTTGTTAAGTGTGGCATGATTTTTACTGGGTGTTCTGCTCGCCTGGATTGTGGACCTTGGGAAGCACATGTAGGTACACGTGTCACTGGCTGATGTAGCCACCTGGCTGCAACCCTCCATCAGGTTCTCAGCCATCCCCACTTATTAGGAGAGAAGGTTTTTTCTTATTTTAATCTGCACATTGCACATGCATTTAATTTTACATAAAAATGCATGCATAATTAGGCATAGCAGCAATGAAACATTCCCATTTGGAAATGTCCTGCCCAAACCCACACAATTCAGTGTCACATTTGGTACCAAGGTTTTTTAGTACATGACAGTCCATTATCCATTAGTTTTGAGTCTCTTCTGTTAAATGCCTTGTTTCGGTTAGAAACTGCGCAGTAGGAAATTAAAACATGTTGATAGATTGGAAAGTTATTAAGCTTCCTTGCAGTGTTAAACAAGAATTTACAAGAATTCGCTCTCCAGATTTATCAGGGATATATTTACAGTACTTGAGTAAGTGTGAATATTACTCACTGGAGATATTTAGTCACATACTGTATCTCTCTGAAGGGAGACCATATTGCATTAAATGTCTCCACCATGTTCTGTAATTTGAAAGATAAATCCTTGAGTGCTGATTAGTCATATATTGATACGGAACATCTATTATTTTGGGTCTATAAGAAGATTTTCATCTCTGTAATATTAATTTCTTGGCTATCATCATGCTTTTTCTTAGCAACCATCTTTCATTATCATAACTCAGGCCACTCAATATTGTTACATTTCCTCATGTACAGTGCCAGAAATGGCATTGCAGGTGGGGGAGGTAAAAAATCTTTCTTAAATTAAATGGTTTGGTGTGGGCTTAAAACAAGAGCAGATATTGCTAAGGTTTTGTGTGAAGTTTTTCCAGTGACACATTTTGTGGCATTAAGGAAAAAGCTCAGACTCACAGGGACTCCATTTCTGCATCTGAAAACTGGGTTGTAATGTAATTTCCCAGTGATATGGGGAGATGTTGTTTTTATTCCCAAATTATTGTGTAATATATTAGTTAAAATAGGGTCCAATTGCTAAGATCAAAAATAGAATTTAGCACCTCAACTCCCACTGAATTCAAGTATCTGACTCTGCTTGGGTATCTGGTAAGGAAAAAAAAATAGGTGCTCTGTCTTGCATGTGTATTTCTGTCTAGTTATGAAATAGAGGTTGCAATGGTGACCAGAATAAAACTTCAATTTACCAAAAGAAAAGATAAAATAATTTTGATAGTTTTGTAGGTAGTGAGAAATATCAACTATCTCTGATACACATGAGCTTTACTCAATACTCAAAGCCAAAATAGCTCTCGTAGTCCCATAGCTCAAAGTTGAAGTTAGGAGCAATTTTTAAGCATTGATTTTTGACTAACCATCAGTGTAGCACTAGATTTTTCTGTCTTTAAATCACAGCTGGGAATGGTATTCTCAAAATACTATGGTTGAGTAAGAATCGAACGAAGTTCCATGGAAAGTTACTTTTCACAATGCAATATTGTTCCTATACATCAGAGAAATATCAGTTCTCCTCGTCTGTCTTCAGCCCACTTGTCAGGAGAAAAAATTGTCATGTTTTCAGGTTTTCTCATTTTTCCCCCTTTCCATTAAAAAGCAAACGAACAAAATCCCCAGAAAAATAACTGCCCACTAACAAAATCCACACAGGGACCCTAATTTAGTCCTCTCCAAATAAATGTTTTGCAAGTGTTTCTGCAAGAGGAAGATTTATTTATTTTTCCTGGACAACAAACACAGCCAAGGTATTTGGTGCCCTGATACTGCCCTGCTAACACCTCTCAGCTGTGAGACAGAGGGACTCAGACCCAGGATCTCATCCCTGTGCCTTCCCAACCCTCCTCTATCCCAGGCAGCAATGATCACCACAGCATAGGCAGCTCCACATCTTTTGTGATCAGAGAAGCTGCTCTAACACCAGCAATTAATTTCTCCTATTGGGACATCAGGGGCTTCAAACAGTTCACAAGCACGGCAAAATAGATGGCAAGACTCCAATTTTCTTCCATGAACTTTCTAGGTCAGAAATCAGGTTTTAAGGGCACAGGAGATCATACTGTCTGGCTTGCTCTATAATCCTGGAAAAGAGACCTGTCCTAGGCTGACCAGCTTGTGAATCGAGGCCACTGTTTTTCTTTAGTTGGCCCTGCAGAAAAAATAGATTTTTCTTTGGGCTGAATGCTCAGAATTCTTATGGAAATAAAAAGGTGAAAAAAGGGAATGGAAACAAAAAGGAAAAGGAAATGGAGGGGGAAGGGAAAGGGAAAGGAAAAAGAATGAAGGGGAAGAAAAAGGGGAAGGAAAGGGAGGAATGAAATGATTTCTACTGTGTTAAACGCAGCTGGATATAAACCTGCCATAATTTCACACACAAATCTTAACCTTTCCTCCCTCAGCTCGACCAGACTCCTGTAGTTCACAAAATGTTATCACAAGCGAGTTGAGCTGGCTGCACACTCCCGGCCCTAGGAGCATTCAGACCAGTATGAGACAAACCAGCTGTGCCAAATCCTGAGCTGAAGCATTGCCATGAGGTTCATCTGGTTTAGATCAAAGGGCTATAGGGCGACTCTCATCAGAAAGTGCTGGGAATAGGAGACCTTAAACCTTTTGATTCCCGCAGTCCCTCAACCTCCAGATAAATTAAAATATTTAATCAAAATCTAATGGCAGTGATCTTGTTTGTAGAAATGCTTTATTATCCCGTGCATTTTAACCACAATCTGCCTGGTTCCTAATGCGACCTAAAGAACTAGTCGGCATTTATTACAAATGCAAGGCAGAAAGCTTCTGGCTCAGCAATTAATCACTGACATGGAGGAATTTCTTCTCTCCAGGTGGGGAACCCATCCAAAAACTAAGAAAAATAATCGGGCTAATTAATTCTTATCTGCAAAGAGCAATTAGATAAATGACCTAAAAACAGGCCTGTCACCCCTAGTGAGGTGCTCGGCTTCTAAATAGAATAATGTCTCTTTGCCAGGCCATCTCTGCGGTGAAATGGAGATCACAGGGAGGAAGGGGAAAAGACGGCATGTGGGGAGGGAATGGACTGATAGGGGAGTAGGTTAATTAGAGCTGAGACCAGCCATTGATATAAAAAAAATTAAACCAAAGCTCTGCACTCGGGGTAGATTTGCTATGATCCCATCACCTTCACAGCTCTGCCTTTGTGCAGCCAGAGATACTAAGGAGAGTGAAGCCACGTCTCCCAGCTACTTTTGAAGAGGAAAACCACTCACCAGGCTTGTCCACCACTGCATTGCATTTCACCTTGGTGAGTGGCATCCCTGACATGGCATTCTTATTAACTCTGAACTGTGTGTCTGCGGCATGGAACGATGGCGCCAAAGTGAGATGCAGAGTACTCTGCTTCAATTAGCTTGCTCCAGCAAACTTCTTCTGATTTAGTTAGGAAATATGCAATGCAGAAACCTTCAGGAGTGAGCCAAGTTAATCTAAGCAGCACAAGTGAGAAGGCAGTAAGAGTATTTGTACAGCAAACCTTTGGTCATCTATGTATCCCCAACAAAATCTTGCTGTCCTTTCAGAAATCTCATAGCCAGGCAAAAACCAGGAAGATAATCAAAAGAGGAGAGAAAGGGCTTTGGGACTTATTAGGATAACATTAAGAATTTGTTTTTGCTTTCCTGTTCACAATTAAGTTCCTTGCTCAGTGGCACAAGGTATCTTTTCCCTGATCCTGCTGTTCTGCTTACTTATGTCATGACACCATGCCATGTCTGATGGCAGGAGACAAAGGGACACATTGAAGGAATTGATTCAGGCTTATTGAAGTATTTACAGAAATAAGCCTAAATGATCAGACATAAAATACTGCAGCAGTCAGATTAAAACAATCCATTCCAGTTATAGTTAATCAGGGCTTTAGCCTCCAAGGAACTGATTTGAGACTAACAAAGTGTTTTCCAGCTCCCAAACCCCATGCCAATCACGTTATTCCTGCCTTGGAGCTGTTAACAACGCCAAATACAAAAGTAAATGCAAGTCTACAGATAGTTTTACTGTTTCCAATATCCAAAGCTTCTTACAGTAAAAAAGAAAGACTAAAATAATTACCATCCCCAGGGCTACAGACGCTGGTAAGAGACCTTTGTCTCTGTCTGAAACCTTGTGTGACCAAGGTTCTTATAATTTATACAAAGCAGATGCCTGCTTAAATGCTTTACTCAAAGCTGTCATGGCCCCTACATCCAAGCAGTTAACAATAAATTACAAGGACTAATGGATTAGATTAAGATGCATGAAAACATTGTATATATTCTGAAGAATGATACTTCACCTACCAAAAAAAAAAAAAACACCACCACAAAAAAAAAAAAAAATAAAAGAAAACCACTGCTGTGAGGAAAAGGAAAGGAAAAGAGATATATATTCCAGTTAAGTACTTTGCTGCTTGCATTGGCTGAAATGCGGTGGCACAACAAAAGCAACCATCTGTGTTTAAACACAAAGGAAGAGACAAGCAAGTCTGTGTCAGTTTAAATTTATATTTTCCCTCGATGATGCTAATGTGAGGTTTAAGGCAGAGCAGAGCCCACAGGATGCCTAAGGATGTTTCTGGAAGATGAATGCATGTGTGGAAGACGGACAGCTCAGGTTCAGGTGTGAGCTTCTGCAGGACTGGGGATGTTCTGGGGAGAAGGTTTGCTGCAGGAGTAGGATTCCTTCCTGAGCTTGGGTCCACTTCAAAAACTTTGCCACAATTCAAAAAAATAAAGATGAATAAGTTTCAGTTTGCACTTTTTGCTACATATATTAAAATGGACAAGGCTCCAGGCACAGGCTGTTGAGGGAGGCTGATTGGAAGATTGCTCTAATAAATATCCTCTCTTCATTTTTTGTGAACATGCAGGAAAGTTCTCAAGAACTGGAAATTCAGACATGGCTGCAGTCCAGAGTGGATACTTGCTAATACTGCTGCATAATAGAAGAGCTGGGAGAATCTGAAAAAACAGAGGAAAAAAAAGGAAAAGTAGCTCGGAAATTTGCAGGCCAATTGGTGTTTACAAGAAATGCCAGTGGCACATTATCCAAACTTCAGAATAGAAGGATGGAATGATGCAAATCAACACAGATTCACTAATAATTTAATTAAATTTAGTAAAGAAAAAAACAAAGTGTGAAAACATCTGAACTGCAATTTTCCTGCCAAAGTTTATTCCCTTTTATTTCTGAGCCTGCTTTGGCTCTATCAAGAAGACCGAAACCAGGGCTCATTCTTATCTTATATAGAGTATGTTGACTGTACTGTATTGGTAATATTCATAATAAAACTGAAGCTACCTGGAATTGAAAAATTTGGGGGCAGCTGGCACATCAATGTCCCCAACCCACTGCAAATGTCTGCAAGGGCTGTTTCCTCTATATGCATCCTGTGCAAGGATTGAGAGTCAGGAGAAATACCTTTTTTTTTTTTATCTTTCAGCCAACTCACTTATGTTTAATTTATACAGAAATAGGTACAGCCTCCTTCAGCACCAGAGCATTAGGGTGTTTTTAATGAATAACTTACAAGAAACAGTCACCTGCTAACAGGTCAGCCTCCCTTTTGTGTTTCATTCTAGTTTCATTAGTAAAGAAAAAAAAGGCCTTTGATTGGATTAATGGAAATAGAACCACAGGGTTTAAATTATAAAGTATCCAGTGGTTATTTCTAGTAGCTCCTACTTTCAACTGGGATCATGATTTTTATCATCTCAGGCTCAAAGCTTTTGTGTTTGACTGCCTTGGACTGCAACATGGAAAGGTTTTGCTTTAGCAGAAATCACATTTCATCTTTCTCTCTTCAGTGATGCAGCTAAACAGCCCCTGGCTTTAAGGCTATCACCCCTACTTGATCCCTGAGCTGCTGGGGTTGCTCTTGACAGAAACTTCTGAGCAGACTCCCTTTGGTTGTTTGCTTTTTTCTCCCCTCTACTCACCTCCTCCTCATATCCCTGCACCACCACCTTCCAGCAAGGGGCTATTTTTATTTATGTATTTATTTCTTTCCAATGAAACTGCAATATCTGGAGGTGGCTACAGGCAGGACACAGAGCCATATGCTCTGCCTAACTTATATAAACAGTGTCCTGGGTGACAGCCTTTCCTGGCCCATCTGCAGCTGCCAGGGAATCCATTATTTTTCTGGTCCCTGGGGAGAAAAAGTTCTTGAGCATCATTACTCCTAGGCAAATGTAACTGACTCTACCATGCACCCTAATTTGCTTGCCATAATTATAGGTCGCTCACCCCCCTTTGCTATTTATAAACCTTTTTTATTTATTTTTTGTACTTATCAATAATGAATGGAGGCTAGTGAATCATGGGGCTGTAAATTTGAATATTATGAAAATGCTAATAACAAGGTATCATAGGCAGCAGCACCCAGGTCTTATCAGCTGGTCAGATGCTCTATTAAGCAGCCAGTGAGGAGTTCAAGCAAATTGGTTATGTTAATGTCCTGTAGTACTTGGGGAAGACGAGGAGTTAGCAATTAATTTTTTTTCCTTCTTCTTCCCAGGCTGCAAGCCGACACGGCAAATTTATATTCCTCCTATTCTATGGGACCCCAGCTCGCAAGGGGGGCAAGGTGAAAATGCAGGAGCCTACCAAGAGCTTTCTGAGATCTAATTGAATGGTGCAACTGAAAAAGCTGCTGGGAGGGCGAAGGGCTGAGCAAGGAATAAATAAAGAAATATATAAATAAGCAAGCAAGCCCCAAAACAATGGGAACGAGGCATTCTTCCCCATTCATTCAGCTGACAGTGCTTTTGCAACTTAAACCTGTTTTATTAATTATGTTTGACATTTCCTTAATTAGTTTCATTTACATCCCATCAGCCCCTACCAGACGATTGCCCCATACATCATTTCACCAGAGGACTGAGATGCCTACAGAATTACAAAACACCCCCCTCACTGCAAACCTCAGTAACTCATCGCTGTATATTTCACAGCTTTTGAGAATTAATCTTTTCACCTCCTATTTCTCTTAAAAAATATATGGACATTTCATCTTTTTTTTTAATTATTATGAATTTTTCAAAGGATTGTGATGCAGGACTAAATTTCTAGTTTCCTTCCATACATACAATTTGCTTTGTTTCACAGTTCTTATGTATCCTGACATTGACAAAATATGGGCTCTAGTGAAGGATCCAATTCCATGGACTCTGCCTTGGCTCCAGAGCCTCGCTAGTAACCCCAGTGTTTTTCCCAGTTAGCTCTAGAAACTCACAATATTTTAATTTATGGAGAGATTCTTGCTGCCCCCACAGTTGATATGCAGTTTTCCATATATTGATTAATTTCTACAGAAGCCACGACAGACTTTTTTACAACTTTAGTAGGAATGAAAGGATTTTTTTTTGTTGTTTCATGCCATTGCTCAGAGCTCTGGCGTGTTTGTCCTACCTCTCTCTCCATCCCCTCCAGGGGCTGGTGCGTGTGCTGTCACTCTGCACACTGAGCAGCCAGACACAGGACTGGCATTAGAGGCAGGCATTTTAAAAGTACACACTATTTTAAAATCAGCTCGGTGCATTGTGCAGAGAGCAGAGCGAGTCACAGCTCAGCGCGAGGAGCACGGAGTGCTTTCAGTCTGGAAGCTGCACAGCCAAAAACCACACGGCGCTGCCTCAGGAAATCCAATCTCCTGCAGGAGCAGAGCCCTGCATGCCCGACCTGGGAGCCACCTGGCAGGAGGCAGGACCTGCTGCCCACTTGGGCTGTCAGATGTCTGGTGCAGAACATGGCTCTGCTGTCCAGCACTCGGCACACAGAGAATGCCTGATCCTGACTGGGGTAAAGTGACAACCTGTTTTTGCTAATCCCAGAACGTGCTACCAGGAGCTGTCATTTCAGAGTCATCACACTCTCTGTTGATATCACTGAAGTTAATCATGCAGAAGGAAAAAGCTTGTATTAAAGCAGATAATTATTCCCCAATTCCTTAATAACGCATGCAAAGGAAAGTGATTCTTATTGTCTTGGCAAGCTGTGGTATTTCAGCACATTTTTTGTTTAATATTGTTACCCAGGTATCTTTCCTCCTTTACACCACCTAGATGAGGGTTGTTACACTGTACAGTGTCTGAGAGGTTTCTTTACTGTGCACTGGTAAACCTTATACTCAGCCCATACTTACGTTGTAACATTGGCACAGTGGGAGCTAATTGACATTAGTAACCAGGTTATCTTGATTGATTTTAGAAGTTCATCCAATTAAAAAGGCAGCTGAGGAGATGTTGTCCCTATCCAACCACTTACCCTTGCAAGGGCTGTCCGGATCTGTGTGTAACAGCAGCACAGGGATCTGCCAGCTCAAGCCCTCCCAATACAAATACCAGATGGACTTACAAGCCCCAATAAAAGAAATATTAATGCAACATATGGAAATATATTCACTAAAAGAAACAGACTCAAAGAAATATTGATGTGCTTGCTTTCTCAGTGGGACTCATTTGCTAGGGCAGAGCTTGCTGCAGTCTCTTAACCACATTTCTCAGCCCTTTTGGCTCTGGGGCCAGGTCACGTGAAGCCAGGCAGATATTTCTGAGCTTTCAACAGGATCCAGATGTCACAGATGCTCCTGGTGCTCTGTCCTCTCCAACCTTCACATAGATGGCCCTAGCCTGGGTTATAATCAACTGTCTCCTCAAATTAAGTCTGCCCAAAATTTTAAGCCTTCACTTTAATAAAATTCTCTCAGCCCTCAACCCTCGGAGGGGAGGCAGAGGGGAGGAGATGGGGGAACAACGTTCTCATTTCACCTCAGAGGTTATTACATCTGTGCTTTGGGAAGCAACAGACATCAGGGCTAGAGTTCCACAGTTGGACTAGACGTAGAGAAAAAATCTTGCAATTTGTTCTGAAACCAGAGAGATTTCATCCTGTTTTGGAAGCCTTCCAGGTAAAAGCCATGTCTGGGACCCTCTCCAGATTTTCTGCAAAGCACTGGCTGTTTCATTTCCAGATCATTTCAACCCTCAAGATCAAAGGGAGCCTGATTTTAAAAGCAGGAATTAAGTACTGGTGAAGAAGAAGAAGGCAGTTTTAACTTTGCTGTAACCATACACATGATTCACAGAGGAGTTTCATCAAAAAGTTTGGGGGGTGCTGGTTTTGTTTTGTTGTTTGTTTCTTGCTTCATTCCTTTCCTTGTTCTCTCTTATCTGTGATCCAAGCATTTCCCCAAGACACTGCAAGAACATGGGTGTGAGAGGAATACGAAGCAGATTGTAGGGAA